>NW_024542867.1:3000000-3566165 GCF_018151105.1 Drosophila obscura | reverse complement strand
CGCCTTCGGTCAGCGAGCTCAGGAAGGTAGTGGACAGCGCGAAGTTCCAGGAAGCAGGACTGGAAGTGAGGAAGAGCCCGGAGACCAGACCTCAGGTCGTGGTGTATGACGTCGACACGTCCATCACGCCTGAAGAGTTCATGGAGGAGCTCTTCACTAAGAACCTGGAGGATTCCATGTCCGCTACGGAATTCAAAAAGACGGTTCACCTGGGCAGCAAACCCTGGTCGGTCACCGACGGCGCCACGATCAACGTGACGCTGGAGGTCGATGCGAAGGCACAGGAGGTGTTACGCGACTGCGTATACATCAAGTGGTTCCGATGCCGCTGTCGTTCCCTGGTCAGGACCTACGCCTGCCACAGGTGTGTGGGTTTCGACCACAAGGTGTCCCAGTGCCGCCTAAAGGAGAACGTGTGCCACCGGTGCGGACAGGGCGGCCACAACGTTTCGAGGTGCCCCAACCCGGTGGACTGCCGAAACTGCCGCTTCAAGGGCTACCCGGCAGCACATTCCATGTTGTCAGCGGCATGCCCGATTTACGCAGCGGTATTGGCGAGGGTGCAAGCTAGACATTAAATGTTTAGCTTCATCCAAGCTAATTGTGGCCGTGGCCGAGCGGCTGTGGTGGATCTCGGATCCATCATGCGCAACTCTGGCCATCTGTTCGCACTGGTCCAGGAGCCGTACGTCGATAGAGCAGGGCGGATTACTGGCCTTCCTTCGGGAATGCGAGTATTCCAGGACCGCCCCTTTCGTGACGGAAACCCGAAAGCTGCCATCATCGTCGATGAACCGGAAGCCATCTGCACGCCAATAGACCCCCTTACCACCGAACATGGAGTATGCGTCAGAGTGCAAGGAAGATTTGGCTCAATCATCCTATGCTCCGTATACTGCCAATTCAACACCGACTTGGAGCCGTACCTCAGGTACCTAGATGCGGTGCTGCTGCTGGCCAGCCGCACTCCCGTCATCTTTGGGCTCGACGCGAACGCAGTATCCCCAGCGTGGTTTAGCAAACTCTCCGAGCATGCTCGGGGGCAAGCTAACTATGCACGGGGTGAGCTGCTGTCTGAGTGGATTACCGAGAACCGAGCCGGCGTGCTCAACGAGGCCAGTCGGGTGTTTACATTCGATAACCGCAGAGCCCACAGCGACATCGATGTAACAATCGCCAATCAAGCTGCGACTATGTGGGCCACATACGTTTGGGAAGTGAGGGAATGGGATACGAGCGACCACAACATGATCCATGTTGAGGTGACGCGTGATCCGACCGACACAGTTGAGAGCATTGCTCCTGTGCCGTCCTGGAAGCTTTCCAATGCGCGCTGGCGATTGTTCGAGGAAGAGGTGGTAAGGGAGACATCCGAATTGCCGGAGGACATCGCCGAATCGCCGTTGGACAACCAAGTGGCTGCACTGCGCTCTGTAGTGCACAGTGTGTGCGACAGAGTGCTGGGACGCAGCACGCCCAGAGCCGCGAGGAAAGTAGTTTGGTGGACTGCCGAGCTACATTCCAAACGCCGAGAGGTCAGGAGACTGAGGCGGCGGCTACAGGACGCTCGTCGGCACGAGTCCGACGCAGCAGAGCAACTTGTGGTTGCGTTGAGGATCTCCTCGGCGCAATACAAGAAGCTCATCCTGAGGACGAAGGAGGACAACTGGCGACGCTTCGTGGGAGACAACAGAGATGATCCATGGGGGCACGTCTACAAGATTTGCCGAGGACGCAAAAAGTGCACGGAGATTGGATGCCTTCGGACGGATGGTGGGCTGGTTGCAACATGGCGCGACTGTGCGGGTGTGCTCCTCCGCAACTTTTTCCCTGTTGCGGAGTCGAATGCGCACATTGCCATCACGTCCGAAGCTCCACCGGCCCTTGTGGTTTCCGAGGTTGATGCTTGCGTCGCCAGGTTGAAGAGCAGACGCTCTCCCGGCATGGACGGCATCACAGGTGCCATTTGCAAGGCATTGTGGCGTGCCATCCCTCAGCACATGACAGCGTTGTATTCCCGCTGCCTGGAGACCGGATACTTCCCCAAGGAATGGAAACACCCTAGGGTGGTTCCACTCTTGAAGGGACCCGATAAGGACAGGACGGATCCTGCTTCATATCGGGGTATCTGTCTGTTGCCAGTGCTGGGCAAAGTGCTTGAGGGAATCATGGTGAATCGTCTGAAGGACACCATACCGGATGGCTGCAGATGGCAATTTGGATTTCGCCAAGGACGCTGTGTGGAGGATGCTTGGAAGCACGTCGTGAGCACTGTTTCGGCCAGCCGGTCGAAATATGTGCTCGGAGTCTTCGTGGATTTCAAGGGAGCCTTTGACAACGTCGAGTGGGATGCTGCACTACGTCGTCTCCTCGAGCTGGGCTGCCGTGAAGCAGGCTTGTGGCGAAGCTTCTTCTCCGGCCGGAGTGCGAGCATCGTCAGCAGGCATGGAGTAGCCACTGTTCCGGTGACAAGAGGTTGCCCACAGGGGTCCATAAGTGGTCCATTCATATGGAACATCTTGATGGACGTGTTGCTCCAGCGCTTGGAGCCACTTGGAGCGCTCAGCGCGTATGCCGACGACCTGCTCCTCCTCATCGAGGGAAACGCCCGTTCAGAGCTCGAGCGAAAAGGAGAGGAACTAATGTCCATCGTAGGCGCTTGGGGAGTTGAAGTCGGCGTTGCCGTTTCAACTAGCAAGACGGCGATCATGCTGCTCAAGGGCATACTTCGACGGCCGCCCTTGGTACGGTTTGCTGGAGCAAGCCTGCCATATAAGCGCGAATATCGGTACCTTGGCATCACAGTCGGTGAGCGGTTGAGTTTTCTCCCGCACATCACGGGCTTGCGTGATAGGCTGACTGGAGTCGTAGGGGCATTGTCTCGCGTACTGCGGGTCGACTGGGGTCTCAGTCCCCGCGCAAAGCGGACAATATATGCCGGACTCATGGTGCCCTGTGCACTATTTGGTGCCTCGGTTTGGTCTGTCGTGACGACGACGCAAGTGGTTGCCAGGAGGCACCTGCTTGCGTGCCAAAGGGCTATCCTGATTGGATGCCTACCGGTATGCCGAACAGTGTCCACCGTGGCACTGCAAGTACTTGCTGGAGCCCCCCCGTTTGATCTGGTCGCCAGACGCCTGGCAATCAGATTCAAACTCAAGCGTGACTACCCGCTGGAGGAGAGCGATTGGCTATACGGCGAAGATTTGGCAAATCTTAGCTGGAAGCAGAAGATGGCGCGACTAGAGGAATGCCTGCTGAGCGAGTGGCAACGCAGATGGGATGATGGTGACTCCCCAGGTCGGGTGACGCACCGCTTCATCCCGAACGCAGGCTTCGTCTACAGCGAGCCAAGGTTTGGCTTCACGCTGCGCGCTGGATTCCTGCTGACTGGCCATGGATCGCTCAATGCATTTCTGCATGAGAGAAGCCGAAGCGACACGCCTGCATGTCTATGCGGCGCAGAGCGCGAGGATTGGCAACACGTTCTATGTGTTTGTCCGCTCTATGCAGATTTGCGAGACCTTGATGGACTAGGAGTGCAGCACACGGATGGCGAATGGATCTTCTCGGAAGTGGTGGCTTCGCAGGAAAGAATGCAGTTGCTGGACAGATACGCTGGCGACGCGTTCTCCAGACGGCAACAACTGATGGACCCAATGGCGACAGACGGGCCGAGAGCCCCGGACTTGGAGAGTCCCCCTCAAGGGTACCCTATCCGAGCCAGTCGGGGCTAAAAGGGGAGGGTCCACTGAGCCCTAAAGATCGGTACCACGGGTTGTTCAGCGGTCCAAGGCTGTTCATTGAGGTAGGCCCCCTAGTGGGAGCATCGTGGTGGCTGTGGTAGGCTGAATTTTACGCGGCAAGAGCCGCTAGGCTCCACGTGGAGTTGCGATCTCAACCGGGTGCCGAGACCCATAGATCGGAAGAGGTGATAGATACACTTCGCTCCTCACCAAGGGGGAAAGTATGCCCGACTAGTATACTTTCGAATTGGTACCAGGGTGGGTCGCTATGTATTTGCTATAGCTTCTTATCCTGGGGCGTAAATTGGCGCATGTACCAGATTTACCGTGACATGTGCATTGCACTCAGCACATTAAACACCGTGGTTGAAATCCCTTCCTGTGGAACCGCCACGTTAAATAAAGCTGAGAGATCAGATTTATCTGTCCCTATCTACTATCTAGCGAAACCACAGCCAAGGGAACGGGCTTGGAATAATTAGCGGGGAAAGAAGACCCTTTTGAGCTTGACTCTAATCTGGCAGTGTAAGGAGACATAAGAGGTGTAGAATAAGTGGGAGATATTAGATTTCGGTTTGATATCGACAATGAAATACCACTACTCTTATTGTTTCCTTACTTACTTGATTAAATGGAACGTGTATCATTTCCTAGCCATTATACGGATATATTTATTATATCTTATGGTATTGGGTTTTGATGCAAGCTTCTTGATCAAAGTATCACGAGTTTGTTATATAATCGCAAACAAATTCTTTAATGAGAAGATGCATTTATGTGTTTTCAATTTGAAAATTTGGTATAACTCCAATTACTCAGGTATGATCCAATTCAAGGACATTGCCAGGTAGGGAGTTTGACTGGGGCGGTACATCTCTCAAATAATAACGGAGGTGTCCCAAGGCCAGCTCAGTGCGGACAGAAACCACACATAGAGCAAAAGGGCAAATGCTGACTTGATCTCGGTGTTCAGTACACACAGGGACAGCAAAAGCTCGGCCTATCGATCCTTTTGGTTTAAAGAGTTTTTAACAAGAGGTGTCAGAAAAGTTACCATAGGGATAACTGGCTTGTGGCGGCCAAGCGTTCATAGCGACGTCGCTTTTTGATCCTTCGATGTCGGCTCTTCCTATCATTGTGAAGCAAAATTCACCAAGCGTTGGATTGTTCACCCATGCAAGGGAACGTGAGCTGGGTTTAGACCGTCGTGAGACAGGTTAGTTTTACCCTACTAATGACAAAACGTTGTTGCGACAGCATTCCTGCGTAGTACGAGAGGAACCGCAGGTACGGACCAATGGCACAATACTTGTTCGAGCGAACAGTGGTATGACGCTACGTCCGTTGGATTATGCCTGAACGCCTCTAAGGTCGTATCCGTGCTGGACTGCAATGATAAATAAGGGGCAATTTGCATTGTATGGCTTCTAAACCATTAAAAGTTTTTAATTTACTTTATAAACGACAATGGATGTGATGCCAATGTAATTTGTAACATAGTAAATTGGGAGGATCATTGATCACCTGGTGCCGCGCTAGTTACATATAAAAACATTATTTAATACAATGACAAAGCCTAGAATCAATTGTAAACGACTTTTGTAACAGGCAAGGTGTTGTAAGTGGTTGAGCAGCTGCCATACTGCGATCCACTGAAGCTTATCCTTTGCTTGATGATTCGATATATATAATGTATTCTTTATATATGAATAGTATTTTTATATATTTATATAAATATATAATTATACATCTATATAAAAAAATATATTTTATATAATTATTATAAATATATATAGGTATGTATGAAAATCCTAACCTATATAATTTTACATATATTATCAAATATATGTAAATATGAATATGCAGAAAGAGAGAGAAAAATAATATAATATACAAAGGATATATAAAATATAGCAACTTACATAAATAAGAAATGAACAATATGATATAAATGCAAGTCGTAAGTTGTTATATATTATAGCTTCAGCATGATGAGAGTATGAAGAAAAGAAATGATATGATTATTTCATATGATATTTCGTATGATATTGGGCAATCATACATTGATACAAGATACAAGTTTAAAGTGGTTATTATAAAATAACAAAATGATGGCTTATATGGATATGGGAATTTTTCCCATATAGCTTCAGCATGATATGAGTATGAAGCAAAGATATGATATGATTATTTCATATGATATTTCGTATGATATTGGGCAATCATACATTGATACAAGATACAAGTTTAAAGTGGTTATTATAAAATAACAAAATTATGGCTTATATGGATATGGGAATGTTTCCCATATAGCTTCAGCATGAAATGAGTATGAAGCAAAGATATGATATGATTATTTCATATGATATATTGTATGATATTGGGCAATCATACATTGATACAAGATACAAGTTTAAAGAGGTTATTATAAAATAACAAAATTATGGCTTATATGGATATGGGAATTTTTCCCATATAGCTTCAGCATGAAATGAGTATGAAGCAAAGATATGATATGATTATTTCATATGATATTTCGTATGATATTGGGCAATCATACATTGATACAAGATACAAGTTTAAAGTGGTTATTATAAAATAACAAAATTATGGCTTATATGGATATGGGAATGTTTCCCATATAGCTTCAGCATGTAATGAGTATGAAGCAAAGATATGATATGATTATTTCATATAATATTTCGTATGATATTGGGCAATCATACATTGATACAAGATACAAGTTTAAAGTGGTTATTATAAAATAACAAAATTATGGCTTATATGGATATGGGAATTTTTCCCATATAGCTTCAGCATGATATGAGTATGAAGCAAAGATATGAAATGATTATTTCATATGATATTTCGTATGATATTGGGCAATCATACATTGATACAAGATACAAGTTTAAAGTGGTTATTATAAAATAACAAAATTATGGCTTATATGGATATGGGAATTTTTCCCATATAGCTTCAGCATGATATGAGTATGAAGCAAAGATATGAAATGATTATTTCATATGATATTTCGTATGATATTGGGCAATCATACATTGATACAAGATACAAGTTTAAAGTGGTTATTATAAAATAACAAAATTATGGCTTATATGGATATGGGAATTTTTCCCATATAGCTTCAGCATGATATGAGTATGAAGCAAAGATATGAAATGATTATTTCATATGATATTTCGTATGATATTGGGCAATCATACATTGATACAAGATACAAGTTTAAAGTGGTTATTATAAAATAACAAAATTATGGCTTATATGGATATGGGAATTTTTCCCATATAGCTTCAGCATGATATGAGTATGAAGCAAAGATATGAAATGATTATTTCATATGATATTTCGTATGATATTGGGCAATCATACATTGATACAAGATACAAGTTTAAAGTGGTTATTATAAAATAACAAAATTATGGCTTATATGGATATGGGAATTTTTCCCATATAGCTTCAGCATGATATGAGTATGAAGCAAAGATATGAAATGATTATTTCATATGATATTTCGTATGATATTGGGCAATCATACATTGATACAAGATACAAGTTTAAAGTGGTTATTATAAAATAACAAAATTATGGCTTATATGGATATGGGAATTTTTCCCATATAGCTTCAGCATGATATGAGTATGAAGCAAAGATATGAAATGATTATTTCATATGATATTTCGTATGATATTGGGCAATCATACATTGATACAAGATACAAGTTTAAAGTGGTTATTATAAAATAACAAAATTATGGCTTATATGGATATGGGAATTTTTCCCATATAGCTTCAGCATGATATGAGTATGAAGCAAAGATATGAAATGATTATTTCATATGATATTTCGTATGATATTGGGCAATCATACATTGATACAAGTTTAAAGTGGTTATTATAAAATAACAAAATTATGGCTTATATGGATATGGGAATGTTTCCCATATAGCTTCAGCATGAAATGAGTATGAAGCAAAGATATGATATGATTATTTCATATGATATTTCGTATGATATTGGGCAATCATACATTGATACAAGTTTAAAGTGGTTATTATAAAATAACAAAATTATGGCTTATATGGATATGGGAATTTTTCCCATATAGCTTCAGCATGATATGAGTATGAAGCAAAGATATGATATGATATTTCATATGATATTTCGTATTATATTGGTTATTATAAAATACCATCAGGCTTGTATGGATATGGGAATGTTGCCCGTAAAAAAAAACCTTATAACTTGAGGATGATATGATTATGAGATACAACATTTAAATTTATCTCATATACATATGATGTTAAATGAAATATCATATCAGAATGTCTGTTCTATTGTATGTTTATATTGTATATGAATAATAATGAAATCTTTATGTACATTTGTGTTAAAATACTACGGATATAAATGATATTAAGAGGCACTCGCAGTTAAAAACACCCGATTTTCGGAAGCCGTGGCAAAAAACCTATACATGGAGTGGTGTCGTGCTTGGTATATGTCATATGAAGAAAAATAAAAATTTTTTATTTTCATATGATATGGGGAATATACTTTGCTGGCAATGTCTGTTATATTATATGGTTGGATATATATATGTTTATTAATATATATGAATAATATTGAAGTGTAAATGCGTTTCTTGTATTAAAATACGAGAACAAATGATTGTTAAGAGGCACTCGCAGTTAAAAACACCCGATTTTCGGAAGCCGTGGCAAAAAACCTATACATGGAGTGGTGTCGTGCTTGGTATATGTCATATGAAGAAAAATAAAAATTTTTTATTTTCATATGATATGGGGAATATACTTTGCTGGCAATGTCTGTTATATTATATGGTTGGATATATATATGTTTATTAATATATATGAATAATATTGAAGTGTAAATGCGTTTCTTGTATTAAAATACGAGAACAAATGATTGTTAAGAGGCACTCGCAGTTAAAAACACCCGATTTGCGGAAGCCGTGGCAAAAAACCTATACATGGAGTGGTGTCGTGCTTGGTATATGTCATATGAAGAAAAATAAAAATTTTTTATTTTCATATGATATGGGGAATATACTTTGCTGGCAATGTCTGTTATATTATATGGTTGGATATATATATGTTTATTAATATATATGAATAATATTGAAGTGTAAATGCGTTTCTTGTATTAAAATACGAGAACAAATGATTGTTAAGAGGCACTCGCAGTTAAAAACACCCGATTTTCGGAAGCCGTGGCAAAAACCTTCTGCAAAAAACCTATACATGGAGTGGTGTCGTGCTTGGTATATGTCATATGAAGAAAAATAAAAATTTTTTATTTTCATATGATATGGGGAATATACTTTGCTGGCAATGTCTGTTATATTATATGGTTGGATATATATATGTTTATTAATATATATGAATAATATTGAAGTGTAAATGCGTTTCTTGTATTAAAATACGAGAACAAATGATTGTTAAGAGGCACTCGCAGTTAAAAACACCCGATTTGCGGAAGCCGTGGCAAAAAACCTATACATTTTTTTTTTTGTCAACTGTGTTTCAACTTTATTTAAGATCTGTCTTTCGCAGACAATTATTAAATTTCCTCTTTGGGTACTTGGCAATCTTTTTTCAGGTTATCTTACAATATTTTATGTATAATTTCAGTATGTCAAGCTGCTAAGTTCCAGGGGAGGTCCAGCGGGTGGTCTCTTTGAAGTCTTCTGGTGGTTGTGCTGTTGTCCAGAAGGCCAATAGCTAGGTTGTTGTCGTGTTGGTGCAGACGTGTGAGGTACCTGGTGCTACTCTCGGCGATCACTTCCGTAACCCACGGTATCTTGAGGACGCTGTGGATTGTTTCGTTGTCGTGGTACATATGCGCATTACTGACTATGCGCAGGGCTTTATTTTGAAAAGTTTGTATAATCCGCCTGTTTCTTCGTCTGGCAGTTCCCCACAGTTGAATGCCGTAGGCCCATATTGGTTTAATGATCGCCTTGTAGACGAGCAGCTTCGACCGAGTGTTGAGTTTGCTTTTGCGGCCAATTAGCCAGTAGTGTTTCTTCAGCTTGTCATCCGCCTGCTTTCTTTTCTTTATCAGGTGAGCCCTCCAGGTTAGCCTCCTGTCAAGTGTCATGCCAAGGTATTTCGGCGTTTTTTCGTCCGGGATTATGACCCCTTCCAGGTATACAGCTGGACAGTTACCCGGCCTTAACGCGAATGTGGTGGCTGTGGACTTCTCGTTGTTGACCGCGATGTTCCACCTCCTCTGCCAGTCGTTGACTATATCCAGCTCAGATTGCATTATTTGAGAGGCCTCCTCCGGAGTATCAGCAGTGGCTACGAATGCTGTGTCGTCGGCGTAGGTGGCGACAAGTAGCTCGGGGCTCTCAATCACTGGCAGGTCTGCAGTGTATAAGTTGTAAAGCAGTGGGCCGAGCACACTGCCTTGAGGGACGCCAGCTCTGATGCTCTTCAGTGTTGAGCTCGCATTTCCGCATTTCACCAGGAATTGCCTGTCAGCTAAGTATGAGGCAAGGAACGCGTAGTAGGCCGTCGGTAGATTCCTCCTGATTTTGAAGAGTAGCCCGGTGTGCCAGACTCGGTCAAATGCCTGTTTAACGTCAAGCATTACAGCACAGCAGTTTCTTGGACTCAAACGCGTCCAGGATTCGTTGGACGACTCTGTGGCATTGCTCCGGGGTTCCATGACCACGCCTGAAGCCAAACTGGTGATCGGGGATCAAACCAGCCTCGTCCAATACTGGCAACACTCTACGCAAGAATACTCTTTCGAGTATTTTGGAGAGCGTCGCCAGCAGACTGATCGGACGATAAGAGGCAAGATTGGCCTCAGGTTTTCCAGGCTTTGGTATCATTACTACCTGGGCTCGTTTCCATTGCGCTGGAAAGTGCCCAATCTGTAGGCATCTATTGAAGAGCTTAGTAATAAGTTCGATGCAGACTGGGGGTAGTAGCTTCAGTGCAATTGCATTGATACCATCATCGCCTGGCGCTTTATTGTTCCTCAGCGCCAAAATACATTCCGTCGTCTCCTCCTCCAGTACGGGGGTATTTGATTGCTGCCTTGTTGAGTACAACTTGGTTCCTGCTCCGTCTCTGATATTTCATCGGGTGTGCATCTAATACGAGGAGTGAAGACGCTCTCCAGATGTTGTGCAAACGCGTTGGCCCTGTCCGCCTCCGACCTGCACCAGCTGCCGTCCATGTTTTTAACTGGGGCTGCTCTTTTTGTTGGCCGTTTGATATTTTTGGTGACTCGCCACAAATTGTGTTGTGGGTCATTGGGTTCAAGCTCCTCCAGATACTTGTCGAAGGCCTCCCTCCTCAGACTGATGAGCAATTCCTTTAGCGCCTTGGCGGCTCTGTTCAAGGATGCCTTGTCACGTGGGTTCCTTGTTGGAACCAGACTCGCCTTAGTCTGCGTTTTCATGTAATAGTTCGGCGATCTGGGGGCTCCACAGGTGGATTTCCCTATCCAGGATCCTAGGTCGCTGGCGCTGACTCATTCTCGGGGCCGCATATGCCGCTGCGTCGTGAATGTTTTTGGTAAGCGCGTCAATGGCAGCTTCAACATCCTGGCCACTGTCCAAGTTTGGAATTAGGTTGGTGTTTCTGATCAGCCAGCTTTTGTACTTAGCAGTATCGGTATTTTTATAAATAAGCCTTCTGTGCGCTGAATTCATCACTACTGGGGCGTTTATGAGCAGCATAACCGCGCTGTGGTCAGAGAAGAGGTCTCGTCTGCCACAGTTTGTATTATCCCTGGGTCCACGCCACGGGAAATTGCAAAGTCCAGAACGTCTGGAACCTTCAGCGCATCTGTGGGCCAGTAAGTTGGCGCACCAGTAGAGTGGCAGTTTAGGTTATTAGACTGGATCTGTCTGTATAGCGCTCGTCCCTTGGGGTTGTTGGCTCTGGAGCCCCACCAGAAGTGCTTCGCGTTGAAATCACCGCCGATGATAAACCTTCTACCAAGTTGGCTTATCAGTTGGGCAAACTCCTCATCTCCGCATGTGCCTTGGTGGACAATAGGCAGCAGCGATCGTAAGCTCTCCTAGCGCGGTGTTGACTCTGATAGATGCACATTGCACCCAATCCTCCTGGATAGGTGGTAGCTCTGTGTATTCCAGGTTGCTTCTGACCAGGATGGCCGCTCCGCCTCGGGCTCTTCCGTTAGGATGGTTAGCGTAGATGAGGTCATATCCTCTTATGGAGAAATACGACCTTGACGAGAAGTGCGTCTCGGAGATGAGCAATATCTCGATTTGATTGGTCTTGCAGTAGTGCTCGACCTCTGGCCTGCTATTGCACAGGCCGTTCGCATTCCATATGGTAACTTTCAAGTCTATTTGCATAGCTTCGACATGACTGTAGCCAACATGTTTGTCATTTGGCTAAACATTTTGTCGAGCATCCGCTCCATCATTGACTCCATACGGGCAACTACTGCTTCTAGGTGATTTTCAGGCCCTGGGACCGACTGGGGTACCTGATTATTCTCGCTATTGTTGCAGCCTCTGGCGGCATTGGCGTAGCTGAAGTTGGGGCTGACAATTGGCGATGGATTGGCCGTTGCCACCCTGTTAGCCTGGTACTGTGTCCTGGTTGACCTTGGTGCTGCCAGGTTCTTAGCCTTTTTATAAGCTGGGCATCCCTTGTAGGAGGCCACATGATCACCTCTACAGTGCAGGCAGAGAGCCGGGTCGTTTTTGCCCTTGTCGCATGTGTTGGACGCATGGTCACCTCCGCATTTACACATCGCTCCGCTAAGCGGCAATATCGTTGGGTGTGCCCAAAACCTTGGCAACGGTAGCACTGTACTACATCATCGAATTTCAGAGGGGGCTCAACGGTGACAACTGAGTGGCAAATCCTTTTGATGTTGTAGGCCTCTTTGTTGTTGCTTGCCGGCTCAAGGTTTGCAAAAAAATGCTGTACCGCTGTTTTCGCCTTGTTGACCAGGTTATGGACATCCCTGGCGACATGGCCTTGGCTGTGCAGAGCTGCCTTAATATCTTCGAGGTCTGTGGAGTAGTGTAGTCCCTTGATGACGACACGATATGGCCTCTCATCTCGGGCTGGAATGTTTGGTACCTTTTCCCTGAATCATCCAGGAACTTCTTCAGCGCCGAGTAGCTTGCCTCTCATTTGTCATCACCCTTATGTTATTGTCCCTGGTCGCCCTGTAAGTGAACTCCTTGCCCTCTCCAATAACCTGGGCAATGGCACTGGCGAACATTTTGATGTTTGCACACCGGGATGAAGGGGGGGGGCCTGGGCTGGGGGCCGCCGGCTTTGAGCTGGGTGGCCCTCCTCGGAGGAGTCCATGCTGTCGTCATCAAGGTCCTCATCATTGGACAGAGCCGCAATCTGTTGTTGCAAGCCCGGCCCTGGCTGCAGAGCTGGTGCTGGGCCCATCTAGTTGATTAGCGGGAAACTGCTTGCGGGCAGGCTTCCTTTTAATCTCTCCAGGCTCCATTCCTGAGCTGGAGTCGTCAGAGTCAGGCGCATTTTCCGGTATGTTGGCCTTCTTCGGTTTGCTTGATCCCTTACGATTCCTTATGACTCGTGTTGGGGCTTGCCAGTCCATATTGTTTCGGGGGTGAATCGCTTGGAGCGGGGGAGAGGGGCATGCTGCTGCCCAACTGCCGGCGTCAGCCGCGACGAGTTGAATTCCGGGTTCGTTTCGACAGCAGATGGCGAGTAAAACGCACTCCAAGTGCGAGCGTGCGTGTTGGTGAGCGCACGTGCTGACCTCAGAGCGTTTGCCGCTTGGGGCGCTCGACAAGCGTGATTGTCCGCAATCACGTCTTGACTTCGAACGAGACCTATACATGATGGACAGTTGATGTCCATCGATATTGTGTGCAATATTTGGTATAGTATTGTATATGGTATTATTATACGTTGTCATTATACTCATAGTAGTTTAATAAGTGATATTTGTTGTTAAAAAAGTTCTTTAAATATTGAATGCTTGGCTACGACAAATTGATCTTAAGATAATATAGTGAAACTGGCCAAGATATATTGAAGCGTGAATTCTCTTTAGTATATATCATTTTGGTTTCGAATTATTATCGTGAATGTCCGGAAATGGTCTTATATGATTTATAATTGTATGAGTACCATTTCACCAATGTACCAGCATATAATCAAAGCGATTTATATGCAAATTCAAATATTGCCAATATATCAAAATCCATTCTACATGAACACTCATGTGTTTGGTTTTATTTAATGTATATCGCAAATAACGTATACGAAATTGGATAAATTTTAAATTTGTTGTCAAAATACAAAGCTCAAACACAATTTATATTGGTTTAAGCAAATACACGTGTGATAATATATTAAGTGCAAATAAAAAGATATTTTTGAACGAAAAAATGTATATATTTATATGGATATATTTAATAATCGAATGTTGTACATATTAAACAAATGAGAGAATATTAATTCTCTCGTTATATATTGCTAAAATTTTTTATATTAAATATATATAGAAAAATATATAGAGAAAAATGGCGAATGTGAATGCTATATAAAAATGGCCGCATTCGTTTAACAAATTCTCATAAACTGTTGTTAAAAACTATGTATTATTATACTGTTTTTTTTATTCAAAAGTATATTGAGTTGTCAAATATTTACATATGTGTGCATATGCGCACGAAACAAAAACATTATTCTGGTTGATCCTGCCAGTAGTTATATGCTTGTCTCAAAGATTAAGCCATGCATGTCTAAGTACACACGAATTAAAAGTGAAACCGCAAAAGGCTCATTATATCAGTTATGGTTCCTTAGATCGTTAACAGTTACTTGGATAACTGTGGTAATTCTAGAGCTAATACATGCAATTAAAACACGGACCTTATGGGACGTGTGCTTTTATTAGGCTAAAACCAAGCGATCGCAAGATCGTTACATTGGTTGAACTCTAGATAACATGCAGATCGTATGGTCTTGTACCGACGACAGATCTTTCAAATGTCTGCCCTATCAACTTTTGATGGTAGTATCTAGGACTACCATGGTTGCAACGGGTAACGGGGAATCAGGGTTCGATTCCGGAGAGGGAGCCTGAGAAACGGCTACCACATCTAAGGAAGGCAGCAGGCGCGTAAATTACCCACTCCCAGCTCGGGGAGGTAGTGACGAAAAATAACAATACAGGACTCATATCCGAGGCCCTGTAATTGGAATGAGTACACTTTAAATCCTTTAACAAGGACCAATTGGAGGGCAAGTCTGGTGCCAGCAGCCGCGGTAATTCCAGCTCCAATAGCGTATATTAAAGTTGTTGCGGTTAAAACGTTCGTAGTTGAACTTGTGCTTCATACGGGTAGTACAACTTACAATTGTGGTTAGTACTATACCTTTATGTATGTAAGCGTATTACCGGTGGAGTTCTTATATATGATTAAGTACTTGTATTTTTTTATATATTCCTCCTATTTAAAAACCTGCATTAGTGCTCTTCATCGAGTGTTATTGTGGGCCGGTACAATTACTTTGAACAAATTAGAGTGCTTAAAGCAGGCTTCAAATGCCTGAATATTCTGTGCATGGGATAATGAAATAAGACCTCTGTTCTGCTTTCATTGGTTTTCAGATCAAGAGGTAATGATTAATAGAAGCAGTTTGGGGGCATTAGTATTACGACGCGAGAGGTGAAATTCTTGGACCGTCGTAAGACTAACTTAAGCGAAAGCATTTGCCAAAGATGTTTTCATTAATCAAGAACGAAAGTTAGAGGTTCGAAGGCGATCAGATACCGCCCTAGTTCTAACCATAAACGATGCCAGCTAGCAATTGGGTGTAGCTACTTTTATGGCTCTCTCAGTCGCTTCCCGGGAAACCAAAGCTTTTGGGCTCCGGGGGAAGTATGGTTGCAAAGCTGAAACTTAAAGGAATTGACGGAAGGGCACCACCAGGAGTGGAGCCTGCGGCTTAATTTGACTCAACACGGGAAAACTTACCAGGTCCGAACATAAGTGTGTAAGACAGATTGATAGCTCTTTCTCGAATCTATGGGTGGTGGTGCATGGCCGTTCTTAGTTCGTGGAGTGATTTGTCTGGTTAATTCCGATAACGAACGAGACTCAAATATATTAAATAGATATCTTCAGGATTATGGTGTTGAAGCTTATATAGCCTTCATTCATGGTGGCAGTAAAATGTTTATTGTGTTTGAATGTGTTTATATAAGTGGAGCCGTACCTGTTGGTTTGTCCCATTATAAGGACACTAGCTTCTTAAATGGACAAATTGCGTCTAGCAATAATGAGATTGAGCAATAACAGGTCTGTGATGCCCTTAGATGTCCTGGGCTGCACGCGCGCTACAATGAAAGTATCAACGTGTATTTCCTAGACCGAGAGGTCCGGGTAAACCGCTGAACCACTTTCATGCTTGGGATTGTGAACTGAAACTGTTCACATGAACTTGGAATTCCCAGTAAGTGTGAGTCATTAACTCGCATTGATTACGTCCCTGCCCTTTGTACACACCGCCCGTCGCTACTACCGATTGAATTATTTAGTGAGGTCTCCGGACGTGATCACTGTGACGCCTTGCGTGTTACGGTTGTTTCGCAAAAGTTGACCGAACTTGATTATTTAGAGGAAGTAAAAGTCGTAACAAGGTTTCCGTAGGTGAACCTGCGGAAGGATCATTATTGTATGCTTCTACCGTTAACAAATATATATTGCCAATTTACCAAAACATAAAATGTTTTTATAAAATCATAATTGTAAAACAAATATATCCAGTTGTATATATTATATGTATATATTAATAATATTGCCAAAATACTCATTTAGTAGTGGCTATACATATGACATGGTTCTATGTGTGTAGCAATTAATATAAAAATACATATTGATGATATATTACAATATATTGATTTATAAAATCTGTGTGCATATGTACCATAATATGCACGCGTTGCGAATATGTATTGTCCATCATAGCTATGGGCATACATTGGTTAATGCAACAGCCTAAAAAGTACAATGTTGTACCTGAATTCAGGTTAATACTTTTATATAAATTGATATTTATCAAACAAGCCAAACTACACAATATATATTGATAAATATGGTAATATATCGTTTATATAAAACTAAGACATTTCGCAGCATTCTTTTAGGATAAAAATAAAGTTTATTGAAGGAATTGATATATGCCAGTAAAATGGTGTATTTTTAATTTCTTTCAATAAAAACATATCTGACAAATAATTTTATAAACCAATTTTAATCACTCTAAGCGGTGGATCACTCGGCTCATGGGTCGATGAAGAACGCAGCAAACTGTGCGTCATCGTGTGAACTGCAGGACACATGAACATCGACATTTTGAACGCATATCGCAGTCCATGCTGTTATGTACTTTAATTAATTTTATAGTGCTGCTTGGACTACATATGGTTGAGGGTTGTAAGACTATGCTAAATAAGTTGTTTGAAAATTTTACGAAATTTTTAAGCATATTGTATATTATTGGATATATATATATATTCATAATATTGATATTAAATGAAAACGCATTATCTCTCATTGTTGTATATATTTGTGTGAGAAGAACGAAGAAAAATATATTTTTTTTCCCTTTTTGAATCAATTAAATACTGAGGAATGTCTAGCATAAAAAATTAATACATTTTTCATCTAGAATTGCCTCTTATTAATGATTTGGAAGGAAATTATGTTGTAAATATAAATATTTAATATTCTTCGTGGTGTTTGTTATAAAATACGAACATTTTAATGATTTCATTATGAGAACGTGCTATATATAATACATATAGTGTTAGTATCATATATAATTTTTAATATATGTATATACAACCTCAACTCATATGGGACTACCCCCTGAATTTAAGCATATTAATTAGGGGAGGAAAAGAAACTAACAAGGATTTTCTTAGTAGCGGCGAGCGAAAAGAAATCAGTTCAGCACTAAGTCACTTTGTCTATATGGCAAATGTGAGATGCAGTGTATGGAGCGTCAATATTCTAGTATGAGAAATTAACGATTTAAGTCCTTCTTAAATGAGGCCATTTACCCATAGAGGGTGCCAGGCCCGTATAACGTTAATGATTACTAGATGATGTTTCCAAAGAGTCGTGTTGCTTGATAGTGCAGCACTAAGTGGGTGGTAAACTCCATCTAAAACTAAATATAACCATGAGACCGATAGTAAACAAGTACCGTGAGGGAAAGTTGAAAAGAACTCTGAATAGAGAGTTAAACAGTACGTGAAACTGCTTAGAGGTTAAGCCCGATGAACCTGAATATCCGTTATGGAAAATTCATCATTAAAGTTGTAATATTTTAACAATATTATAATAATAGTGTGCATTTTTTCCATATAAGGACATTGTAATCTATTAGCATATACCAAATTTATCATAAAATATGGCTTATAGTTTATTCAAATTATTATGCTTGCATTTTAACATAGAATAAATGTCATTAATTTGATAAAGTGTTGATAAATTAAAATTAATACAGTGCGTTAATTTTTCGAAATTATATAATGGCATAATTATCATCGATTTTTGTGTTTATTATATGCATTTGTATGATTAACAATGCGAAAGATTCAGGATACCTTCGGGACCCGTCTTGAAACACGGACCAAGGAGTCTAACATATGTGCAAGTTATTGGGAGATAAACCTAATAGCGTAATTAACTTGACTAATAATGGGATTAGTTTTTTAACTATTTATAGATAATTAACACAATCCCGGGGCGTTCTATATAGTTATGTATAATAATATTTATATTATTTATGCCTCTAACTGGAACGTACCTTGAGCATATATGCTGTGACCCGAAAGATGGTGAACTATACTTGATCAGGTTGAAGTCAGGGGAAACCCTGATGGAAGACCGAAACAGTTCTGACGTGCAAATCGATTGTCAGAATTGAGTATAGGGGCGAAAGACCAATCGAACCATCTAGTAGCTGGTTCCTTCCGAAGTTTCCCTCAGGATAGCTGGTGCATTTTAATGTTATATAAAATAATCTTATCTGGTAAAGCGAATGATTAGAGGCCTTAGGGTCGAAACGATCTTAACCTATTCTCAAACTTTAAATGGGTAAGAACCTTAACTTTCTTGATATGAAGTTTAAGGTTATGATATAATGTGCCCAGTGGGCCACTTTTGGTAAGCAGAACTGGCGCTGTGGGATGAACCAAACGTAATGTTACGGTGCCCAAATTAACAACTCATGCAGAAACCATGAAAGGCGTTGGTTGCTTAAAACAGCAGGACGGTGATCATGGAAGTCGAAATCCGCTAAGGAGTGTGTAACAACTCACCTGCCGAAGCAACTAGCCCTTAAAATGGATGGCGCTTAAGTTGTATACCTATACATTACCGCTAAAGTAGATGATTTATATTACTTGTGATATAAATTTTGAAACTTTAGTGAGTAGGAAGGTACAATGGTATGCGTAGAAGTGTTTGGCGTGAGCCTGCATGGAGCTGCCATTGGCACAGATCTTGGTGGTAGTAGCAAATAATCGAATGAGACCTTGGAGGACTGAAGTGGAGAAGGGTTTCGTGTGAACAGTGGTTGATCACGAGTTAGTCGGTCCTAAGTTCAAGGCGAAAGCCGAAAATTTTCAAGTAAAAAATCAGTAAGCATATATTGTCAAATCTTTAATGATTTTTTTGAAATACTTGAATAATTTTGAACGAAAGGGAATACGGTTCCAATTCCGTAACCTGTTGAGTATCCGTTTGTTATTAAATATGGGCCTCGTGCTCATCCTGGCAACAGGAACGACCATAAAGAAGCCGTCGAGAGATATCGGAAGAGTTTTCTTTTCTGTTTTATAGCCGTACTACCATGGAAGTCTTTCGCAGAGAGATATGGTAGATGGGCTAGAAGAGCATGACATATACTGTTGTGTCGATATTTTCTCCTCGGACCTTGAAAATTTATGGTGGGGACACGCAAACTTCTCAACAGGCCGTACCAATATCCGCAGCTGGTCTCCAAGGTGAAGAGTCTCTAGTCGATAGAATAATGTAGGTAAGGGAAGTCGGCAAATTAGATCCGTAACTTCGGGATAAGGATTGGCTCTGAAGATTGAGATAGTCGGGCTTGATTGGGAAACAATAACATGGTTTATGTGCTCGTTCTGGGTAAATAGAGTTTCTATCATTTATGGTAGTTACTTGTTCCCCGGATAGTTTAGTTACGTAGCCAATTGTGGAACTTTCTTGCTAAAATTTTTAAGAATACTAGTTGGGTTAAACCAATTAGTTCTTATTAATTATAACGATTATCAATTAACAATCAATTCAGAACTGGCACGGACTTGGGGAATCCGACTGTCTAATTAAAACAAAGCATTGTGATGGCCCTAGCGGGTGTTGACACAATGTGATTTCTGCCCAGTGCTCTGAATGTCAAAGTGAAGAAATTCAAGTAAGCGCGGGTCAACGGCGGGAGTAACTATGACTCTCTTAAGGTAGCCAAATGCCTCGTCATCTAATTAGTGACGCGCATGAATGGATTAACGAGATTCCTACTGTCCCTATCTACTCAGTTGCTCTCTGACTGCTACTGGAAGCAGACGTGTTTTTTAAGCGCCCCGCTTTACCGTCGGTTTTCAATCGTTAAAGAGTGATTTTTTCCCGTGTGGAAATTGTTTACATTTGTCGCGAGTGTTCAGCGCTTTTGTGTATTAAATTACGCGTTAATTTGGTGCCCAATTAGTGTTGGAATTGGCAAATTAAAAATTTGTTGATTCGGCTCTGCAAAAGCCACGTGCGGCTTTAGCTCGACAACAAGTGCGTATAGCTCGTAAACAGGTTCGAGTTCGAAGCTTCCGTTCGAAGCTTTCGTTCGAAGCTTTGGCTCGAAGCCAAGTCGAGCTACTATCGAAGCTTGGTTGAAAACTTGGATAGTTGCATTTTGGTTCGTGTCTCCGCTAAGCTTTAGTGTCAGAGAGAACCGGTAGAGGGAGCCAGAGCATGGAGGTGGACACGGAGGCCGACGCCAGCGACGCTAGCCTGGCTAGTGTTGGAGCGAGCTCGTCGTCGAGTGTCCCCGCCCGTAGGCGGCGTCGGCCGAAGAATACTGCGGCAAAAAAGGGAGCGAAGAAGATCGGGCTGGGGATTGGGGTGACGGGAGAGTTGCCGATCCCAGCCGTCAGGTCGCCGCCACCGTCGCTCCCCTTTGTGGAAGTGGTAGCCACTGCAGAACCCTCTGCCGCTGCCACTGACACCGCTGCTGCCACCGCCAACAGCGCCGCCGCCACCAACGCCGCCGCCACCACTGCTGCCACTACCACTGTCGCCGCCACCACCGCTGCCAATACCACTGCTGCCACCGCCGCTACCGTCACCGCTGCCACATGCCAGGCAACTGGCATTGTTGCGGCTGGATTTTCGGCTGTTGCTGCGGAGTTATCGTCCATTAGGATGAGCGTTAGCGAGGCAGTCCTCAATGGAGGCATGACCCCGGAGGCCGCCATGGCAGTCTTCGTCGCTACCAATAGGTACGACGAGCTGGTTATGGCTCTGGCTGGGGACAAGGTGCGCCTGGAGGAGAGGGCACGTATGCCGCCTCCACAGAGGCCCGCTGCCGCTGCCCACGCTGCCACCACCACCGCTGTTCCCACCGCTGCGTATGCGGCAGCCTTCCCAGGCTTGCCGGCACCGAGCGCTGTCGCCCCACCGATCGCGAGGCCGCGCGAAACCTGGTCGGCTCTTATTAAGAGCACGAACCCGGAGGAGACTGGGAAGCAACTAGTGGAGCGAGTGAGAAAGGACGTTGTGCCCAAACTCGGAGTCCGAGTGCACGAGGTTCGTGAGCTGAAGAGCGGAGGAGCGATCATTCGCACGCCTTCGGTCAGCGAGCTCAGGAAGGTAGTGGACAGCGCGAAGTTCCAGGAAGCAGGACTGGAAGTGAGGAAGAGCCCGGAGACCAGACCTCAGGTCGTGGTGTATGACGTCGACACGTCCATCACGCCTGAAGAGTTCATGGAGGAGCTCTTCACTAAGAACCTGGAGGATTCCATGTCCGCTACGGAATTCAAAAAGACGGTTCACCTGGGCAGCAAACCCTGGTCGGTCACCGACGGCGCCACGATCAACGTGACGCTGGAGGTCGATGCGAAGGCACAGGAGGTGTTACGCGACTGCGTATACATCAAGTGGTTCCGATGCCGCTGTCGTTCCCTGGTCAGGACCTACGCCTGCCACAGGTGTGTGGGTTTCGACCACAAGGTGTCCCAGTGCCGCCTAAAGGAGAACGTGTGCCACCGGTGCGGACAGGGCGGCCACAACGTTTCGAGGTGCCCCAACCCGGTGGACTGCCGAAACTGCCGCTTCAAGGGCTACCCGGCAGCACATTCCATGTTGTCAGCGGCATGCCCGATTTACGCAGCGGTATTGGCGAGGGTGCAAGCTAGACATTAAATGTTTAGCTTCATCCAAGCTAATTGTGGCCGTGGCCGAGCGGCTGTGGTGGATCTCGGATCCATCATGCGCAACTCTGGCCATCTGTTCGCACTGGTCCAGGAGCCGTACGTCGATAGAGCAGGGCGGATTACTGGCCTTCCTTCGGGAATGCGAGTATTCCAGGACCGCCCCTTTCGTGACGGAAACCCGAAAGCTGCCATCATCGTCGATGAACCGGAAGCCATCTGCACGCCAATAGACCCCCTTACCACCGAACATGGAGTATGCGTCAGAGTGCAAGGAAGATTTGGCTCAATCATCCTATGCTCCGTATACTGCCAATTCAACACCGACTTGGAGCCGTACCTCAGGTACCTCAATGCGGTGCTGCTGCTGGCCAGCCGCACTCCCGTCATCTTTGGGCTCGACGCGAACGCAGTATCCCCAGCGTGGTTTAGCAAACTCTCCGAGCATGCTCGGGGGCAAGCTAACTATGCACGGGGTGAGCTGCTGTCTGAGTGGATTACCGAGAACCGAGCCGGCGTGCTCAACGAGGCCAGTCGGGTGTTTACATTCGATAACCGCAGAGCCCACAGCGACATCGATGTAACAATCGCCAATCAAGCTGCGACTATGTGGGCCACATACGTTTGGGAAGTGAGGGAATGGGATACGAGCGACCACAACATGATCCATGTTGAGGTGACGCGTGATCCGACCGACACAGTTGAGAGCATTGCTCCTGTGCCGTCCTGGAAGCTTTCCAATGCGCGCTGGCGATTGTTCGAGGAAGAGGTGGTAAGGGAGACATCCGAATTGCCGGAGGACATCGCCGAATCGCCGTTGGACAACCAAGTGGCTGCACTGCGCTCTGTAGTGCACAGTGTGTGCGACAGAGTGCTGGGACGCAGCACGCCCAGAGCCGCGAGGAAAGTAGTTTGGTGGACTGCCGAGCTACATTCCAAACGCCGAGAGGTCAGGAGACTGAGGCGGCGGCTACAGGACGCTCGTCGGCACGAGTCCGACGCAGCAGAGCAACTTGTGGTTGCGTTGAGGATCTCCTCGGCGCAATACAAGAAGCTCATCCTGAGGACGAAGGAGGACAACTGGCGACGCTTCGTGGGAGACAACAGAGATGATCCATGGGGGCACGTCTACAAGATTTGCCGAGGACGCAAAAAGTGCACGGAGATTGGATGCCTTCGGACGGATGGTGGGCTGGTTGCAACATGGCGCGACTGTGCGGGTGTGCTCCTCCGCAACTTTTTCCCTGTTGCGGAGTCGAATGCGCACATTGCCATCACGTCCGAAGCTCCACCGGCCCTTGTGGTTTCCGAGGTTGATGCTTGCGTCGCCAGGTTGAAGAGCAGACGCTCTCCCGGCATGGACGGCATCACAGGTGCCATTTGCAAGGCATTGTGGCGTGCCATCCCTCAGCACATGACAGCGTTGTATTCCCGCTGCCTGGAGACCGGATACTTCCCCAAGGAATGGAAACACCCTAGGGTGGTTCCACTCTTGAAGGGACCCGATAAGGACAGGACGGATCCTGCTTCATATCGGGGTATCTGTCTGTTGCCAGTGCTGGGCAAAGTGCTTGAGGGAATCATGGTGAATCGTCTGAAGGACACCATACCGGATGGCTGCAGATGGCAATTTGGATTTCGCCAAGGACGCTGTGTGGAGGATGCTTGGAAGCACGTCGTGAGCACTGTTTCGGCCAGCCGGTCGAAATATGTGCTCGGAGTCTTCGTGGATTTCAAGGGAGCCTTTGACAACGTCGAGTGGGATGCTGCACTACGTCGTCTCCTCGAGCTGGGCTGCCGTGAAGCAGGCTTGTGGCGAAGCTTCTTCTCCGGCCGGAGTGCGAGCATCGTCAGCAGGCATGGAGTAGCCACTGTTCCGGTGACAAGAGGTTGCCCACAGGGGTCCATAAGTGGTCCATTCATATGGAACATCTTGATGGACGTGTTGCTCCAGCGCTTGGAGCCACTTGGAGCGCTCAGCGCGTATGCCGACGACCTGCTCCTCCTCATCGAGGGAAACGCCCGTTCAGAGCTCGAGCGAAAAGGAGAGGAACTAATGTCCATCGTAGGCGCTTGGGGAGTTGAAGTCGGCGTTGCCGTTTCAACTAGCAAGACGGCGATCATGCTGCTCAAGGGCATACTTCGACGGCCGCCCTTGGTACGGTTTGCTGGAGCAAGCCTGCCATATAAGCGCGAATATCGGTACCTTGGCATCACAGTCGGTGAGCGGTTGAGTTTTCTCCCGCACATCACGGGCTTGCGTGATAGGCTGACTGGAGTCGTAGGGGCATTGTCTCGCGTACTGCGGGTCGACTGGGGTCTCAGTCCCCGCGCAAAGCGGACAATATATGCCGGACTCATGGTGCCCTGTGCACTATTTGGTGCCTCGGTTTGGTCTGTCGTGACGACGACGCAAGTGGTTGCCAGGAGGCACCTGCTTGCGTGCCAAAGGGCTATCCTGATTGGATGCCTACCGGTATGCCGAACAGTGTCCACCGTGGCACTGCAAGTACTTGCTGGAGCCCCCCCGTTTGATCTGGTCGCCAGACGCCTGGCAATCAGATTCAAACTCAAGCGTGACTACCCGCTGGAGGAGAGCGATTGGCTATACGGCGAAGATTTGGCAAATCTTAGCTGGAAGCAGAAGATGGCGCGACTAGAGGAATGCCTGCTGAGCGAGTGGCAACGCAGATGGGATGATGGTGACTCCCCAGGTCGGGTGACGCACCGCTTCATCCCGAACGCAGGCTTCGTCTACAGCGAGCCAAGGTTTGGCTTCACGCTGCGCGCTGGATTCCTGCTGACTGGCCATGGATCGCTCAATGCATTTCTGCATGAGAGAAGCCGAAGCGACACGCCTGCATGTCTATGCGGCGCAGAGCGCGAGGATTGGCAACACGTTCTATGTGTTTGTCCGCTCTATGCAGATTTGCGAGACCTTGATGGACTAGGAGTGCAGCACACGGATGGCGAATGGATCTTCTCGGAAGTGGTGGCTTCGCAGGAAAGAATGCAGTTGCTGGACAGATACGCTGGCGACGCGTTCTCCAGACGGCAACAACTGATGGACCCAATGGCGACAGACGGGCCGAGAGCCCCGGACTTGGAGAGTCCCCCTCAAGGGTACCCTATCCGAGCCAGTCGGGGCTAAAAGGGGAGGGTCCACTGAGCCCTAAAGATCGGTACCACGGGTTGTTCAGCGGTCCAAGGCTGTTCATTGAGGTAGGCCCCCTAGTGGGAGCATCGTGGTGGCTGTGGTAGGCTGAATTTTACGCGGCAAGAGCCGCTAGGCTCCACGTGGAGTTGCGATCTCAACCGGGTGCCGAGACCCATAGATCGGAAGAGGTGATAGATACACTTCGCTCCTCACCAAGGGGGAAAGTATGCCCGACTAGTATACTTTCGAATTGGTACCAGGGTGGGTCGCTATGTATTTGCTATAGCTTCTTATCCTGGGGCGTAAATTGGCGCATGTACCAGATTTACCGTGACATGTGCATTGCACTCAGCACATTAAACACCGTGGTTGAAATCCCTTCCTGTGGAACCGCCACGTTAAATAAAGCTGAGAGATCAGATTTATCTGTCCCTATCTACTATCTAGCGAAACCACAGCCAAGGGAACGGGCTTGGAATAATTAGCGGGGAAAGAAGACCCTTTTGAGCTTGACTCTAATCTGGCAGTGTAAGGAGACATAAGAGGTGTAGAATAAGTGGGAGATATTAGATTTCGGTTTGATATCGACAATGAAATACCACTACTCTTATTGTTTCCTTACTTACTTGATTAAATGGAACGTGTATCATTTCCTAGCCATTATACGGATATATTTATTATATCTTATGGTATTGGGTTTTGATGCAAGCTTCTTGATCAAAGTATCACGAGTTTGTTATATAATCGCAAACAAATTCTTTAATGAGAAGATGCATTTATGTGTTTTCAATTTGAAAATTTGGTATAACTCCAATTACTCAGGTATGATCCAATTCAAGGACATTGCCAGGTAGGGAGTTTGACTGGGGCGGTACATCTCTCAAATAATAACGGAGGTGTCCCAAGGCCAGCTCAGTGCGGACAGAAACCACACATAGAGCAAAAGGGCAAATGCTGACTTGATCTCGGTGTTCAGTACACACAGGGACAGCAAAAGCTCGGCCTATCGATCCTTTTGGTTTA
Organism: Drosophila obscura; assembly: GCF_018151105.1. Classification (NCBI taxonomy): domain Eukaryota; kingdom Metazoa; phylum Arthropoda; class Insecta; order Diptera; family Drosophilidae; genus Drosophila; species Drosophila obscura. The sequence continues at coordinate 3,539,748 of NW_024542867.1, read as the reverse complement.
AAGAGTTTTTAACAAGAGGTGTCAGAAAAGTTACCATAGGGATAACTGGCTTGTGGCGGCCAAGCGTTCATAGCGACGTCGCTTTTTGATCCTTCGATGTCGGCTCTTCCTATCATTGTGAAGCAAAATTCACCAAGCGTTGGATTGTTCACCCATGCAAGGGAACGTGAGCTGGGTTTAGACCGTCGTGAGACAGGTTAGTTTTACCCTACTAATGACAAAACGTTGTTGCGACAGCATTCCTGCGTAGTACGAGAGGAACCGCAGGTACGGACCAATGGCACAATACTTGTTCGAGCGAACAGTGGTATGACGCTACGTCCGTTGGATTATGCCTGAACGCCTCTAAGGTCGTATCCGTGCTGGACTGCAATGATAAATAAGGGGCAATTTGCATTGTATGGCTTCTAAACCATTAAAAGTTTTTAATTTACTTTATAAACGACAATGGATGTGATGCCAATGTAATTTGTAACATAGTAAATTGGGAGGATCATTGATCACCTGGTGCCGCGCTAGTTACATATAAAAACATTATTTAATACAATGACAAAGCCTAGAATCAATTGTAAACGACTTTTGTAACAGGCAAGGTGTTGTAAGTGGTTGAGCAGCTGCCATACTGCGATCCACTGAAGCTTATCCTTTGCTTGATGATTCGATATATATAATGTATTCTTTATATATGAATAGTATTTTTATATATTTATATAAATATATAATTATACATCTATATAAAAAAATATATTTTATATAATTATTATAAATATATATAGGTATGTATGAAAATCCTAACCTATATAATTTTACATATATTATCAAATATATGTAAATATGAATATGCAGAAAGAGAGAGAAAAATAATATAATATACAAAGGATATATAAAATATAGCAACTTACATAAATAAGAAATGAACAATATGATATAAATGCAAGTCGTAAGTTGTTATATATTATAGCTTCAGCATGATGAGAGTATGAAGAAAAGAAATGATATGATTATTTCATATGATATTTCGTATGATATTGGGCAATCATACATTGATACAAGATACAAGTTTAAAGTGGTTATTATAAAATAACAAAATGATGGCTTATATGGATATGGGAATTTTTCCCATATAGCTTCAGCATGATATGAGTATGAAGCAAAGATATGATATGATTATTTCATATGATATTTCGTATGATATTGGGCAATCATACATTGATACAAGATACAAGTTTAAAGTGGTTATTATAAAATAACAAAATTATGGCTTATATGGATATGGGAATGTTTCCCATATAGCTTCAGCATGAAATGAGTATGAAGCAAAGATATGATATGATTATTTCATATGATATTTCGTATGATATTGGGCAATCATACATTGATACAAGATACAAGTTTAAAGTGGTTATTATAAAATAACAAAATGATGGCTTATATGGATATGGGAATTTTTCCCATATAGCTTCAGCATGATATGAGTATGAAGCAAAGATATGATATGATTATTTCATATGATATTTCGTATGATATTGGGCAATCATACATTGATACAAGATACAAGTTTAAAGTGGTTATTATAAAATAACAAAATTATGGCTTATATGGATATGGGAATGTTTCCCATATAGCTTCAGCATGTAATGAGTATGAAGCAAAGATATGATATGATTATTTCATATAATATTTCGTATGATATTGGGCAATCATACATTGATACAAGATACAAGTTTAAAGTGGTTATTATAAAATAACAAAATTATGGCTTATATGGATATGGGAATTTTTCCCATATAGCTTCAGCATGATATGAGTATGAAGCAAAGATATGAAATGATTATTTCATATGATATTTCGTATGATATTGGGCAATCATACCTTGATACAAGATACAAGTTTAAAGTGGTTATTATAAAATAACAAAATTATGGCTTATATGGATATGGGAATTTTTCCCATATAGCTTCAGCATGATATGAGTATGAAGCAAAGATATGAAATGATTATTTCATATGATATTTCGTATGATATTGGGCAATCATACATTGATACAAGATACAAGTTTAAAGTGGTTATTATAAAATAACAAAATTATGGCTTATATGGATATGGGAATTTTTCCCATATAGCTTCAGCATGATATGAGTATGAAGCAAAGATATGAAATGATTATTTCATATGATATTTCGTATGATATTGGGCAATCATACATTGATACAAGATACAAGTTTAAAGTGGTTATTATAAAATAACAAAATTATGGCTTATATGGATATGGGAATTTTTCCCATATAGCTTCAGCATGATATGAGTATGAAGCAAAGATATGAAATGATTATTTCATATGATATTTCGTATGATATTGGGCAATCAATCATACATTGATACAAGATACAAGTTTAAAGTGGTTATTATAAAATAACAAAATTATGGCTTATATGGATATGGGAATTTTTCCCATATAGCTTCAGCATGATATGAGTATGAAGCAAAGATATGAAATGATTATTTCATATGATATTTCGTATGATATTGGGCAATCATACATTGATACAAGATACAAGTTTAAAGTGGTTATTATAAAATAACAAAATTATGGCTTATATGGGTTATATGGATATGGGAATTTTTCCCATATAGCTTCAGCATGATATGAGTATGAAGCAAAGATATGAAATGATTATTTCATATGATATTTCGTATGATATTGGGCAATCATACATTGATACAAGATACAAGTTTAAAGTGGTTATTATAAAATAACAAAATTATGGCTTATATGGATATGGGAATTTTTCCCATATAGCTTCAGCATGATATGAGTATGAAGCAAAGATATGAAATGATTATTTCATATGATATTTCGTATGATATTGGGCAATCATACATTGATACAAGATACAAGTTTAAAGTGGTTATTATAAAATAACAAAATTATGGCTTATATGGATATGGGAATTTTTCCCATATAGCTTCAGCATGATATGAGTATGAAGCAAAGATATGAAATGATTATTTCATATGATATTTCGTATGATATTGGGCAATCATACATTGATACAAGATACAAGTTTAAAGTGGTTATTATAAAATAACAAAATTATGGCTTATATGGATATGGGAATGTTTCCCATATAGCTTCAGCATGAAATGAGTATGAAGCAAAGATATGATATGATTATTTCATATGATATTTCGTATGATATTGGGCAATCATACATTGATACAAGTTTAAAGTGGTTATTATAAAATAACAAAATTATGGCTTATATGGATATGGGAATTTTTCCCATATAGCTTCAGCATGATATGAGTATGAAGCAAAGATATGATATGATATTTCATATGATATTTCGTATTATATTGGTTATTATAAAATACCATCAGGCTTGTATGGATATGGGAATGTTGCCCGTAAAAAAAAACCTTATAACTTGAGGATGATATGATTATGATATACAACATTTAAATTTATCTCATATACATATGATGTTAAATGAAATATCATATCAGAATGTCTGTTCTATTGTATGTTTATATTGTATATGAATAATAATGAAATCTTTATGTACATTTGTGTTAAAATACTACGGATATAAATGATATTAAGAGGCACTCGCAGTTAAAAACACCCGATTTTCGGAAGCCGTGGCAAAAAACCTATACATGGAGTGGTGTCGTGCTTGGTATATGTCATATGAAGAAAAATAAAAATTTTTTATTTTCATATGATATGGGGAATATACTTTGCTGGCAATGTCTGTTATATTATATGGTTGGATATATATATGTTTATTAATATATATGAATAATATTGAAGTGTAAATGCGTTTCTTGTATTAAAATACGAGAACAAATGATTGTTAAGAGGCACTCGCAGTTAAAAACACCCGATTTTCGGAAGCCGTGGCAAAAAACCTATACATGGAGTGGTGTCGTGCTTGGTATATGTCATATGAAGAAAAATAAAAATTTTTTATTTTCATATGATATGGGGAATATACTTTGCTGGCAATGTCTGTTATATTATATGGTTGGATATATATATGTTTATTAATATATATGAATAATATTGAAGTGTAAATGCGTTTCTTGTATTAAAATACGAGAACAAATGATTGTTAAGAGGCACTCGCAGTTAAAAACACCCGATTTGCGGAAGCCGTGGCAAAAAACCTATACATTTTTTTTTTTTTTCAACTGTGTTTCAACTTTATTTAAGATCTGTCTTTCGCAGACAATTATTAAATTTCCTCTTTGGGTACTTGGCAATCTTTTTTCAGGTTATCTTACAATATTTTATGTATAATTTCAGTATGTCAAGCTGCTAAGTTCCAGGGGAGGTCCAGCGGGTGGTCTCTTTGAAGTCTTCTGGTGGTTGTGCTGTTGTCCAGAAGGCCAATAGCTAGGTTGTTGTCGTGTTGGTGCAGACGTGTGAGGTACCTGGTGCTACTCTCGGCGATCACTTCCGTAACCCACGGTATCTTGAGGACGCTGTGGATTGTTTCGTTGTCGTGGTACATATGCGCATTACTGACTATGCGCAGGGCTTTATTTTGAAAAGTTTGTATAATCCGCCTGTTTCTTCGTCTGGCAGTTCCCCACAGTTGAATGCCGTAGGCCCATATTGGTTTAATGATCGCCTTGTAGACGAGCAGCTTCGACCGAGTGTTGAGTTTGCTTTTGCGGCCAATTAGCCAGTAGTGTTTCTTCAGCTTGTCATCCGCCTGCTTTCTTTTCTTTATCAGGTGAGCCCTCCAGGTTAGCCTCCTGTCAAGTGTCATGCCAAGGTATTTCGGCGTTTTTTCGTCCGGGATTATGACCCCTTCCAGGTATACAGCTGGACAGTTACCCGGCCTTAACGCGAATGTGGTGGCTGTGGACTTCTCGTTGTTGACCGCGATGTTCCACCTCCTCTGCCAGTCGTTGACTATATCCAGCTCAGATTGCATTATTTGAGAGGCCTCCTCCGGAGTATCAGCAGTGGCTACGAATGCTGTGTCGTCGGCGTAGGTGGCGACAAGTAGCTCGGGGCTCTCAATCACTGGCAGGTCTGCAGTGTATAAGTTGTAAAGCAGTGGGCCGAGCACACTGCCTTGAGGGACGCCAGCTCTGATGCTCTTCAGTGTTGAGCTCGCATTTCCGCATTTCACTAGGAATTGCCTGTCAGCTAAGTATGAGGCAAGGAACGCGTAGTAGGCCGTCGGTAGATTCCTCCTGATTTTGAAGAGTAGCCCGGTGTGCCAGACTCGGTCAAATGCCTGTTTAACGTCAAGCATTACAGCACAGCAGTATTTCTTGGACTCAAACGCGTCCAGGATTCGTTGGACGACTCTGTGGCATTGCTCCGGGGTTCCATGACCACGCCTGAAGCCAAACTGGTGATCGGGGATCAAACCAGCCTCGTCCAATACTGGCAACACTCTACGCAAGAATACTCTTTCGAGTATTTTGGAGAGCGTCGCCAGCAGACTGATCGGACGATAAGAGGCAAGATTGGCCTCAGGTTTTCCAGGCTTTGGTATCATTACTACCTGGGCTCGTTTCCATTGCGCTGGAAAGTGCCCAATCTGTAGGCATCTATTGAAGAGCTTAGTAATAAGTTCGATGCAGACTGGGGGTAGTAGCTTCAGTGCAATTGCATTGATACCATCATCGCCTGGCGCTTTATTGTTCCTCAGCGCCAAAATACATTCCGTCGTCTCCTCCTCCAGTACCGGGGGTATTTGATTGCTGCCTTGTTGAGTACAACTTGGTTCCTGCTCCGTCTCTGATATTTCATCGGGTGTGCATCTAATACGAGGAGTGAAGACGCTCTCCAGATGTTGTGCAAACGCGTTGGCCCTGTCCGCCTCCGACCTGCACCAGCTGCCGTCCATGTTTTTAACTGGGGCTGCTCTTTTTGTTGGCCGTTTGATATTTTTGGTGACTCGCCACAAATTGTGTTGTGGGTCATTGGGTTCAAGCTCCTCCAGATACTTGTCGAAGGCCTCCCTCCTCAGACTGATGAGCAATTCCTTTAGCGCCTTGGCGGCTCTGTTCAAGGATGCCTTGTCACGTGGGTTCCTTGTTAGGAACCAGACTCGCCTTAGTCTGCGTTTTTCGTGTAATAGTTCGGCGATCTGGGGGCTCCACAGGTGGATTTCCCTATCCAGGATCCTAGGTCGCTGGCGCTGACTCATTCTCGGGGCCGCATATGCCGCTGCGTCGTGAATGTTTTTGGTAAGCGCGTCAATGGCAGCTTCAACATCCTGGCCACTGTCTAAGTTTGGAATTAGGTTGGTGTTTCTGATCAGCCAGCTTTTGTACTTAGCAGTATCGGTATTTTTATAAATAAGCCTTCTGTGCGCTGAATTCATCACTACTGGGGCGTTTATGAGCAGCATAACCGCGCTGTGGTCAGAAAAGAGGTCCTCGTCTGCCACAGTTTGTATTATCCCTGGGTCCACGCCACGGGAAATTGCAAAGTCCAGAACGTCTGGAACCTTCAGCGCATCTGTGGGCCAGTAAGTTGGCGCACCAGTAGAGTGGCAGTTTAGGTTATTAGACTGGATCTGTCTGTATAGCGCTCGTCCCTTGGGGTTGTTGGCTCTGGAGCCCCACCAGAAGTGCTTCGCGTTGAAATCACCGCCGATGATAAACCTTCTACCAAGTTGGCTTATCAGTTGGGCAAACTCCTCATCTCTCGCATTGTGCCTTGGTGGACAATAGGCAGCAGCGATCGTAAGCTCTCCTAGCGCGGTGTTGACTCTGATAGATGCACATTGCACCCAATCCTCCTGGATAGGTGGTAGCTCTGTGTATTCCAGGTTGCTTCTGACCAGGATGGCCGCTCCGCCTCGGGCTCTTCCGTTAGGATGGTTAGCGTAGATGAGGTCATATCCTCTTATGGAGAAATACGACCTTGACGAGAAGTGCGTCTCGGAGATGAGCAATATCTCGATTTGATTGGTCTTGCAGTAGTGCTCGACCTCTGGCCTGCTATTGCACAGGCCGTTCGCATTCCATATGGTAACTTTCAAGTCTATTTGCATAGCTTCGACATGACTGTAGCCAACATGTTTGTCATTTGGCTAAACATTTTGTCGAGCATCCGCTCCATCATTGACTCCATACGGGCAACTACTGCTTCTAGGTGATTTTCAGGCCCTGGGACCGACTGGGGTACCTGATTATTCTCGCTATTGTTGCAGCCTCTGGCGGCATTGGCGTAGCTGAAGTTGGGGCTGACAATTGGCGATGGATTGGCCGTTGCCACCCTGTTAGCCTGGTACTGTGTCCTGGTTGACCTTGGTGCTGCCAGGTTCTTAGCCTTTTTATAAGCTGGGCATCCCTTGTAGGAGGCCACATGATCACCTCTACAGTGCAGGCAGAGAGCCGGGTCGTTTTTGCCCTTGTCGCATGTGTTGGACGCATGGTCACCTCCGCATTTTACACATCGCTCCGCTAAGCGGCAATATCGTTGGGTGTGCCCAAAACCTTGGCAACGGTAGCACTGTACTACATCATCGAATTTCAGAGGGGGCTCAACGGTGACAACTGAGTGGCAAATCCTTTTGATGTTGTAGGCCTCTTTGTTGTTGCTTGCCGGCTCAAGGTTTGCAAAAAAAATGCTGTACCGCTGTTTTTTCGCCTTGTTGACCAGGTTATGGACATCCCTGGCGACATGGCCTTGGCTGTGCAGAGCTGCCTTAATATCTTCGAGGTCTGTGGAGTAGTGTAGTCCCTTGATGACGACACGATATGGCCTCTCATCTCTGGGCTGGAATGTTTGGTACCTTTTCCCTGAATCATCCAGGAACTTCTTCAGCGCCGAGTAGCTTGCCTTCTCATTTGTCATCACCCTTATGTTATTGTCCCTGGTCGCCCTGTAAGTGAACTCCTTGCCCTCTCCAATAACCTGGGCAATGGCACTGGCGAACATTTTGATGTTTGTCACATCCGGGATGAAGATTGGCGGGGGCTTAATTGCTCTGGGCTGGGGTGCCTGCTTCGGCTTTTGAGCTGGGTGGCCCTCCTCGGAGGAGTCCATGCTGTCGTCATCAAGGTCCTCATCATTGGACAGAGCCGCAAATCTGTTGTTGACAAGCCCGGCCCTGGCTGCAGAGCTGGTGCTGGGCCCATCTAGTTGATTAGCGGGAAACTGCTTGCGGGCAGGCTTCCTTTTAATCTCTCCAGGCTCCATTCCTGAGCTGGAGTCGTCAGAGTCAGGCGCATTTTCCGGTATGTTGGCCTTCTTCGGTTTGCTTGATCCCTTACGATTCCTTATGACTCGTGTTGGGGCTTGCCAGTCCATATTGTTTTCGGGCGGTGAATCGCTTGGAGCGGGGGGAGCAGGGGCCACTGCCCCCACTTCCCGGCGTCAGCCGCGACGAAGTTGAATTCCGGTGTTCCCTTTTTTTCGTTCACAGCAGATGGCGAGATAAAACGCACTCCAAGTGCGAGGGGGGGGGGGGGGGGGGGGCGGGGACTTGACCAATCAGAAAGCGTTAAATGCTCACGCAATTATGAGCAATTGAGCGCCCGAAAAAAAAAAAAAAAAAAAGAGCGCAAACGAAATCGACAAGCGTAGATTGTCCGCAATCACGTCTTGACTCAACGAGTGTTCGAACGAGACTAAACCTATACATGATGGACAGTTGATGTCCATCGATATTGTGTGCAATATTTGGTATAGTATTGTATATGGTATTATTATACGTTGTCATTATACTCATAGTAGTTTAATAAGTGATATTTGTTGTTAAAAAAGTTCTTTAAATATTGAATGCTTGGCTACGACAAATTGATCTTAAGATAATATAGTGAAACTGGCCAAGATATATTGAAGCGTGAATTCTCTTTAGTATATATCATTTTGGTTTCGAATTATTATCGTGAATGTCCGGAAATGGTCTTATATGATTTATAATTGTATGAGTACCATTTCACCAATGTACCAGCATATAATCAAAGCGATTTATATGCAAATTCAAATATTGCCAATATATCAAAATCCATTCTACATGAACACTCATGTGTTTGGTTTTATTTAATGTATATCGCAAATAACGTATACGAAATTGGATAAATTTTAAATTTGTTGTCAAAATACAAAGCTCAAACACAATTTATATTGGTTTAAGCAAATACACGTGTGATAATATATTAAGTGCAAATAAAAAGATATTTTTGAACGAAAAAATGTATATATTTATATGGATATATTTAATAATCGAATGTTGTACATATTAAACAAATGAGAGAATATTAATTCTCTCGTTATATATTGCTAAAATTTTTTATATTAAATATATATAGAAAAATATATAGAGAAAAATGGCGAATGTGAATGCTATATAAAAATGGCCGCATTCGTTTAACAAATTCTCATAAACTGTTGTTAAAAACTATGTATTATTATACTGTTTTTTTTATTCAAAAGTATATTGAGTTGTCAAATATTTACATATGTGTGCATATGCGCACGAAACAAAAACATTATTCTGGTTGATCCTGCCAGTAGTTATATGCTTGTCTCAAAGATTAAGCCATGCATGTCTAAGTACACACGAATTAAAAGTGAAACCGCAAAAGGCTCATTATATCAGTTATGGTTCCTTAGATCGTTAACAGTTACTTGGATAACTGTGGTAATTCTAGAGCTAATACATGCAATTAAAACACGGACCTTATGGGACGTGTGCTTTTATTAGGCTAAAACCAAGCGATCGCAAGATCGTTACATTGGTTGAACTCTAGATAACATGCAGATCGTATGGTCTTGTACCGACGACAGATCTTTCAAATGTCTGCCCTATCAACTTTTGATGGTAGTATCTAGGACTACCATGGTTGCAACGGGTAACGGGGAATCAGGGTTCGATTCCGGAGAGGGAGCCTGAGAAACGGCTACCACATCTAAGGAAGGCAGCAGGCGCGTAAATTACCCACTCCCAGCTCGGGGAGGTAGTGACGAAAAATAACAATACAGGACTCATATCCGAGGCCCTGTAATTGGAATGAGTACACTTTAAATCCTTTAACAAGGACCAATTGGAGGGCAAGTCTGGTGCCAGCAGCCGCGGTAATTCCAGCTCCAATAGCGTATATTAAAGTTGTTGCGGTTAAAACGTTCGTAGTTGAACTTGTGCTTCATACGGGTAGTACAACTTACAATTGTGGTTAGTACTATACCTTTATGTATGTAAGCGTATTACCGGTGGAGTTCTTATATATGATTAAGTACTTGTATTTTTTTATATATTCCTCCTATTTAAAAACCTGCATTAGTGCTCTTCATCGAGTGTTATTGTGGGCCGGTACAATTACTTTGAACAAATTAGAGTGCTTAAAGCAGGCTTCAAATGCCTGAATATTCTGTGCATGGGATAATGAAATAAGACCTCTGTTCTGCTTTCATTGGTTTTCAGATCAAGAGGTAATGATTAATAGAAGCAGTTTGGGGGCATTAGTATTACGACGCGAGAGGTGAAATTCTTGGACCGTCGTAAGACTAACTTAAGCGAAAGCATTTGCCAAAGATGTTTTCATTAATCAAGAACGAAAGTTAGAGGTTCGAAGGCGATCAGATACCGCCCTAGTTCTAACCATAAACGATGCCAGCTAGCAATTGGGTGTAGCTACTTTTATGGCTCTCTCAGTCGCTTCCCGGGAAACCAAAGCTTTTGGGCTCCGGGGGAAGTATGGTTGCAAAGCTGAAACTTAAAGGAATTGACGGAAGGGCACCACCAGGAGTGGAGCCTGCGGCTTAATTTGACTCAACACGGGAAAACTTACCAGGTCCGAACATAAGTGTGTAAGACAGATTGATAGCTCTTTCTCGAATCTATGGGTGGTGGTGCATGGCCGTTCTTAGTTCGTGGAGTGATTTGTCTGGTTAATTCCGATAACGAACGAGACTCAAATATATTAAATAGATATCTTCAGGATTATGGTGTTGAAGCTTATATAGCCTTCATTCATGGTGGCAGTAAAATGTTTATTGTGTTTGAATGTGTTTATATAAGTGGAGCCGTACCTGTTGGTTTGTCCCATTATAAGGACACTAGCTTCTTAAATGGACAAATTGCGTCTAGCAATAATGAGATTGAGCAATAACAGGTCTGTGATGCCCTTAGATGTCCTGGGCTGCACGCGCGCTACAATGAAAGTATCAACGTGTATTTCCTAGACCGAGAGGTCCGGGTAAACCGCTGAACCACTTTCATGCTTGGGATTGTGAACTGAAACTGTTCACATGAACTTGGAATTCCCAGTAAGTGTGAGTCATTAACTCGCATTGATTACGTCCCTGCCCTTTGTACACACCGCCCGTCGCTACTACCGATTGAATTATTTAGTGAGGTCTCCGGACGTGATCACTGTGACGCCTTGCGTGTTACGGTTGTTTCGCAAAAGTTGACCGAACTTGATTATTTAGAGGAAGTAAAAGTCGTAACAAGGTTTCCGTAGGTGAACCTGCGGAAGGATCATTATTGTATGCTTCTACCGTTAACAAATATATATTGCCAATTTACCAAAACATAAAATGTTTTTATAAAATCATAATTGTAAAACAAATATATCCAGTTGTATATATTATATGTATATATTAATAATATTGCCAAAATACTCATTTAGTAGTGGCTATACATATGACATGGTTCTATGTGTGTAGCAATTAATATAAAAATACATATTGATGATATATTACAATATATTGATTTATAAAATCTGTGTGCATATGTACCATAATATGCACGCGTTGCGAATATGTATTGTCCATCATAGCTATGGGCATACATTGGTTAATGCAACAGCCTAAAAAGTACAATGTTGTACCTGAATTCAGGTTAATACTTTTATATAAATTGATATTTATCAAACAAGCCAAACTACACAATATATATTGATAAATATGGTAATATATCGTTTATATAAAACTAAGACATTTCGCAGCATTCTTTTAGGATAAAAATAAAGTTTATTGAAGGAATTGATATATGCCAGTAAAATGGTGTATTTTTAATTTCTTTCAATAAAAACATATCTGACAAATAATTTTATAAACCAATTTTAATCACTCTAAGCGGTGGATCACTCGGCTCATGGGTCGATGAAGAACGCAGCAAACTGTGCGTCATCGTGTGAACTGCAGGACACATGAACATCGACATTTTGAACGCATATCGCAGTCCATGCTGTTATGTACTTTAATTAATTTTATAGTGCTGCTTGGACTACATATGGTTGAGGGTTGTAAGACTATGCTAAATAAGTTGTTTGAAAATTTTACGAAATTTTTAAGCATATTGATATATTATTGGATATATATATATATTCATAATATTGATATTAAATGAAAACGCATTATCTCTCATTGTTGTATATATTTGTGTGAGAAGAACGAAGAAAAATATATTTTTTTTCCCTTTTTGAATCAATTAAATACTGAGGAATGTCTAGCATAAAAAATTAATACATTTTTCATCTAGAATTGCCTCTTATTAATGATTTGGAAGGAAATTATGTTGTAAATATAAATATTTAATATTCTTCGTGGTGTTTGTTATAAAATACGAACATTTTAATGATTTCATTATGAGAACGTGCTATATATAATACATATAGTGTTAGTATCATATATAATTTTTAATATATGTATATACAACCTCAACTCATATGGGACTACCCCCTGAATTTAAGCATATTAATTAGGGGAGGAAAAGAAACTAACAAGGATTTTCTTAGTAGCGGCGAGCGAAAAGAAATCAGTTCAGCACTAAGTCACTTTGTCTATATGGCAAATGTGAGATGCAGTGTATGGAGCGTCAATATTCTAGTATGAGAAATTAACGATTTAAGTCCTTCTTAAATGAGGCCATTTACCCATAGAGGGTGCCAGGCCCGTATAACGTTAATGATTACTAGATGATGTTTCCAAAGAGTCGTGTTGCTTGATAGTGCAGCACTAAGTGGGTGGTAAACTCCATCTAAAACTAAATATAACCATGAGACCGATAGTAAACAAGTACCGTGAGGGAAAGTTGAAAAGAACTCTGAATAGAGAGTTAAACAGTACGTGAAACTGCTTAGAGGTTAAGCCCGATGAACCTGAATATCCGTTATGGAAAATTCATCATTAAAGTTGTAATATTTTAACAATATTATAATAATAGTGTGCATTTTTTCCATATAAGGACATTGTAATCTATTAGCATATACCAAATTTATCATAAAATATGGCTTATAGTTTATTCAAATTATTATGCTTGCATTTTAACATAGAATAAATGTCATTAATTTGATAAAGTGTTGATAAATTAAAATTAATACAGTGCGTTAATTTTTCGAAATTATATAATGGCATAATTATCATCGATTTTTGTGTTTATTATATGCATTTGTATGATTAACAATGCGAAAGATTCAGGATACCTTCGGGACCCGTCTTGAAACACGGACCAAGGAGTCTAACATATGTGCAAGTTATTGGGAGATAAACCTAATAGCGTAATTAACTTGACTAATAATGGGATTAGTTTTTTAACTATTTATAGATAATTAACACAATCCCGGGGCGTTCTATATAGTTATGTATAATAATATTTATATTATTTATGCCTCTAACTGGAACGTACCTTGAGCATATATGCTGTGACCCGAAAGATGGTGAACTATACTTGATCAGGTTGAAGTCAGGGGAAACCCTGATGGAAGACCGAAACAGTTCTGACGTGCAAATCGATTGTCAGAATTGAGTATAGGGGCGAAAGACCAATCGAACCATCTAGTAGCTGGTTCCTTCCGAAGTTTCCCTCAGGATAGCTGGTGCATTTTAATGTTATATAAAATAATCTTATCTGGTAAAGCGAATGATTAGAGGCCTTAGGGTCGAAACGATCTTAACCTATTCTCAAACTTTAAATGGGTAAGAACCTTAACTTTCTTGATATGAAGTTTAAGGTTATGATATAATGTGCCCAGTGGGCCACTTTTGGTAAGCAGAACTGGCGCTGTGGGATGAACCAAACGTAATGTTACGGTGCCCAAATTAACAACTCATGCAGAAACCATGAAAGGCGTTGGTTGCTTAAAACAGCAGGACGGTGATCATGGAAGTCGAAATCCGCTAAGGAGTGTGTAACAACTCACCTGCCGAAGCAACTAGCCCTTAAAATGGATGGCGCTTAAGTTGTATACCTATACATTACCGCTAAAGTAGATGATTTATATTACTTGTGATATAAATTTTGAAACTTTAGTGAGTAGGAAGGTACAATGGTATGCGTAGAAGTGTTTGGCGTGAGCCTGCATGGAGCTGCCATTGGCACAGATCTTGGTGGTAGTAGCAAATAATCGAATGAGACCTTGGAGGACTGAAGTGGAGAAGGGTTTCGTGTGAACAGTGGTTGATCACGAGTTAGTCGGTCCTAAGTTCAAGGCGAAAGCCGAAAATTTTCAAGTAAAAAATCAGTAAGCATATATTGTCAAATCTTTAATGATTTTTTTGAAATACTTGAATAATTTTGAACGAAAGGGAATACGGTTCCAATTCCGTAACCTGTTGAGTATCCGTTTGTTATTAAATATGGGCCTCGTGCTCATCCTGGCAACAGGAACGACCATAAAGAAGCCGTCGAGAGATATCGGAAGAGTTTTCTTTTCTGTTTTATAGCCGTACTACCATGGAAGTCTTTCGCAGAGAGATATGGTAGATGGGCTAGAAGAGCATGACATATACTGTTGTGTCGATATTTTCTCCTCGGACCTTGAAAATTTATGGTGGGGACACGCAAACTTCTCAACAGGCCGTACCAATATCCGCAGCTGGTCTCCAAGGTGAAGAGTCTCTAGTCGATAGAATAATGTAGGTAAGGGAAGTCGGCAAATTAGATCCGTAACTTCGGGATAAGGATTGGCTCTGAAGATTGAGATAGTCGGGCTTGATTGGGAAACAATAACATGGTTTATGTGCTCGTTCTGGGTAAATAGAGTTTCTATCATTTATGGTAGTTACTTGTTCCCCGGATAGTTTAGTTACGTAGCCAATTGTGGAACTTTCTTGCTAAAATTTTTAAGAATACTAGTTGGGTTAAACCAATTAGTTCTTATTAATTATAACGATTATCAATTAACAATCAATTCAGAACTGGCACGGACTTGGGGAATCCGACTGTCTAATTAAAACAAAGCATTGTGATGGCCCTAGCGGGTGTTGACACAATGTGATTTCTGCCCAGTGCTCTGAATGTCAAAGTGAAGAAATTCAAGTAAGCGCGGGTCAACGGCGGGAGTAACTATGACTCTCTTAAGGTAGCCAAATGCCTCGTCATCTAATTAGTGACGCGCATGAATGGATTAACGAGATTCCTACTGTCCCTATCTACTCAGTTGCTCTCTGACTGCTACTGGAAGCAGACGTGTTTTTTAAGCGCCCCGCTTTACCGTCGGTTTTCAATCGTTAAAGAGTGATTTTTTCCCGTGTGGAAATTGTTTACATTTGTCGCGAGTGTTCAGCGCTTTTGTGTATTAAATTACGCGTTAATTTGGTGCCCAATTAGTGTTGGAATTGGCAAATTAAAAATTTGTTGATTCGGCTCTGCAAAAGCCACGTGCGGCTTTAGCTCGACAACAGGTGCGTATAGCTCGTAAACAGGTTCGAGTTCGAAGCTTCCGTTCGAAGCTTTCGTTCGAGGCTTTGGCTCGAAGCTTGGGTTCCCTCTGGTGCTTTCGGAGCTTTCAAGTCGAGCTTCTATCGAAGCTTGGTTGAAAACTTGGATAGTTGCATTTTGGTTCGTGTCTCCGCTAAGCTTTAGTGTCAGAGAGAACCGGTAGAGGGAGCCAGAGCATGGAGGTGGACACGGAGGCCGACGCCAGCGACGCTAGCCTGGCTAGTGTTGGAGCGAGCTCGTCGTCGAGTGTCCCCGCCCGTAGGCGGGGTCGGCCGAAGTCTACTGCGGCAAAAAAGGGAGCGAAGAAGATCGGGCTGGGGATTGGGGTGACGGGAGAGTTGCCGATCCCAGCCGTCAGGTCGCCGCCACCGTCGCTCCCCTTTGTGGAAGTGGTAGCCACTGCAGAACCCTCTGCCGCTGCCACTGACACCGCTGCTGCCACCGCCAACAGCGCCGCCGCCACCAACGCCGCCGCCACCACTGCTGCCACTACCACTGTCGCCGCCACCACCGCTGCCAATACCACTGCTGCCACCGCCGCTACCGTCACCGCTGCCACATGCCAGGCAACTGGCATTGTTGCGGCTGGATTTTCGGCTGTTGCTGCGGAGTTATCGTCCATTAGGATGAGCGTTAGCGAGGCAGTCCTCAATGGAGGCATGACCCCGGAGGCCGCCATGGCAGTCTTCGTCGCTACCAATAGGTACGACGAGCTGGTTATGGCTCTGGCTGGGGACAAGGTGCGCCTGGAGGAGAGGGCACGTATGCCGCCTCCACAGAGGCCCGCTGCCGCTGCCCACGCTGCCACCACCACCGCTGTTCCCACCGCTGCGTATGCGGCAGCCTTCCCAGGCTTGCCGGCACCGAGCGCTGTCGCCCCACCGATCGCGAGGCCGCGCGAAACCTGGTCGGCTCTTATTAAGAGCACGAACCCGGAGGAGACTGGGAAGCAACTAGTGGAGCGAGTGAGAAAGGACGTTGTGCCCAAACTCGGAGTCCGAGTGCACGAGGTTCGTGAGCTGAAGAGCGGAGGAGCGATCATTCGCACGCCTTCGGTCAGCGAGCTCAGGAAGGTAGTGGACAGCGCGAAGTTCCAGGAAGCAGGACTGGAAGTGAGGAAGAGCCCGGAGACCAGACCTCAGGTCGTGGTGTATGACGTCGACACGTCCATCACGCCTGAAGAGTTCATGGAGGAGCTCTTCACTAAGAACCTGGAGGATTCCATGTCCGCTACGGAATTCAAAAAGACGGTTCACCTGGGCAGCAAACCCTGGTCGGTCACCGACGGCGCCACGATCAACGTGACGCTGGAGGTCGATGCGAAGGCACAGGAGGTGTTACGCGACTGCGTATACATCAAGTGGTTCCGATGCCGCTGTCGTTCCCTGGTCAGGACCTACGCCTGCCACAGGTGTGTGGGTTTCGACCACAAGGTGTCCCAGTGCCGCCTAAAGGAGAACGTGTGCCACCGGTGCGGACAGGGCGGCCACAACGTTTCGAGGTGCCCCAACCCGGTGGACTGCCGAAACTGCCGCTTCAAGGGCTACCCGGCAGCACATTCCATGTTGTCAGCGGCATGCCCGATTTACGCAGCGGTATTGGCGAGGGTGCAAGCTAGACATTAAATGTTTAGCTTCATCCAAGCTAATTGTGGCCGTGGCCGAGCGGCTGTGGTGGATCTCGGATCCATCATGCGCAACTCTGGCCATCTGTTCGCACTGGTCCAGGAGCCGTACGTCGATAGAGCAGGGCGGATTACTGGCCTTCCTTCGGGAATGCGAGTATTCCAGGACCGCCCCTTTCGTGACGGAAACCCGAAAGCTGCCATCATCGTCGATGAACCGGAAGCCATCTGCACGCCAATAGACCCCCTTACCACCGAACATGGAGTATGCGTCAGAGTGCAAGGAAGATTTGGCTCAATCATCCTATGCTCCGTATACTGCCAATTCAACACCGACTTGGAGCCGTACCTCAGGTACCTAGATGCGGTGCTGCTGCTGGCCAGCCGCACTCCCGTCATCTTTGGGCTCGACGCGAACGCAGTATCCCCAGCGTGGTTTAGCAAACTCTCCGAGCATGCTCGGGGGCAAGCTAACTATGCACGGGGTGAGCTGCTGTCTGAGTGGATTACCGAGAACCGAGCCGGCGTGCTCAACGAGGCCAGTCGGGTGTTTACATTCGATAACCGCAGAGCCCACAGCGACATCGATGTAACAATCGCCAATCAAGCTGCGACTATGTGGGCCACATACGTTTGGGAAGTGAGGGAATGGGATACGAGCGACCACAACATGATCCATGTTGAGGTGACGCGTGATCCGACCGACACAGTTGAGAGCATTGCTCCTGTGCCGTCCTGGAAGCTTTCCAATGCGCGCTGGCGATTGTTCGAGGAAGAGGTGGTAAGGGAGACATCCGAATTGCCGGAGGACATCGCCGAATCGCCGTTGGACAACCAAGTGGCTGCACTGCGCTCTGTAGTGCACAGTGTGTGCGACAGAGTGCTGGGACGCAGCACGCCCAGAGCCGCGAGGAAAGTAGTTTGGTGGACTGCCGAGCTACATTCCAAACGCCGAGAGGTCAGGAGACTGAGGCGGCGGCTACAGGACGCTCGTCGGCACGAGTCCGACGCAGCAGAGCAACTTGTGGTTGCGTTGAGGATCTCCTCGGCGCAATACAAGAAGCTCATCCTGAGGACGAAGGAGGACAACTGGCGACGCTTCGTGGGAGACAACAGAGATGATCCATGGGGGCACGTCTACAAGATTTGCCGAGGACGCAAAAAGTGCACGGAGATTGGATGCCTTCGGACGGATGGTGGGCTGGTTGCAACATGGCGCGACTGTGCGGGTGTGCTCCTCCGCAACTTTTTCCCTGTTGCGGAGTCGAATGCGCACATTGCCATCACGTCCGAAGCTCCACCGGCCCTTGTGGTTTCCGAGGTTGATGCTTGCGTCGCCAGGTTGAAGAGCAGACGCTCTCCCGGCATGGACGGCATCACAGGTGCCATTTGCAAGGCATTGTGGCGTGCCATCCCTCAGCACATGACAGCGTTGTATTCCCGCTGCCTGGAGACCGGATACTTCCCCAAGGAATGGAAACACCCTAGGGTGGTTCCACTCTTGAAGGGACCCGATAAGGACAGGACGGATCCTGCTTCATATCGGGGTATCTGTCTGTTGCCAGTGCTGGGCAAAGTGCTTGAGGGAATCATGGTGAATCGTCTGAAGGACACCATACCGGATGGCTGCAGATGGCAATTTGGATTTCGCCAAGGACGCTGTGTGGAGGATGCTTGGAAGCACGTCGTGAGCACTGTTTCGGCCAGCCGGTCGAAATATGTGCTCGGAGTCTTCGTGGATTTCAAGGGAGCCTTTGACAACGTCGAGTGGGATGCTGCACTACGTCGTCTCCTCGAGCTGGGCTGCCGTGAAGCAGGCTTGTGGCGAAGCTTCTTCTCCGGCCGGAGTGCGAGCATCGTCAGCAGGCATGGAGTAGCCACTGTTCCGGTGACAAGAGGTTGCCCACAGGGGTCCATAAGTGGTCCATTCATATGGAACATCTTGATGGACGTGCTGCTCCAGCGCTTGGAGCCACTTGGAGCGCTCAGCGCGTATGCCGACGACCTGCTCCTCCTCATCGAGGGAAACGCCCGTTCAGAGCTCGAGCGAAAAGGAGAGGAACTAATGTCCATCGTAGGCGCTTGGGGAGTTGAAGTCGGCGTTGCCGTTTCAACTAGCAAGACGGCGATCATGCTGCTCAAGGGCATACTTCGACGGCCGCCCTTGGTACGGTTTGCTGGAGCAAGCCTGCCATATAAGCGCGAATATCGGTACCTTGGCATCACAGTCGGTGAGCGGTTGAGTTTTCTCCCGCACATCACGGGCTTGCGTGATAGGCTGACTGGAGTCGTAGGGGCATTGTCTCGCGTACTGCGGGTCGACTGGGGTCTCAGTCCCCGCGCAAAGCGGACAATATATGCCGGACTCATGGTGCCCTGTGCACTATTTGGTGCCTCGGTTTGGTCTGTCGTGACGACGACGCAAGTGGTTGCCAGGAGGCACCTGCTTGCGTGCCAAAGGGCTATCCTGATTGGATGCCTACCGGTATGCCGAACAGTGTCCACCGTGGCACTGCAAGTACTTGCTGGAGCCCCCCCGTTTGATCTGGTCGCCAGACGCCTGGCAATCAGATTCAAACTCAAGCGTGACTACCCGCTGGAGGAGAGCGATTGGCTATACGGCGAAGATTTGGCAAATCTTAGCTGGAAGCAGAAGATGGCGCGACTAGAGGAATGCCTGCTGAGCGAGTGGCAACGCAGATGGGATGATGGTGACTCCCCAGGTCGGGTGACGCACCGCTTCATCCCGAACGCAGGCTTCGTCTACAGCGAGCCAAGGTTTGGCTTCACGCTGCGCGCTGGATTCCTGCTGACTGGCCATGGATCGCTCAATGCATTTCTGCATGAGAGAAGCCGAAGCGACACGCCTGCATGTCTATGCGGCGCAGAGCGCGAGGATTGGCAACACGTTCTATGTGTTTGTCCGCTCTATGCAGATTTGCGAGACCTTGATGGACTAGGAGTGCAGCACACGGATGGCGAATGGATCTTCTCGGAAGTGGTGGCTTCGCAGGAAAGAATGCAGTTGCTGGACAGATACGCTGGCGACGCGTTCTCCAGACGGCAACAACTGATGGACCCAATGGCGACAGACGGGCCGAGAGCCCCGGACTTGGAGAGTCCCCCTCAAGGGTACCCTATCCGAGCCAGTCGGGGCTAAAAGGGGAGGGTCCACTGAGCCCTAAAGATCGGTACCACGGGTTGTTCAGCGGTCCAAGGCTGTTCATTGAGGTAGGCCCCCTAGTGGGAGCATCGTGGTGGCTGTGGTAGGCTGAATTTTACGCGGCAAGAGCCGCTAGGCTCCACGTGGAGTTGCGATCTCAACCGGGTGCCGAGACCCATAGATCGGAAGAGGTGATAGATACACTTCGCTCCTCACCAAGGGGGAAAGTATGCCCGACTAGTATACTTTCGAATTGGTACCAGGGTGGGTCGCTATGTATTTGCTATAGCTTCTTATCCTGGGGCGTAAATTGGCGCATGTACCAGATTTACCGTGACATGTGCATTGCACTCAGCACATTAAACACCGTGGTTGAAATCCCTTCCTGTGGAACCGCCACGTTAAATAAAGCTGAGAGATCAGATTTATCTGTCCCTATCTACTCAGTTGCTCTCTGACTGCTACTGGAAGCAGACGTGTTTTTTAAGCGCCCCGCTTTACCGTCGGTTTTCAATCGTTAAAGAGTGATTTTTTCCCGTGTGGAAATTGTTTACATTTGTCGCGAGTGTTCAGCGCTTTTGTGTATTAAATTACGCGTTAATTTGGTGCCCAATTAGTGTTGGAATTGGCAAATTAAAAATTTGTTGATTCGGCTCTGCAAAAGCCACGTGCGGCTTTAGCTCGACAACAAGTGCGTATAGCTCGTAAACAGGTTCGAGTTCGAAGCTTCCGTTCGAAGCTTTCGTTCGAAGCTTTGGCTCGAAGCCAAGTCGAGCTACTATCGAAGCTTGGTTGAAAACTTGGATAGTTGCATTTTGGTTCGTGTCTCCGCTAAGCTTTAGTGTCAGAGAGAACCGGTAGAGGGAGCCAGAGCATGGAGGTGGACACGGAGGCCGACGCCAGCGACGCTAGCCTGGCTAGTGTTGGAGCGAGCTCGTCGTCGAGTGTCCCCGCCCGTAGGCGGCGTCGGCCGAAGAATACTGCGGCAAAAAAGGGAGCGAAGAAGATCGGGCTGGGGATTGGGGTGACGGGAGAGTTGCCGATCCCAGCCGTCAGGTCGCCGCCACCGTCGCTCCCCTTTGTGGAAGTGGTAGCCACTGCAGAACCCTCTGCCGCTGCCACTGACACCGCTGCTGCCACCGCCAACAGCGCCGCCGCCACCAACGCCGCCGCCACCACTGCTGCCACTACCACTGTCGCCGCCACCACCGCTGCCAATACCACTGCTGCCACCGCCGCTACCGTCACCGCTGCCACATGCCAGGCAACTGGCATTGTTGCGGCTGGATTTTCGGCTGTTGCTGCGGAGTTATCGTCCATTAGGATGAGCGTTAGCGAGGCAGTCCTCAATGGAGGCATGACCCCGGAGGCCGCCATGGCAGTCTTCGTCGCTACCAATAGGTACGACGAGCTGGTTATGGCTCTGGCTGGGGACAAGGTGCGCCTGGAGGAGAGGGCACGTATGCCGCCTCCACAGAGGCCCGCTGCCGCTGCCCACGCTGCCACCACCACCGCTGTTCCCACCGCTGCGTATGCGGCAGCCTTCCCAGGCTTGCCGGCACCGAGCGCTGTCGCCCCACCGATCGCGAGGCCGCGCGAAACCTGGTCGGCTCTTATTAAGAGCACGAACCCGGAGGAGACTGGGAAGCAACTAGTGGAGCGAGTGAGAAAGGACGTTGTGCCCAAACTCGGAGTCCGAGTGCACGAGGTTCGTGAGCTGAAGAGCGGAGGAGCGATCATTCGCACGCCTTCGGTCAGCGAGCTCAGGAAGGTAGTGGACAGCGCGAAGTTCCAGGAAGCAGGACTGGAAGTGAGGAAGAGCCCGGAGACCAGACCTCAGGTCGTGGTGTATGACGTCGACACGTCCATCACGCCTGAAGAGTTCATGGAGGAGCTCTTCACTAAGAACCTGGAGGATTCCATGTCCGCTACGGAATTCAAAAAGACGGTTCACCTGGGCAGCAAACCCTGGTCGGTCACCGACGGCGCCACGATCAACGTGACGCTGGAGGTCGATGCGAAGGCACAGGAGGTGTTACGCGACTGCGTATACATCAAGTGGTTCCGATGCCGCTGTCGTTCCCTGGTCAGGACCTACGCCTGCCACAGGTGTGTGGGTTTCGACCACAAGGTGTCCCAGTGCCGCCTAAAGGAGAACGTGTGCCACCGGTGCGGACAGGGCGGCCACAACGTTTCGAGGTGCCCCAACCCGGTGGACTGCCGAAACTGCCGCTTCAAGGGCTACCCGGCAGCACATTCCATGTTGTCAGCGGCATGCCCGATTTACGCAGCGGTATTGGCGAGGGTGCAAGCTAGACATTAAATGTTTAGCTTCATCCAAGCTAATTGTGGCCGTGGCCGAGCGGCTGTGGTGGATCTCGGATCCATCATGCGCAACTCTGGCCATCTGTTCGCACTGGTCCAGGAGCCGTACGTCGATAGAGCAGGGCGGATTACTGGCCTTCCTTCGGGAATGCGAGTATTCCAGGACCGCCCCTTTCGTGACGGAAACCCGAAAGCTGCCATCATCGTCGATGAACCGGAAGCCATCTGCACGCCAATAGACCCCCTTACCACCGAACATGGAGTATGCGTCAGAGTGCAAGGAAGATTTGGCTCAATCATCCTATGCTCCGTATACTGCCAATTCAACACCGACTTGGAGCCGTACCTCAGGTACCTAGATGCGGTGCTGCTGCTGGCCAGCCGCACTCCCGTCATCTTTGGGCTCGACGCGAACGCAGTATCCCCAGCGTGGTTTAGCAAACTCTCCGAGCATGCTCGGGGGCAAGCTAACTATGCACGGGGTGAGCTGCTGTCTGAGTGGATTACCGAGAACCGAGCCGGCGTGCTCAACGAGGCCAGTCGGGTGTTTACATTCGATAACCGCAGAGCCCACAGCGACATCGATGTAACAATCGCCAATCAAGCTGCGACTATGTGGGCCACATACGTTTGGGAAGTGAGGGAATGGGATACGAGCGACCACAACATGATCCATGTTGAGGTGACGCGTGATCCGACCGACACAGTTGAGAGCATTGCTCCTGTGCCGTCCTGGAAGCTTTCCAATGCGCGCTGGCGATTGTTCGAGGAAGAGGTGGTAAGGGAGACATCCGAATTGCCGGAGGACATCGCCGAATCGCCGTTGGACAACCAAGTGGCTGCACTGCGCTCTGTAGTGCACAGTGTGTGCGACAGAGTGCTGGGACGCAGCACGCCCAGAGCCGCGAGGAAAGTAGTTTGGTGGACTGCCGAGCTACATTCCAAACGCCGAGAGGTCAGGAGACTGAGGCGGCGGCTACAGGACGCTCGTCGGCACGAGTCCGACGCAGCAGAGCAACTTGTGGTTGCGTTGAGGATCTCCTCGGCGCAATACAAGAAGCTCATCCTGAGGACGAAGGAGGACAACTGGCGACGCTTCGTGGGAGACAACAGAGATGATCCATGGGGGCACGTCTACAAGATTTGCCGAGGACGCAAAAAGTGCACGGAGATTGGATGCCTTCGGACGGATGGTGGGCTGGTTGCAACATGGCGCGACTGTGCGGGTGTGCTCCTCCGCAACTTTTTCCCTGTTGCGGAGTCGAATGCGCACATTGCCATCACGTCCGAAGCTCCACCGGCCCTTGTGGTTTCCGAGGTTGATGCTTGCGTCGCCAGGTTGAAGAGCAGACGCTCTCCCGGCATGGACGGCATCACAGGTGCCATTTGCAAGGCATTGTGGCGTGCCATCCCTCAGCACATGACAGCGTTGTATTCCCGCTGCCTGGAGACCGGATACTTCCCCAAGGAATGGAAACACCCTAGGGTGGTTCCACTCTTGAAGGGACCCGATAAGGACAGGACGGATCCTGCTTCATATCGGGGTATCTGTCTGTTGCCAGTGCTGGGCAAAGTGCTTGAGGGAATCATGGTGAATCGTCTGAAGGACACCATACCGGATGGCTGCAGATGGCAATTTGGATTTCGCCAAGGACGCTGTGTGGAGGATGCTTGGAAGCACGTCGTGAGCACTGTTTCGGCCAGCCGGTCGAAATATGTGCTCGGAGTCTTCGTGGATTTCAAGGGAGCCTTTGACAACGTCGAGTGGGATGCTGCACTACGTCGTCTCCTCGAGCTGGGCTGCCGTGAAGCAGGCTTGTGGCGAAGCTTCTTCTCCGGCCGGAGTGCGAGCATCGTCAGCAGGCATGGAGTAGCCACTGTTCCGGTGACAAGAGGTTGCCCACAGGGGTCCATAAGTGGTCCATTCATATGGAACATCTTGATGGACGTGCTGCTCCAGCGCTTGGAGCCACTTGGAGCGCTCAGCGCGTATGCCGACGACCTGCTCCTCCTCATCAGAGGGAAACGCCCGTTCAGAGCTCGAGCGAAAAGGAGAGGAACTAATGTCCATCGTAGGCGCTTGGGGAGTTGAAGTCGGCGTTGCCGTTTCAACTAGCAAGACGGCGATCATGCTGCTCAAGGGCATACTTCGACGGCCGCCCTTGGTACGGTTTGCTGGAGCAAGCCTGCCATATAAGCGCGAATATCGGTACCTTGGCATCACAGTCGGTGAGCGGTTGAGTTTTCTCCCGCACATCACGGGCTTGCGTGATAGGCTGACTGGAGTCGTAGGGGCATTGTCTCGCGTACTGCGGGTCGACTGGGGTCTCAGTCCCCGCGCAAAGCGGACAATATATGCCGGACTCATGGTGCCCTGTGCACTATTTGGTGCCTCGGTTTGGTCTGTCGTGACGACGACGCAAGTGGTTGCCAGGAGGCACCTGCTTGCGTGCCAAAGGGCTATCCTGATTGGATGCCTACCGGTATGCCGAACAGTGTCCACCGTGGCACTGCAAGTACTTGCTGGAGCCCCCCCGTTTGATCTGGTCGCCAGACGCCTGGCAATCAGATTCAAACTCAAGCGTGACTACCCGCTGGAGGAGAGCGATTGGCTATACGGCGAAGATTTGGCAAATCTTAGCTGGAAGCAGAAGATGGCGCGACTAGAGGAATGCCTGCTGAGCGAGTGGCAACGCAGATGGGATGATGGTGACTCCCCAGGTCGGGTGACGCACCGCTTCATCCCGAACGCAGGCTTCGTCTACAGCGAGCCAAGGTTTGGCTTCACGCTGCGCGCTGGATTCCTGCTGACTGGCCATGGATCGCTCAATGCATTTCTGCATGAGAGAAGCCGAAGCGACACGCCTGCATGTCTATGCGGCGCAGAGCGCGAGGATTGGCAACACGTTCTATGTGTTTGTCCGCTCTATGCAGATTTGCGAGACCTTGATGGACTAGGAGTGCAGCACACGGATGGCGAATGGATCTTCTCGGAAGTGGTGGCTTCGCAGGAAAGAATGCAGTTGCTGGACAGATACGCTGGCGACGCGTTCTCCAGACGGCAACAACTGATGGACCCAATGGCGACAGACGGGCCGAGAGCCCCGGACTTGGAGAGTCCCCCTCAAGGGTACCCTATCCGAGCCAGTCGGGGCTAAAAGGGGAGGGTCCACTGAGCCCTAAAGATCGGTACCACGGGTTGTTCAGCGGTCCAAGGCTGTTCATTGAGGTAGGCCCCCTAGTGGGAGCATCGTGGTGGCTGTGGTAGGCTGAATTTTACGCGGCAAGAGCCGCTAGGCTCCACGTGGAGTTGCGATCTCAACCGGGTGCCGAGACCCATAGATCGGAAGAGGTGATAGATACACTTCGCTCCTCACCAAGGGGGAAAGTATGCCCGACTAGTATACTTTCGAATTGGTACCAGGGTGGGTCGCTATGTATTTGCTATAGCTTCTTATCCTGGGGCGTAAATTGGCGCATGTACCAGATTTACCGTGACATGTGCATTGCACTCAGCACATTAAACACCGTGGTTGAAATCCCTTCCTGTGGAACCGCCACGTTAAATAAAGCTGAGAGATCAGATTTATCTGTCCCTATCTACTATCTAGCGAAACCACAGCCAAGGGAACGGGCTTGGAATAATTAGCGGGGAAAGAAGACCCTTTTGAGCTTGACTCTAATCTGGCAGTGTAAGGAGACATAAGAGGTGTAGAATAAGTGGGAGATATTAGATTTCGGTTTGATATCGACAATGAAATACCACTACTCTTATTGTTTCCTTACTTACTTGATTAAATGGAACGTGTATCATTTCCTAGCCATTATACGGATATATTTATTATATCTTATGGTATTGGGTTTTGATGCAAGCTTCTTGATCAAAGTATCACGAGTTTGTTATATAATCGCAAACAAATTCTTTAATGAGAAGATGCATTTATGTGTTTTCAATTTGAAAATTTGGTATAACTCCAATTACTCAGGTATGATCCAATTCAAGGACATTGCCAGGTAGGGAGTTTGACTGGGGCGGTACATCTCTCAAATAATAACGGAGGTGTCCCAAGGCCAGCTCAGTGCGGACAGAAACCACACATAGAGCAAAAGGGCAAATGCTGACTTGATCTCGGTGTTCAGTACACACAGGGACAGCAAAAGCTCGGCCTATCGATCCTTTTGGTTTAAAGAGTTTTTAACAAGAGGTGTCAGAAAAGTTACCATAGGGATAACTGGCTTGTGGCGGCCAAGCGTTCATAGCGACGTCGCTTTTTGATCCTTCGATGTCGGCTCTTCCTATCATTGTGAAGCAAAATTCACCAAGCGTTGGATTGTTCACCCATGCAAGGGAACGTGAGCTGGGTTTAGACCGTCGTGAGACAGGTTAGTTTTACCCTACTAATGACAAAACGTTGTTGCGACAGCATTCCTGCGTAGTACGAGAGGAACCGCAGGTACGGACCAATGGCACAATACTTGTTCGAGCGAACAGTGGTATGACGCTACGTCCGTTGGATTATGCCTGAACGCCTCTAAGGTCGTATCCGTGCTGGACTGCAATGATAAATAAGGGGCAATTTGCATTGTATGGCTTCTAAACCATTAAAAGTTTTTAATTTACTTTATAAACGACAATGGATGTGATGCCAATGTAATTTGTAACATAGTAAATTGGGAGGATCATTGATCACCTGGTGCCGCGCTAGTTACATATAAAAACATTATTTAATACAATGACAAAGCCTAGAATCAATTGTAAACGACTTTTGTAACAGGCAAGGTGTTGTAAGTGGTTGAGCAGCTGCCATACTGCGATCCACTGAAGCTTATCCTTTGCTTGATGATTCGATATATATAATGTATTCTTTATATATGAATAGTATTTTTATATATTTATATAAATATATAATTATACATCTATATAAAAAAATATATTTTATATAATTATTATAAATATATATAGGTATGTATGAAAATCCTAACCTATATAATTTTACATATATTATCAAATATATGTAAATATGAATATGCAGAAAGAGAGAGAAAAATAATATAATATACAAAGGATATATAAAATATAGCAACTATACATAAATAAGAATATGAACATATATGAAATAAATGCAACTTACTTCTATAAGAAATGACAATATGATATAAATGCAAGTCGTAAGTTGTTATATATTATAGCTTCAGCATGAATGATAGAAGTATGAAGAAAATGAAAAAATGATATGATCATATGAAGATGATATATGATTATTTCATATGATATTTCGTATGATATTGGGCAATCATACATTGATACAAGATACAAGTTTAAAGTGGTTATTATAAAATAACAAAATGATGGCTTATATGGATATGGGAATTTTTCCCATATAGCTTCAGCATGATATGAGTATGGAAGCAAAGATATGATATGATTATTTCATATGATATTTCGTATGATATTGGGCAATCATACATTGATACAAGATACAAGTTTAAAGTGGTTATTATAAAATAACAAAATTATGGCTTATATGGATATGGGAATGTTTCCCATATAGCTTCAGCATGAAATGAGTATGAAGCAAAGATATGATATGATTATTTCATATGATATTTCGTATGATATTGGGCAATCATACATTGATACAAGATACAAGTTTAAAGTGGTTATTATAAAATAACAAAATTATGGCTTATATGGATATGGGAATTTTTCCCATATAGCTTCAGCATGAAATGAGTATGAAGCAAAGATATGATATGATTATTTCATATGATATTTCGTATGATATTGGGCAATCATACATTGATACAAGATACAAGTTTAAAGTGGTTATTATAAAATAACAAAATTATGGCTTATATGGATATGGGAATGTTTCCCATATAGCTTCAGCATGTAATGAGTATGAAGCAAAGATATGATATGATTATTTCATATGATATTTCGTATGATATTGGGCAATCATACATTGATACAAGATACAAGTTTAAAGTGGTTATTATAAAATAACAAAATTATGGCTTATATGGATATGGGAATTTTTCCCATATAGCTTCAGCATGATATGAGTATGAAGCAAAGATATGAAATGATTATTTCATATGATATTTCGTATGATATTGGGCAATCATACATTGATACAAGATACAAGTTTAAAGTGGTTATTATAAAATAACAAAATTATGGCTTATATGGATATGGGAATTTTTCCCATATAGCTTCAGCATGATATGAGTATGAAGCAAAGATATGAAATGATTATTTCATATGATATTTCGTATGATATTGGGCAATCATACATTGATACAAGATACAAGTTTAAAGTGGTTATTATAAAATAACAAAATTATGGCTTATATGGATATGGGAATTTTTCCCATATAGCTTCAGCATGATATGAGTATGAAGCAAAGATATGAAATGATTATTTCATATGATATTTCGTATGATATTGGGCAATCATACATTGATACAAGATACAAGTTTAAAGTGGTTATTATAAAATAACAAAATTATGGCTTATATGGATATGGGAATTTTTCCCATATAGCTTCAGCATGATATGAGTATGAAGCAAAGATATGAAATGATTATTTCATATGATATTTCGTATGATATTGGGCAATCATACATTGATACAAGATACAAGTTTAAAGTGGTTATTATAAAATAACAAAATTATGGCTTATATGGATATGGGAATTTTTCCCATATAGCTTCAGCATGATATGAGTATGAAGCAAAGATATGAAATGATTATTTCATATGATTTTCGTATGTATTGGGCTCATACATGATACAGTCGTTAAAGTGGTTATTATAATCTTGGTTTCGGGGAGTTTCTGTGGGATACGCGGGGTTTTTACGGCTTATAGGATATGGGTTTTCCCGCGCGTGGTTGAAGCAAAGATATGAAATGATTATTTCATATGATATTTCGTATGATATTGGGCAATCATACATTGATACAAGATACAAGTTTAAAGTGGTTATTATAAAATAACAAAATTATGGCTTATATGGATATGGGAATGTTTCCCATATAGCTTCAGCATGAAATGAGTATGAAGCAAAGATATGATATGATTATTTCATATGATATTTCGTATGATATTGGGCAATCATACATTGATACAAGTTTAAAGTGGTTATTATAAAATAACAAAATTATGGCTTATATGGATATGGGAATTTTTCCCATATAGCTTCAGCATGATATGAGTATGAAGCAAAGATATGATATGATATTTCATATGATATTTCGTATTATATTGGTTATTATAAAATACCATCAGGCTTGTATGGATATGGGAATGTTGCCCGTAAAAAAAAACCTTATAACTTGAGGATGATATGATTATGAGATACAACATTTAAATTTATCTCATATACATATGATGTTAAATGAAATATCATATCAGAATGTCTGTTCTATTGTATGTTTATATTGTATATGAATAATAATGAAATCTTTATGTACATTTGTGTTAAAATACTACGGATATAAATGATATTAAGAGGCACTCGCAGTTAAAAACACCCGATTTTCGGAAGCCGTGGCAAAAAACCTATACATGGAGTGGTGTCGTGCTTGGTATATGTCATATGAAGAAAAATAAAAATTTTTTATTTTCATATGATATGGGGAATATACTTTGCTGGCAATGTCTGTTATATTATATGGTTGGATATATATATGTTTATTAATATATATGAATAATATTGAAGTGTAAATGCGTTTCTTGTATTAAAATACGAGAACAAATGATTGTTAAGAGGCACTCGCAGTTAAAAACACCCGATTTTCGGAAGCCGTGGCAAAAAACCTATACATGGAGTGGTGTCGTGCTTGGTATATGTCATATGAAGAAAAATAAAAATTTTTTATTTTCATATGATATGGGGAATATACTTTGCTGGCAATGTCTGTTATATTATATGGTTGGATATATATATGTTTATTAATATATATGAATAATATTGAAGTGTAAATGCGTTTCTTGTATTAAAATACGAGAACAAATGATTGTTAAGAGGCACTCGCAGTTAAAAACACCCGATTTTCGGAAGCCGTGGCAAAAAACCTATACATGGAGTGGTGTCGTGCTTGGTATATGTCATATGAAGAAAAATAAAAATTTTTTATTTTCATATGATATGGGGAATATACTTTGCTGGCAATGTCTGTTATATTATATGGTTGGATATATATATGTTTATTAATATATATGAATAATATTGAAGTGTAAATGCGTTTCTTGTATTAAAATACGAGAACAAATGATTGTTGAGAGGCACTCGCAGTTAAAAACACCCGATTTGCGGAAGCCGTGGCAAAAAACCTATACATTTTTTTTTTTTGTCAACTGTGTTTCAACTTTATTTAAGATCTGTCTTTCGCAGACAATTATTAAATTTCCTCTTTGGGTACTTGGCAATCTTTTTTCAGGTTATCTTACAATATTTTATGTATAATTTCAGTATGTCAAGCTGCTAAGTTCCAGGGGAGGTCCAGCGGGTGGTCTCTTTGAAGTCTTCTGGTGGTTGTGCTGTTGTCCAGAAGGCCAATAGCTAGGTTGTTGTCGTGTTGGTGCAGACGTGTGAGGTACCTGGTGCTACTCTCGGCGATCACTTCCGTAACCCACGGTATCTTGAGGACGCTGTGGATTGTTTCGTTGTCGTGGTACATATGCGCATTACTGACTATGCGCAGGGCTTTATTTTGAAAAGTTTGTATAATCCGCCTGTTTCTTCGTCTGGCAGTTCCCCACAGTTGAATGCCGTAGGCCCATATTGGTTTAATGATCGCCTTGTAGACGAGCAGCTTCGACCGAGTGTTGAGTTTGCTTTTGCGGCCAATTAGCCAGTAGTGTTTCTTCAGCTTGTCATCCGCCTGCTTTCTTTTCTTTATCAGGTGAGCCCTCCAGGTTAGCCTCCTGTCAAGTGTCATGCCAAGGTATTTCGGCGTTTTTTCGTCCGGGATTATGACCCCTTCCAGGTATACAGCTGGACAGTTACCCGGCCTTAACGCGAATGTGGTGGCTGTGGACTTCTCGTTGTTGACCGCGATGTTCCACCTCCTCTGCCAGTCGTTGACTATATCCAGCTCAGATTGCATTATTTGAGAGGCCTCCTCCGGAGTATCAGCAGTGGCTACGAATGCTGTGTCGTCGGCGTAGGTGGCGACAAGTAGCTCGGGGCTCTCAATCACTGGCAGGTCTGCAGTGTATAAGTTGTAAAGCAGTGGGCCGAGCACACTGCCTTGAGGGACGCCAGCTCTGATGCTCTTCAGTGTTGAGCTCGCATTTCCGCATTTCACCAGGAATTGCCTGTCAGCTAAGTATGAGGCAAGGAACGCGTAGTAGGCCGTCGGTAGATTCCTCCTGATTTTGAAGAGTAGCCCGGTGTGCCAGACTCGGTCAAATGCCTGTTTAACGTCAAGCATTACAGCACAGCAGTATTTCTTGGACTCAAACGCGTCCAGGATTCGTTGGACGACTCTGTGGCATTGCTCCGGGGTTCCATGACCACGCCTGAAGCCAAACTGGTGATCGGGGATCAAACCAGCCTCGTCCAATACTGGCAACACTCTACGCAAGAATACTCTTTCGAGTATTTTGGAGAGCGTCGCCAGCAGACTGATCGGACGATAAGAGGCAAGATTGGCCTCAGGTTTTCCAGGCTTTGGTATCATTACTACCTGGGCTCGTTTCCATTGCGCTGGAAAGTGCCCAATCTGTAGGCATCTATTGAAGAGCTTAGTAATAAGTTCGATGCAGACTGGGGGTAGTAGCTTCAGTGCAATTGCATTGATACCATCATCGCCTGGCGCTTTATTGTTCCTCAGCGCCAAAATACATTCCGTCGTCTCCTCCTCCAGTACCGGGGGTATTTGATTGCTGCCTTGTTGAGTACAACTTGGTTCCTGCTCCGTCTCTGATATTTCATCGGGTGTGCATCTAATACGAGGAGTGAAGACGCTCTCCAGATGTTGTGCAAACGCGTTGGCCCTGTCCGCCTCCGACCTGCACCAGCTGCCGTCCATGTTTTTAACTGGGGCTGCTCTTTTTGTTGGCCGTTTGATATTTTTGGTGACTCGCCACAAATTGTGTTGTGGGTCATTGGGTTCAAGCTCCTCCAGATACTTGTCGAAGGCCTCCCTCCTCAGACTGATGAGCAATTCCTTTAGCGCCTTGGCGGCTCTGTTCAAGGATGCCTTGTCACGTGGGTTCCTTGTTAGGAACCAGACTCGCCTTAGTCTGCGTTTTTCGTGTAATAGTTCGGCGATCTGGGGGCTCCACAGGTGGATTTCCCTATCCAGGATCCTAGGTCGCTGGCGCTGACTCATTCTCGGGGCCGCATATGCCGCTGCGTCGTGAATGTTTTTGGTAAGCGCGTCAATGGCAGCTTCAACATCCTGGCCACTGTCTAAGTTTGGAATTAGGTTGGTGTTTCTGATCAGCCAGCTTTTGTACTTAGCAGTATCGGTATTTTTATAAATAAGCCTTCTGTGCGCTGAATTCATCACTACTGGGGCGTTTATGAGCAGCATAACCGCGCTGTGGTCAGAGAAGAGGTCCTCGTCTGCCACAGTTTGTATTATCCCTGGGTCCACGCCACGGGAAATTGCAAAGTCCAGAACGTCTGGAACCTTCAGCGCATCTGTGGGCCAGTAAGTTGGCGCACCAGTAGAGTGGCAGTTTAGGTTATTAGACTGGATCTGTCTGTATAGCGCTCGTCCCTTGGGGTTGTTGGCTCTGGAGCCCCACCAGAAGTGCTTCGCGTTGAAATCACCGCCGATGATAAACCTTCTACCAAGTTGGCTTATCAGTTGGGCAAACTCCTCATCTCTCGCATTGTGCCTTGGTGGACAATAGGCAGCAGCGATCG
Organism: Drosophila obscura; assembly: GCF_018151105.1. Classification (NCBI taxonomy): domain Eukaryota; kingdom Metazoa; phylum Arthropoda; class Insecta; order Diptera; family Drosophilidae; genus Drosophila; species Drosophila obscura. The sequence goes on along the minus strand of NW_024542867.1, from coordinate 3,506,098 downwards.
TAAGCTCTCCTAGCGCGGTGTTGACTCTGATAGATGCACATTGCACCCAATCCTCCTGGATAGGTGGTAGCTCTGTGTATTCCAGGTTGCTTCTGACCAGGATGGCCGCTCCGCCTCGGGCTCTTCCGTTAGGATGGTTAGCGTAGATGAGGTCATATCCTCTTATGGAGAAATACGACCTTGACGAGAAGTGCGTCTCGGAGATGAGCAATATCTCGATTTGATTGGTCTTGCAGTAGTGCTCGACCTCTGGCCTGCTATTGCACAGGCCGTTCGCATTCCATATGGTAACTTTCAAGTCTATTTGCATAGCTTCGACATGACTGTAGCCAACATGTTTGTCATTTGGCTAAACATTTTGTCGAGCATCCGCTCCATCATTGACTCCATACGGGCAACTACTGCTTCTAGGTGATTTTCAGGCCCTGGGACCGACTGGGGTACCTGATTATTCTCGCTATTGTTGCAGCCTCTGGCGGCATTGGCGTAGCTGAAGTTGGGGCTGACAATTGGCGATGGATTGGCCGTTGCCACCCTGTTAGCCTGGTACTGTGTCCTGGTTGACCTTGGTGCTGCCAGGTTCTTAGCCTTTTTATAAGCTGGGCATCCCTTGTAGGAGGCCACATGATCACCTCTACAGTGCAGGCAGAGAGCCGGGTCGTTTTTGCCCTTGTCGCATGTGTTGGACGCATGGTCACCTCCGCATTTTACACATCGCTCCGCTAAGCGGCAATATCGTTGGGTGTGCCCAAAACCTTGGCAACGGTAGCACTGTACTACATCATCGAATTTCAGAGGGGGCTCAACGGTGACAACTGAGTGGCAAATCCTTTTGATGTTGTAGGCCTCTTTGTTGTTGCTTGCCGGCTCAAGGTTTGCAAAAAAAATGCTGTACCGCTGTTTTTTCGCCTTGTTGACCAGGTTATGGACATCCCTGGCGACATGGCCTTGGCTGTGCAGAGCTGCCTTAATATCTTCGAGGTCTGTGGAGTAGTGTAGTCCCTTGATGACGACACGATATGGCCTCTCATCTCTGGGCTGGAATGTTTGGTACCTTTTCCCTGAATCATCCAGGAACTTCTTCAGCGCCGAGTAGCTTGCCTTCTCATTTGTCATCACCCTTATGTTATTGTCCCTGGTCGCCCTGTAAGTGAACTCCTTGCCCTCTCCAATAACCTGGGCAATGGCACTGGCGAACATTTTGATGTTTGTCACATCCGGGATGAAGATTGGCGGGGGCTTAATTGCTCTGGGCTGGGGTGCCTGCTTCGGCTTTTGAGCTGGGTGGCCCTCCTCGGAGGAGTCCATGCTGTCGTCATCAAGGTCCTCATCATTGGACAGAGCCGCAAATCTGTTGTTGACAAGCCCGGCCCTGGCTGCAGAGCTGGTGCTGGGCCCATCTAGTTGATTAGCGGGAAACTGCTTGCGGGCAGGCTTCCTTTTAATCTCTCCAGGCTCCATTCCTGAGCTGGAGTCGTCAGAGTCAGGCGCATTTTCCGGTATGTTGGCCTTCTTCGGTTTGCTTGATCCCTTACGATTCCTTATGACTCGTGTTGGGGCTTGCCAGTCCATATTGTTTTCGGGCGGTGAATCGCTTGGAGCGGGGGGAGCAGGGGCCATGCTGCTGCCCAACTGCCCGGCGTCAGCCGCGACGAAGTTGAATTCCGGTGTTTCCCTAGTTTTCGACAGCAGATGGCGAGATAAAACGCACTCCAAGTGCGAGCGTGCGTGTTGGTGAGCGCACGTGCACTTGACCAATCAGAAAGCGTTAAATGCTCACGCAATTATGAGCAATTGAGCGCGAGAGAGAATTAGAGTAAGAGAGCGCAAACGAAATCGACAAGCGTAGATTGTCCGCAATCACGTCTTGACTCAACGAGTGTTCGAACGAGACTAAAACCTATACATGATGGACAGTTGATGTCCATCGATATTGTGTGCAATATTTGGTATAGTATTGTATATGGTATTATTATACGTTGTCATTATACTCATAGTAGTTTAATAAGTGATATTTGTTGTTAAAAAAGTTCTTTAAATATTGAATGCTTGGCTACGACAAATTGATCTTAAGATAATATAGTGAAACTGGCCAAGATATATTGAAGCGTGAATTCTCTTTAGTATATATCATTTTGGTTTCGAATTATTATCGTGAATGTCCGGAAATGGTCTTATATGATTTATAATTGTATGAGTACCATTTCACCAATGTACCAGCATATAATCAAAGCGATTTATATGCAAATTCAAATATTGCCAATATATCAAAATCCATTCTACATGAACACTCATGTGTTTGGTTTTATTTAATGTATATCGCAAATAACGTATACGAAATTGGATAAATTTTAAATTTGTTGTCAAAATACAAAGCTCAAACACAATTTATATTGGTTTAAGCAAATACACGTGTGATAATATATTAAGTGCAAATAAAAAGATATTTTTGAACGAAAAAATGTATATATTTATATGGATATATTTAATAATCGAATGTTGTACATATTAAACAAATGAGAGAATATTAATTCTCTCGTTATATATTGCTAAAATTTTTTATATTAAATATATATAGAAAAATATATAGAGAAAAATGGCGAATGTGAATGCTATATAAAAATGGCCGCATTCGTTTAACAAATTCTCATAAACTGTTGTTAAAAACTATGTATTATTATACTGTTTTTTTTATTCAAAAGTATATTGAGTTGTCAAATATTTACATATGTGTGCATATGCGCACGAAACAAAAACATTATTCTGGTTGATCCTGCCAGTAGTTATATGCTTGTCTCAAAGATTAAGCCATGCATGTCTAAGTACACACGAATTAAAAGTGAAACCGCAAAAGGCTCATTATATCAGTTATGGTTCCTTAGATCGTTAACAGTTACTTGGATAACTGTGGTAATTCTAGAGCTAATACATGCAATTAAAACACGGACCTTATGGGACGTGTGCTTTTATTAGGCTAAAACCAAGCGATCGCAAGATCGTTACATTGGTTGAACTCTAGATAACATGCAGATCGTATGGTCTTGTACCGACGACAGATCTTTCAAATGTCTGCCCTATCAACTTTTGATGGTAGTATCTAGGACTACCATGGTTGCAACGGGTAACGGGGAATCAGGGTTCGATTCCGGAGAGGGAGCCTGAGAAACGGCTACCACATCTAAGGAAGGCAGCAGGCGCGTAAATTACCCACTCCCAGCTCGGGGAGGTAGTGACGAAAAATAACAATACAGGACTCATATCCGAGGCCCTGTAATTGGAATGAGTACACTTTAAATCCTTTAACAAGGACCAATTGGAGGGCAAGTCTGGTGCCAGCAGCCGCGGTAATTCCAGCTCCAATAGCGTATATTAAAGTTGTTGCGGTTAAAACGTTCGTAGTTGAACTTGTGCTTCATACGGGTAGTACAACTTACAATTGTGGTTAGTACTATACCTTTATGTATGTAAGCGTATTACCGGTGGAGTTCTTATATATGATTAAGTACTTGTATTTTTTTATATATTCCTCCTATTTAAAAACCTGCATTAGTGCTCTTCATCGAGTGTTATTGTGGGCCGGTACAATTACTTTGAACAAATTAGAGTGCTTAAAGCAGGCTTCAAATGCCTGAATATTCTGTGCATGGGATAATGAAATAAGACCTCTGTTCTGCTTTCATTGGTTTTCAGATCAAGAGGTAATGATTAATAGAAGCAGTTTGGGGGCATTAGTATTACGACGCGAGAGGTGAAATTCTTGGACCGTCGTAAGACTAACTTAAGCGAAAGCATTTGCCAAAGATGTTTTCATTAATCAAGAACGAAAGTTAGAGGTTCGAAGGCGATCAGATACCGCCCTAGTTCTAACCATAAACGATGCCAGCTAGCAATTGGGTGTAGCTACTTTTATGGCTCTCTCAGTCGCTTCCCGGGAAACCAAAGCTTTTGGGCTCCGGGGAAGTATGGTTGCAAAGCTGAAACTTAAAGGAATTGACGGAAGGGCACCACCAGGAGTGGAGCCTGCGGCTTAATTTGACTCAACACGGGAAAACTTACCAGGTCCGAACATAAGTGTGTAAGACAGATTGATAGCTCTTTCTCGAATCTATGGGTGGTGGTGCATGGCCGTTCTTAGTTCGTGGAGTGATTTGTCTGGTTAATTCCGATAACGAACGAGACTCAAATATATTAAATAGATATCTTCAGGATTATGGTGTTGAAGCTTATATAGCCTTCATTCATGGTGGCAGTAAAATGTTTATTGTGTTTGAATGTGTTTATATAAGTGGAGCCGTACCTGTTGGTTTGTCCCATTATAAGGACACTAGCTTCTTAAATGGACAAATTGCGTCTAGCAATAATGAGATTGAGCAATAACAGGTCTGTGATGCCCTTAGATGTCCTGGGCTGCACGCGCGCTACAATGAAAGTATCAACGTGTATTTCCTAGACCGAGAGGTCCGGGTAAACCGCTGAACCACTTTCATGCTTGGGATTGTGAACTGAAACTGTTCACATGAACTTGGAATTCCCAGTAAGTGTGAGTCATTAACTCGCATTGATTACGTCCCTGCCCTTTGTACACACCGCCCGTCGCTACTACCGATTGAATTATTTAGTGAGGTCTCCGGACGTGATCACTGTGACGCCTTGCGTGTTACGGTTGTTTCGCAAAAGTTGACCGAACTTGATTATTTAGAGGAAGTAAAAGTCGTAACAAGGTTTCCGTAGGTGAACCTGCGGAAGGATCATTATTGTATGCTTCTACCGTTAACAAATATATATTGCCAATTTACCAAAACATAAAATGTTTTTATAAAATCATAATTGTAAAACAAATATATCCAGTTGTATATATTATATGTATATATTAATAATATTGCCAAAATACTCATTTAGTAGTGGCTATACATATGACATGGTTCTATGTGTGTAGCAATTAATATAAAAATACATATTGATGATATATTACAATATATTGATTTATAAAATCTGTGTGCATATGTACCATAATATGCACGCGTTGCGAATATGTATTGTCCATCATAGCTATGGGCATACATTGGTTAATGCAACAGCCTAAAAAGTACAATGTTGTACCTGAATTCAGGTTAATACTTTTATATAAATTGATATTTATCAAACAAGCCAAACTACACAATATATATTGATAAATATGGTAATATATCGTTTATATAAAACTAAGACATTTCGCAGCATTCTTTTAGGATAAAAATAAAGTTTATTGAAGGAATTGATATATGCCAGTAAAATGGTGTATTTTTAATTTCTTTCAATAAAAACATATCTGACAAATAATTTTATAAACCAATTTTAATCACTCTAAGCGGTGGATCACTCGGCTCATGGGTCGATGAAGAACGCAGCAAACTGTGCGTCATCGTGTGAACTGCAGGACACATGAACATCGACATTTTGAACGCATATCGCAGTCCATGCTGTTATGTACTTTAATTAATTTTATAGTGCTGCTTGGACTACATATGGTTGAGGGTTGTAAGACTATGCTAAATAAGTTGTTTGAAAATTTTACGAAATTTTTAAGCATATTGTATATTATTGGATATATATATATATTCATAATATTGATATTAAATGAAAACGCATTATCTCTCATTGTTGTATATATTTGTGTGAGAAGAACGAAGAAAAATATATTTTTTTTCCCTTTTTGAATCAATTAAATACTGAGGAATGTCTAGCATAAAAAATTAATACATTTTTCATCTAGAATTGCCTCTTATTAATGATTTGGAAGGAAATTATGTTGTAAATATAAATATTTAATATTCTTCGTGGTGTTTGTTATAAAATACGAACATTTTAATGATTTCATTATGAGAACGTGCTATATATAATACATATAGTGTTAGTATCATATATAATTTTTAATATATGTATATACAACCTCAACTCATATGGGACTACCCCCTGAATTTAAGCATATTAATTAGGGGAGGAAAAGAAACTAACAAGGATTTTCTTAGTAGCGGCGAGCGAAAAGAAATCAGTTCAGCACTAAGTCACTTTGTCTATATGGCAAATGTGAGATGCAGTGTATGGAGCGTCAATATTCTAGTATGAGAAATTAACGATTTAAGTCCTTCTTAAATGAGGCCATTTACCCATAGAGGGTGCCAGGCCCGTATAACGTTAATGATTACTAGATGATGTTTCCAAAGAGTCGTGTTGCTTGATAGTGCAGCACTAAGTGGGTGGTAAACTCCATCTAAAACTAAATATAACCATGAGACCGATAGTAAACAAGTACCGTGAGGGAAAGTTGAAAAGAACTCTGAATAGAGAGTTAAACAGTACGTGAAACTGCTTAGAGGTTAAGCCCGATGAACCTGAATATCCGTTATGGAAAATTCATCATTAAAGTTGTAATATTTTAACAATATTATAATAATAGTGTGCATTTTTTCCATATAAGGACATTGTAATCTATTAGCATATACCAAATTTATCATAAAATATGGCTTATAGTTTATTCAAATTATTATGCTTGCATTTTAACATAGAATAAATGTCATTAATTTGATAAAGTGTTGATAAATTAAAATTAATACAGTGCGTTAATTTTTCGAAATTATATAATGGCATAATTATCATCGATTTTTGTGTTTATTATATGCATTTGTATGATTAACAATGCGAAAGATTCAGGATACCTTCGGGACCCGTCTTGAAACACGGACCAAGGAGTCTAACATATGTGCAAGTTATTGGGAGATAAACCTAATAGCGTAATTAACTTGACTAATAATGGGATTAGTTTTTTAACTATTTATAGATAATTAACACAATCCCGGGGCGTTCTATATAGTTATGTATAATAATATTTATATTATTTATGCCTCTAACTGGAACGTACCTTGAGCATATATGCTGTGACCCGAAAGATGGTGAACTATACTTGATCAGGTTGAAGTCAGGGGAAACCCTGATGGAAGACCGAAACAGTTCTGACGTGCAAATCGATTGTCAGAATTGAGTATAGGGGCGAAAGACCAATCGAACCATCTAGTAGCTGGGGGGCCCTGCACGCCTCGTTATGCACAAACAAAGCGTTTTCGCTTCTTCCATTTAGCAGCAAATTAGAAGCTGGCGCTTTCAGTTCAGTCTCCTGCCACGTTACGGGGCAGGATGCTGGGCAGCAGGGGGCCAGCAGGGGGGCCAGCTCAGGTGGGACACATGCATGAAAAGCGAAAACTGAATAAAAAAGAACTTTCGAAAGAGATTACATTACGAATTAATTAACAGTAAATAAAAGCGCTCTCTCCCCCATCTGCCCCATCCGCCCCTCCCCCCCTTCACATGTGTGTGTGTGCGTGTTTTTAATCACTAAAACGCAGGGAGAGCGGGAGAGGGAGGAAGGGAGCCAGCAGCAGCAGCAGCTGCCTGATTAATTTCCAGAACATTTCAGAATGGCCAGAAACTTTTGAACCGGTCATATAATGGTTTACGGCATCCCGCACCCTCCGATATGATACTTTGCAGCCACGAGCACGGTGGGCCCCTGCTGCACTGAGAGAAAAAGGGTACCAACCACCAACTGGGCGAAATTTGAGGCCCCATTTCGTATCGAAACAGAAAAGAAACTTAATAGCAGTCAAAACGGGGCTGAATGTACATAAAACAGAAAAAACATGAAGCTAGCAATCGATATTGTAGGCCTACACATATCGGGGATTATTATGAGATATCTGCTGCGGGGATTATCGATATACGTGCCCCATATTGGCAGTCGATTGCTGGCCATTTTTAAGTTTCTTTTTATACCCGTACTCAAAAAAGAGTTAAGGGGTATATTAGATTTGTGGTAAAAGTGGATGTGTGTAACGCAGAGAAGGAAACGTTTCCGACCCCATAAAGTATATATATTCTTGATCAGCATCAATAGCCGAGTCGATATAGCCATGTCTGTCTGTCCGTCTGTCTGTCTGTCTGTCTGTCTGTCTGTCTGTCTCGATGAGCGCCTAGATCTCAGAAACTATAAGAGCTAGGGCAACCAAATTTGGTTTCCAGACTCATGTGATATCCCACTGCTACAAGTGTATTTCAGAATTTCGCCCCGCCCCCTTCCACCCCCACAAAGGACGAAAATCTGTGGCAGGCACAATTTTAAAGATACGATAAAACTAAAAACGCAGTATCGTAGAGAATGCCCATATCTACCAGACTGCTGAATCTGAATTAGATCGGATCATAATTATAGCCAGAATGACGAAATTAATTTTCAGTTGCTTCCCCTGCCCCCCCCCCACAAACGACAACGAAACTCATTTTCCTTCTCGCTCGCACACTCTGCCGCGTTCAGTGCGCGAGCAACCCCTAGCGGAAAAGATGTAGAATATGAATAGTACATCTATAATCTACATGTTAGATGTAAAATATACATTGTAGATGTAGATGTAGATAACAGATGTAGCAAAAAAATGTAATATGTAAAATTTTTTTTTTTAATTCTAAATTCTGAAAATCATATGCTCAAAAATGTAAATACTGACTGAGTACGGGTATAAGTAGAGTCGCGTCTTTAGAAGCGACTCACACGTTCCTTCTCGTTTTGTTTGTTGCGCTGCTCTCCCGCTGAGTGCTGCCATAACCATAATGACAATTGACAAGGCCGATAATGAGAACGATAATGATGATGATAATGATGATGATGATGATGATGGCAGTGATGGTGCTGCTAAGCTACAGCCGCTCCTCTCCTTTTGTACCATCAGTGGGTAGCTTGCCCCATGCCCCCGCCCCACAGCCAAGGCTGTTGTTAAAACATTATCGTTCACTTGGGCATCATTGATAACAAATGTGTGGCCATTAATCGAGGCATTTGCTTAGTGCTGCTGCTAAGAGAGCCTGTTTAAGTCGGCATACAGATACAAGTACACACACACACAGACACACACAGACACACACAGGCACACACACAGGCATATGTGAAGAGGGTCTAATGTGTGTGTTAAACTTTGTTATGCCTTTCAAGCCTTGTTTAATAATTAAACAATAAAGAATGAACGACCGAACGAACGGCATTAAGTAATTTGTGTCGGTTAAGTCATAAAACTCACACACCCACACCCATACCCATAAAGAAGCGCTCACTAAGTGCAAACACACACACACACACACGCACACTTATATACATATGTACATATGTACATGCATAAATTGTTAATTCTGTGCACAAGTTTAATGAGTCGTTGGCATGAAAATTTCAAATTTATTGCAGGCACCCAGTCCCAGTCTCAGTGCCAGTCCCAGTCTCCATCCCCAGCTCAATAAATTTTGAGGGCTTGCGTGCCTGAGCTGAGCATTGAACTTGAGAGCCTCAGGAAGTTTTTGCCTCTTTTGCCAACCCACACCAAACCCACACCAAACCCACACCAACCCAACCCGCCCCTGGATGAGCCATTGATTCATGTTAATTAAATGTGACAAAAGTTGAGAAACTTTTACTGGCTTTTTGCCTCTGGCTGTGGCTGTGGCGGTGGCTGTGGCTGTGTGACTCTCCTTTGTGTCCTCAGCTGCACACAATTTTCATTTGGCCATGTTGCGGTTACTTTATTGCCACTTTCCTTTCACCCTGCTCCTCCTGCTGCTCCTCCTGCTCCTCCTGCTCCGCCACTATAATGTGCGACATTTTCGATTGCGATCATCAGGCCAAAATGTTGCATAGCAAAACTTTGTTCACTTTTAATTAGAAATCGAATCGAATCCGCAAGCTGTCGAAGTTTTATCTATGCCCTGATATCACTGGCTACAGCGGGGTGGGGGGCTCCAGTGGGTGGCTACAGCGGGCGGAATGGCCTGCTGCACTGCCAGTTCAGAGCCCAGAGCCCATCCCCAGAATGTTGACTTGGATATGGGCTCCTGCCCCTGCTCCTGCTGCTGCTGCCGCTACCCACCAGGGAAAAGTTTATGCAACGTTTGGCCGTCGGCAAGTGGATGATGAGGGTGGTGGGAAGTGAGTGAGAGTCGGAAGCGGAAAGCGGAGACACAAAAAAGGAGTTGCAGCTCGCACTGATTCCGGTCCGTTGCCAGGATTAGCAACATTTTCTTTTGCTGCCAACTTAAATCTTTTGCCATCAAGTTTCCATTCTCAAACTTTATCGATATCGATAACGATGCAGCATCGTGAGCTGTCACCTGCTCCAGCCACCATACCAGACTTCAAGTCCACTCTAGACTCTAGACTGCAAGATCTGCAAGACTGCAGGATGAGGCTGATGACTGGTGTGGCCGCAGAGGTGGATTGCCGGGGGTTCACTGCACCTGGCAATCGCCCGTCGTTCAGTGGAGTTTCGCCCCTGGGCCACTGGAGTGGTCCCAACGCCCCTTGGACTCTCACTGCTTTAATTTTTGCTAATCAATTTGCATACTGGCGGCCAGTGGCCACACCCCAATGTGGAATCTGCCACTCCCCCTGCCAACGAGGCGAGCACTAACTTCGCGCATTCAGCTAAAGCCCAGCTCAGCCCAGTCCAGTCCAGCCCACTCCCCTCCCACGCCAACGCTCCCTTTGCTATGCAACCCTCCATCTGCATCTTACAGCGGAAACTTGCAGCTTACTGTCCGCTGTCTGTTGTTTCAATTTCAATTATAAACTTTAAATAATTCAGCCTCGACCTGCCACGACTGTCCTCAGCTTCTCCCACGCCCCGATATACATATTTCAGCTCCCTTAAGCCGCCTGCACAGCCAAAAGAAAGAATTTAAGAAAGTTCTGGTGAGTTGCCGTCGCTGAGGCATACTGCCAGATACTTCAGCCGGATGACAGATGGTTGCAAATGAAAAAAAAAACGTCACAGAAATCCCTCACAACTTCAAACATCACATAGCTGGTAGGGAATGGGGAATGGGTTGGCTAATACACCGATAATACTTGAGATAATGGTGTATGCTCGTAGCCGAAAAGCTTACTTAAGCGTGGCCCCACGATATATCGGACTGGGCCTACTATACCTCTCGACTCAAGACCGAGCTGCACTCAATACAAGAAAAGACATTGATCTCTGATCAGCTGGCTGATTGGCTGATTTAATCTTAACAAAAACCAAAAATAATTGCAGCAAATTTTAGCCCAAGTGTTTCATGTTCGTGGCATCACTACTGGCGCCCTGCTTTTCCGGCTTTACCTGCTTTTCCTGCTGCTTGATAAACGCCTTGAATTGCTCGGCATTCCCCTTGAGCGCCGTGAGCAGATTCTGCTGCGTGTTGGAAATGTCCACAGTTGGTGTGCCGGCGCAGAGGCTCTGCAGCGTGAGGGAATCGTCAAGTTGCAGCTCGACATCGAAGAGCTTCGCCTTGTCCACATCCACATAGTGCTCGCTTAGGATTTTCGCCTGCCTCTTGTTGAACTTCTGCAGCCTGCTCATTTGAATCTCAGCACTACGAATCTCAGCCAACTTCTCCGCACAGCTACTGCACTTCTCTGGCTCACATTTCGCCTGCAACTGCTGCAGCTCGCTCTGCAACTGCTGCAGCTCGCCCTGCAGACTCTTCTTCTCCGACACCAGCCTTTTGGCCTGCTGCTCTGCATTCAACTCGACGCTCTGTAGACTTTGCTTGAGCTTGGCGAATTGTTCGCGCTGCTGCTGCAGCTCGTAGCTGAGCACATCCTTCTCGTGTGAGGTCTCTGCGTGCGGTTGGGTCAGTCGATCCACCTCCGTTTGGGCAGCCACCAAGAGGCCTTGGTGCCGATCCAGCTCCAGGCGCAAAGCATCCGCTGTCTCCCGCTTCGTGGACATGCGCCAGTTGTCCTCCTTCAACCGATCACACTCCTGTTTGAGATGCTTGTTGTCCTCGCTCAACTGCAGCATGTCCAGCTGAATGCTCTTCAGCTGGCTGTCGGCCTTCTGGCGGCGATCCCGCAGCGCATCCCGTTCGGCTATCAACGGATTAATTTTCTGCTGTAGCTGCGAATAGGTTGTGGCCAAATTTTGCTTCACTGCGCCCCATTCCTTTTCCATGTGCACAAGGCGCAGCTGCAGTCGCGTTTTCTCGTCACTCAATGTGGCCACGGTACGTAGGGCCTCCTGCTCCTGCTCACGCAGCAGGAGCAGCTCCTTGTTCCGCTCTTCCAGTTGCTTTTGCAGATCATCTGTCAGGCTTTGGGGACTGCCCACGGCCCGAGGCAGCTCCTCATTGAGTTGGCCACTGCGATCGGCGCGACTGAGGCCCAAGCGAGACATATTATTCTTGAGCAGCAGATCATCGAGCGAATTGAGCTCAGCCAGGGTCTCCTCCATGTGGCTATTCAGCTGTGCATTGCAGTGCTCCAAGGTCGCCCGCCTGGCCTCCAGCTGCTGGATGTACTGCTGCTGGCGCACGTTCTCCGGCTCCAGCTGCTGGCATCGATTCTGGGCCAGCTCGAGCGAGCCCTTCAGCTCATGTATCTGGACCTCCTTCTCCAGCACCATGGCCTCAAAGTCCGACTCCAGGGCGTTGTATCGCTTTGTGATTCTATCGAAGTCGATCTGTTTCATATCCAGCAGCTCGCCGCTATGGGCGCATTTTTCATCGAGCTGCTTGCACTGGATGAGGGTCTGCTGCAGCTTGGACTCCAGCTGGGTATTGCACTGCTCCGCCCACTTCTTCTTCTCGCGCAGTTTATCGAGGCGGCTCTCCAGACTCCGGCGTATCACCTGCGTGTCCGCCAGTAGATCCTTCGATTGCTGCTTCTCCTCACAGGCTCGCTGCAGCTGCTGCTCCATGCTGTCCGCACGTGTCTGCTCCTCCTCCAGCTTCTTGCGTGTCTCTGCGGCCTGCTGGGCCATGTTGTCCTGCTCGTGCGACTTCGATTTTAGCATCTTCTTGAGCTTGTGTATCTGTGCCTGCTGCTGGAATCCCTGCTCGCATATATCCGACAGCGAATTGCTTGTCGAATAGCTGGTGGTCCCCTCATCTTCTGATGAAGATGATTCCAAGTCAAAGAAAACGTCCTTGGACCCTTCATCCAGCAACTCGCTGCCTTCTGGCTTAGCCTTGGGCGCCGCACTCGTGCCCGGTTGACCGCTCGTGTCACTCATTTGCTACGAAAGTGTTGAAATTGTTTAGTAAGAATTTAATTTTATGTTAAATTTATTTCTATTTTTTTGGCTTGTGTAGAGAGTCTAGGTTGTGGATTCGGTCAACGATTCTGACTAACTGAATATTCCCAGTCAAATTTGTTGCTGAAGGCTACTGGCCGACCCAGCCTGCTGGGTTTCCTCTGCTAAACGTACAAAAAGTGTAGCAAAGGAAGCGTTTGATTTGGATTTTTTGTTTATTAATTTAGGTTCATTATTTAGGTTTATTGTAAACAAATATCAGAGACAATAAAGTACAATTACTTAACGTACTGTTACTGTTGATTAGCAACTTTTGTTAAGGGTCAATGATTTCTTTTTCTTTTTATAATTTACTATTTTAAGTTAAATACAGGACCAACGGACGAAAACGGAGATTTTGCAACAATAATTTATAGGTTCCTGGGGGCCAAATCTGACGGATGGATGGATGGAACCTTCGCCTGGTTCTGCTTCCAACCAATCTTCTAGCGAGGACGCTCCGGGTGGCTCCTTAGTTTGGTCAAGTATCTTGTGGCTTGTTCGTTAATAATGTCACCGACTGAGGGAATCCAAGGTCTTTGGCGATGTCTCTATTACGGACATACCATTCAGCACCACAGATAATTCGGAGGGTCTTCTTCTGAATCATCCTGATCTTGTCCAGATTCGTTTGCCATACCTCCATGCAGGCGCCAGAATTACCTTATATGTGCGGATCAGATCTGAATAAAAGAAAATGAATTCCAGTGGCTGAATCTCCGACGCTCCCCACCCCCCCCTTCCCCCTCCCTCCTCCCTGATCAGTGTGCGTGCGCCACCTGGCGGAGTGAGCGAGATCGCATGCTGATACAAGTTTAAAGTGGTTATTATAAAATAACAAAATTATGGCTTATATGGATATGGGAATGTTTCCCATATAGCTTCAGCATGAAATGAGTATGAAGCAAAGATATGATATGATTATTTCATATGATATATTGTATGATATTGGGCAATCATACATTGATACAAGATACAAGTTTAAAGAGGTTATTATAAAATAACAAAATTATGGCTTATATGGATATGGGAATTTTTCCCATATAGCTTCAGCATGAAATGAGTATGAAGCAAAGATATGATATGATTATTTCATATGATATTTCGTATGATATTGGGCAATCATACATTGATACAAGATAAAAATTTAAAATGATTATTATAAAATAACAAAATTATGGCTTATATGGATATGGGAATTTTTCCCATATAGCTTCAGCATGTAATGAGTATGAAGCAAAGATATGATATGATTATTTCATATAATATTTCGTATGATATTGGGCAATCATACATTGATACAAGATACAAGTTTAAAGTGGTTATTATAAAATAACAAAATTATGGCTTATATGGATATGGGAATTTTTCCCATATAGCTTCAGCATGATATGAGTATGAAGCAAAGATATGAAATGATTATTTCATATGATATTTCGTATGATATTGGGCAATCATACCTTGATACAAGATACAAGTTTAAAGTGGTTATTATAAAATAACAAAATTATGGCTTATATGGATATGGGAATTTTTCCCATATAGCTTATTGATATGAGTATGAAGCAAAGATATGAAATGATTATTTCATATGATATTTCGTATGATATTGGGCAATCATACATTGATACAAGATACAAGTTTAAAGTGGTTATTATAAAATAACAAAATTATGGCTTATATGGATATGGGAATTTTTCCCATATAGCTTCAGCATGATATGAGTATGAAGCCAAGATATGAAATGATTATTTCATATGATATTTCGTATGATATTGGGCAATCATACATTGATACAAGATACAAGTTTAAAGTGGTTATTATAAAATAACAAAATTATGGCTTATATGGATATGGGAATTTTTCCCATATAGCTTCAGCATGATATGAGTATGAAGCAAAGATATGAAATGATTATTTCATATGATATTTCGTATGATATTGGGCAATCATACATTGATACAAGATACAAGTTTAAAGTGGTTATTATAAAATAACAAAATTATGGCTTATATGGATATGGGAATTTTTCCCATATAGCTTCAGCATGATATGAGTATGAAGCAAAGATATGAAATGATTATTTCATATGATATTTCGTATGATATTGGGCAATCATACATTGATACAAGATACAAGTTTAAAGTGGTTATTATAAAATAACAAAATTATGGCTTATATGGATATGGGAATGTTTCCCATATAGCTTCAGCATGAAATGAGTATGAAGCAAAGATATGATATGATTATTTCATATGATATTTCGTATGATATTGGGCAATCATACATTGATACAAGTTTAAAGTGGTTATTATAAAATAACAAAATTATGGCTTATATGGATATGGGAATTTTTCCCATATAGCTTCAGCATGATATGAGTATGAAGCAAAGATATGATATGATATTTCATATGATATTTCGTATTATATTGGTTATTATAAAATACCATCAGGCTTGTATGGATATGGGAATGTTGCCCGTAAAAAAAAACCTTATAACTTGAGGATGATATGATTATGAGATACAACATTTAAATTTATCTCATATACATATGATGTTAAATGAAATATCATATCAGAATGTCTGTTCTATTGTATGTTTATATTGTATATGAATAATAATGAAATCTTTATGTACATTTGTGTTAAAATACTACGGATATAAATGATATTAAGAGGCACTCGCAGTTAAAAACACCCGATTTCCGGAAGCCGTGGCAAAAAACCTATACATGGAGTGGTGTCGTGCTTGGTATATGTCATATGAAGAAAAATAAAAATTTTTTATTTTCATATGATATGGGGAATATACTTTGCTGGCAATGTCTGTTATATTATATGGTTGGATATATATATGTTTATTAATATATATGAATAATATTGAAGTGTAAATGCGTTTCTTGTATTAAAATACGAGAACAAATGATTGTTGAGAGGCACTCGCAGTTAAAAACACCCGATTTCCGGAAGCCGTGGCAAAAAACCTATACATGGAGTGGTGTCGTGCTTGGTATATGTCATATGAAGAAAAATAAAAATTTTTTATTTTCATATGATATGGGGAATATACTTTGCTGGCAATGTCTGTTATATTATATGGTTGGATATATATATGTTTATTAATATATATGAATAATATTGAAGTGTAAATGCGTTTCTTGTATTAAAATACGAGAACAAATGATTGTTGAGAGGCACTCGCAGTTAAAAACACCCGATTTCCGGAAGCCGTGGCAAAAAACCTATACATGGAGTGGTGTCGTGCTTGGTATATGTCATATGAAGAAAAATAAAAATTTTTTATTTTCATATGATATGGGGAATATACTTTGCTGGCAATGTCTGTTATATTATATGGTTGGATATATATATGTTTATTAATATATATGAATAATATTGAAGTGTAAATGCGTTTCTTGTATTAAAATACGAGAACAAATGATTGTTAAGAGGCACTCGCAGTTAAAAACACCCGATTTTCGGAAGCCGTGGCAAAAAACCTATACATGGAGTGGTGTCGTGCTTGGTATATGTCATATGAAGAAAAATAAAAATTTTTTATTTTCATATGATATGGGGAATATACTTTGCTGGCAATGTCTGTTATATTATATGGTTGGATATATATATGTTTATTAATATATATGAATAATATTGAAGTGTAAATGCGTTTCTTGTATTAAAATACGAGAACAAATGATTGTTGAGAGGCACTCGCAGTTAAAAACACCCGATTTGCGGAAGCCGTGGCAAAAAACCTATACATTTTTTTTTTTGTCAACTGTGTTTCAACTTTATTTAAGATCTGTCTTTCGCAGACAATTATTAAATTTCCTCTTTGGGTACTTGGCAATCTTTTTTCAGGTTATCTTACAATATTTTATGTATAATTTCAGTATGTCAAGCTGCTAAGTTCCAGGGGAGGTCCAGCGGGTGGTCTCTTTGAAGTCTTCTGGTGGTTGTGCTGTTGTCCAGAAGGCCAATAGCTAGGTTGTTGTCGTGTTGGTGCAGACGTGTGAGGTACCTGGTGCTACTCTCGGCGATCACTTCCGTAACCCACGGTATCTTGAGGACGCTGTGGATTGTTTCGTTGTCGTGGTACATATGCGCATTACTGACTATGCGCAGGGCTTTATTTTGAAAAGTTTGTATAATCCGCCTGTTTCTTCGTCTGGCAGTTCCCCACAGTTGAATGCCGTAGGCCCATATTGGTTTAATGATCGCCTTGTAGACGAGCAGCTTCGACCGAGTGTTGAGTTTGCTTTTGCGGCCAATTAGCCAGTAGTGTTTCTTCAGCTTGTCATCCGCCTGCTTTCTTTTCTTTATCAGGTGAGCCCTCCAGGTTAGCCTCCTGTCAAGTGTCATGCCAAGGTATTTCGGCGTTTTTTCGTCCGGGATTATGACCCCTTCCAGGTATACAGCTGGACAGTTACCCGGCCTTAACGCGAATGTGGTGGCTGTGGACTTCTCGTTGTTGACCGCGATGTTCCACCTCCTCTGCCAGTCGTTGACTATATCCAGCTCAGATTGCATTATTTGAGAGGCCTCCTCCGGAGTATCAGCAGTGGCTACGAATGCTGTGTCGTCGGCGTAGGTGGCGACAAGTAGCTCGGGGCTCTCAATCACTGGCAGGTCTGCAGTGTATAAGTTGTAAAGCAGTGGGCCGAGCACACTGCCTTGAGGGACGCCAGCTCTGATGCTCTTCAGTGTTGAGCTCGCATTTCCGCATTTCACCAGGAATTGCCTGTCAGCCAAGTATGAGGCAAGGAACGCGTAGTAGGCCGTCGGTAGATTCCTCCTGATTTTGAAGAGTAGCCCGGTGTGCCAGACTCGGTCAAATGCCTGTTTAACGTCAAGCATTACAGCACAGCAGTATTTCTTGGACTCAAACGCGTCCAGGATTCGTTGGACGACTCTGTGGCATTGCTCCGGGGTTCCATGACCACGCCTGAAGCCAAACTGGTGATCGGGGATCAAACCAGCCTCGTCCAATACTGGCAACACTCTACGCAAGAATACTCTTTCGAGTATTTTGGAGAGCGTCGCCAGCAGACTGATCGGACGATAAGAGGCAAGATTGGCCTCAGGTTTTCCAGGCTTTGGTATCATTACTACCTGGGCTCGTTTCCATTGCGCTGGAAAGTGCCCAATCTGTAGGCATCTATTGAAGAGCTTAGTAATAAGTTCGATGCAGACTGGGGGTAGTAGCTTCAGTGCAATTGCATTGATACCATCATCGCCTGGCGCTTTATTGTTCCTCAGCGCCAAAATACATTCCGTCGTCTCCTCCTCCAGTACCGGGGGTATTTGATTGCTGCCTTGTTGAGTACAACTTGGTTCCTGCTCCGTCTCTGATATTTCATCGGGTGTGCATCTAATACGAGGAGTGAAGACGCTCTCCAGATGTTGTGCAAACGCGTTGGCCCTGTCCGCCTCCGACCTGCACCAGCTGCCGTCCATGTTTTTAACTGGGGCTGCTCTTTTTGTTGGCCGTTTGATATTTTTGGTGACTCGCCACAAATTGTGTTGTGGGTCATTGGGTTCAAGCTCCTCCAGATACTTGTCGAAGGCCTCCCTCCTCAGACTGATGAGCAATTCCTTTAGCGCCTTGGCGGCTCTGTTCAAGGATGCCTTGTCACGTGGGTTCCTTGTTAGGAACCAGACTCGCCTTAGTCTGCGTTTTTCATGTAATAGTTCGGCGATCTGGGGGCTCCACAGGTGGATTTCCCTATCCAGGATCCTAGGTCGCTGGCGCTGACTCATTCTCGGGGCCGCATATGCCGCTGCGTCGTGAATGTTTTTGGTAAGCGCGTCAATGGCAGCTTCAACATCCTGGCCACTGTCCAAGTTTGGAATTAGGTTGGTGTTTCTGATCAGCCAGCTTTTGTACTTAGCAGTATCGGTATTTTTATAAATAAGCCTTCTGTGCGCTGAATTCATCACTACTGGGGCGTTTATGAGCAGCATAACCGCGCTGTGGTCAGAGAAGAGGTCCTCGTCTGCCACAGTTTGTATTATCCCTGGGTCCACGCCACGGGAAATTGCAAAGTCCAGAACGTCTGGAACCTTCAGCGCATCTGTGGGCCAGTAAGTTGGCGCACCAGTAGAGTGGCAGTTTAGGTTATTAGACTGGATCTGTCTGTATAGCGCTCGTCCCTTGGGGTTGTTGGCTCTGGAGCCCCACCAGAAGTGCTTCGCGTTGAAATCACCGCCGATGATAAACCTTCTACCAAGTTGGCTTATCAGTTGGGCAAACTCCTCATCTCTCGCATTGTGCCTTGGTGGACAATAGGCAGCAGCGATCGTAAGCTCTCCTAGCGCGGTGTTGACTCTGATAGATGCACATTGCACCCAATCCTCCTGGATAGGTGGTAGCTCTGTGTATTCCAGGTTGCTTCTGACCAGGATGGCCGCTCCGCCTCGGGCTCTTCCGTTAGGATGGTTAGCGTAGATGAGGTCATATCCTCTTATGGAGAAATACGACCTTGACGAGAAGTGCGTCTCGGAGATGAGCAATATCTCGATTTGATTGGTCTTGCAGTAGTGCTCGACCTCTGGCCTGCTATTGCACAGGCCGTTCGCATTCCATATGGTAACTTTCAAGTCTATTTGCATAGCTTCGACATGACTGTAGCCAACATGTTTGTCATTTGGCTAAACATTTTGTCGAGCATCCGCTCCATCATTGACTCCATACGGGCAACTACTGCTTCTAGGTGATTTTCAGGCCCTGGGACCGACTGGGGTACCTGATTATTCTCGCTATTGTTGCAGCCTCTGGCGGCATTGGCGTAGCTGAAGTTGGGGCTGACAATTGGCGATGGATTGGCCGTTGCCACCCTGTTAGCCTGGTACTGTGTCCTGGTTGACCTTGGTGCTGCCAGGTTCTTAGCCTTTTTATAAGCTGGGCATCCCTTGTAGGAGGCCACATGATCACCTCTACAGTGCAGGCAGAGAGCCGGGTCGTTTTTGCCCTTGTCGCATGTGTTGGACGCATGGTCACCTCCGCATTTTACACATCGCTCCGCTAAGCGGCAATATCGTTGGGTGTGCCCAAAACCTTGGCAACGGTAGCACTGTACTACATCATCGAATTTCAGAGGGGGCTCAACGGTGACAACTGAGTGGCAAATCCTTTTGATGTTGTAGGCCTCTTTGTTGTTGCTTGCCGGCTCAAGGTTTGCAAAAAAAATGCTGTACCGCTGTTTTTTCGCCTTGTTGACCAGGTTATGGACATCCCTGGCGACATGGCCTTGGCTGTGCAGAGCTGCCTTAATATCTTCGAGGTCTGTGGAGTAGTGTAGTCCCTTGATGACGACACGATATGGCCTCTCACTCTGGGCTGGAATGTTTGGTACCTTTTCCCTGAATCATCCAGGAACTTCTTCAGCGCCGAGTAGCTTGCCTTCTCATTTGTCATCACCCTTATGTTATTGTCCCTGGTCGCCCTGTAAGTGAACTCCTTGCCCTCTCCAATAACCTGGAATGGCACTGGCGAACATTTTGATGTTTGTCACACCGGGATGAAGTTGGGGGTTAATTGTCTGGGCTGGGGTGCCTGGCTTTTGACTGGGAGGAGTATGCTTCGTATCAAGGCCTATATTGGAGAGCCGCAATGTTGTTAGCCCGGCCTGGCTGCAGAGCGGTGCTGGGCCCATCTAGTTGACCTATACATGATGGACAGTTGATGTCCATCATATTGTGTGCAATATTTGGTATAGTATTGTATATGGTATTATTATACGTTGTCATTATACTCATAGTAGTTTAATAAGTGATATTTGTTGTTAAAAAAGTTCTTTAAATATTGAATGCTTGGCTACGACAAATTGATCTTAAGATAATATAGTGAAACTGGCCAAGATATATTGAAGCGTGAATTCTCTTTAGTATATATCATTTTGGTTTCGAATTATTATCGTGAATGTCCGGAAATGGTCTTATATGATTTATAATTGTATGAGTACCATTTCACCAATGTACCAGCATATAATCAAAGCGATTTATATGCAAATTCAAATATTGCCAATATATCAAAATCCATTCTACATGAACACTCATGTGTTTGGTTTTATTTAATGTATATCGCAAATAACGTATACGAAATTGGATAAATTTTAAATTTGTTGTCAAAATACAAAGCTCAAACACAATTTATATTGGTTTAAGCAAATACACGTGTGATAATATATTAAGTGCAAATAAAAAGATATTTTTGAACGAAAAAATGTATATATTTATATGGATATATTTAATAATCGAATGTTGTACATATTAAACAAATGAGAGAATATTAATTCTCTCGTTATATATTGCTAAAATTTTTTATATTAAATATATATAGAAAAATATATAGAGAAAAATGGCGAATGTGAATGCTATATAAAAATGGCCGCATTCGTTTAACAAATTCTCATAAACTGTTGTTAAAAACTATGTATTATTATACTGTTTTTTTTATTCAAAAGTATATTGAGTTGTCAAATATTTACATATGTGTGCATATGCGCACGAAACAAAAACATTATTCTGGTTGATCCTGCCAGTAGTTATATGCTTGTCTCAAAGATTAAGCCATGCATGTCTAAGTACACACGAATTAAAAGTGAAACCGCAAAAGGCTCATTATATCAGTTATGGTTCCTTAGATCGTTAACAGTTACTTGGATAACTGTGGTAATTCTAGAGCTAATACATGCAATTAAAACACGGACCTTATGGGACGTGTGCTTTTATTAGGCTAAAACCAAGCGATCGCAAGATCGTTACATTGGTTGAACTCTAGATAACATGCAGATCGTATGGTCTTGTACCGACGACAGATCTTTCAAATGTCTGCCCATCAACTTTTGATGGTAGTATCTAGGACTACCATGGTTGCAACGGGTAACGGGGAATCAGGGTTCGATTCCGGAGAGGGAGCCTGAGAAACGGCTACCACATCTAAGGAAGGCAGCAGGCGCGTAAATTACCCACTCCCAGCTCGGGGAGGTAGTGACGAAAAATAACAATACAGGACTCATATCCGAGGCCCTGTAATTGGAATGAGTACACTTTAAATCCTTTAACAAGGACCAATTGGAGGGCAAGTCTGGTGCCAGCAGCCGCGGTAATTCCAGCTCCAATAGCGTATATTAAAGTTGTTGCGGTTAAAACGTTCGTAGTTGAACTTGTGCTTCATACGGGTAGTACAACTTACAATTGTGGTTAGTACTATACCTTTATGTATGTAAGCGTATTACCGGTGGAGTTCTTATATATGATTAAGTACTTGTATTTTTTTATATATTCCTCCTATTTAAAAACCTGCATTAGTGCTCTTCATCGAGTGTTATTGTGGGCCGGTACAATTACTTTGAACAAATTAGAGTGCTTAAAGCAGGCTTCAAATGCCTGAATATTCTGTGCATGGGATAATGAAATAAGACCTCTGTTCTGCTTTCATTGGTTTTCAGATCAAGAGGTAATGATTAATAGAAGCAGTTTGGGGGCATTAGTATTACGACGCGAGAGGTGAAATTCTTGGACCGTCGTAAGACTAACTTAAGCGAAAGCATTTGCCAAAGATGTTTTCATTAATCAAGAACGAAAGTTAGAGGTTCGAAGGCGATCAGATACCGCCCTAGTTCTAACCATAAACGATGCCAGCTAGCAATTGGGTGTAGCTACTTTTATGGCTCTCTCAGTCGCTTCCCGGGAAACCAAAGCTTTTGGGCTCCGGGGAAGTATGGTTGCAAAGCTGAAACTTAAAGGAATTGACGGAAGGGCACCACCAGGAGTGGAGCCTGCGGCTTAATTTGACTCAACACGGGAAAACTTACCAGGTCCGAACATAAGTGTGTAAGACAGATTGATAGCTCTTTCTCGAATCTATGGGTGGTGGTGCATGGCCGTTCTTAGTTCGTGGAGTGATTTGTCTGGTTAATTCCGATAACGAACGAGACTCAAATATATTAAATAGATATCTTCAGGATTATGGTGTTGAAGCTTATATAGCCTTCATTCATGGTGGCAGTAAAATGTTTATTGTGTTTGAATGTGTTTATATAAGTGGAGCCGTACCTGTTGGTTTGTCCCATTATAAGGACACTAGCTTCTTAAATGGACAAATTGCGTCTAGCAATAATGAGATTGACAATAACAGGTCTGTGATGCCCTTAGATGTCCTGGGCTGCACGCGCGCTACAATGAAAGTATCAACGTGTATTTCCTAGACCGAGAGGTCCGGGTAAACCGCTGAACCACTTTCATGCTTGGGATTGTGAACTGAAACTGTTCACATGAACTTGGAATTCCCAGTAAGTGTGAGTCATTAACTCGCATTGATTACGTCCCTGCCCTTTGTACACACCGCCCGTCGCTACTACCGATTGAATTATTTAGTGAGGTCTCCGGACGTGATCACTGTGACGCCTTGCGTGTTACGGTTGTTTCGCAAAAGTTGACCGAACTTGATTATTTAGAGGAAGTAAAAGTCGTAACAAGGTTTCCGTAGGTGAACCTGCGGAAGGATCATTATTGTATGCTTCTACCGTTAACAAATATATATTGCCAATTTACCAAAACATAAAATGTTTTTATAAAATCATAATTGTAAAACAAATATATCCAGTTGTATATATTATATGTATATATTAATAATATTGCCAAAATACTCATTTAGTAGTGGCTATACATATGACATGGTTCTATGTGTGTAGCAATTAATATAAAAATACATATTGATGATATATTACAATATATTGATTTATAAAATCTGTGTGCATATGTACCATAATATGCACGCGTTGCGAATATGTATTGTCCATCATAGCTATGGGCATACATTGGTTAATGCAACAGCCTAAAAAGTACAATGTTGTACCTGAATTCAGGTTAATACTTTTATATAAATTGATATTTATCAAACAAGCCAAACTACACAATATATATTGATAAATATGGTAATATATCGTTTATATAAAACTAAGACATTTCGCAGCATTCTTTTAGGATAAAAATAAAGTTTATTGAAGGAATTGATATATGCCAGTAAAATGGTGTATTTTTAATTTCTTTCAATAAAAACATATCTGACAAATAATTTTATAAACCAATTTTAATCACTCTAAGCGGTGGATCACTCGGCTCATGGGTCGATGAAGAACGCAGCAAACTGTGCGTCATCGTGTGAACTGCAGGACACATGAACATCGACATTTTGAACGCATATCGCAGTCCATGCTGTTATGTACTTTAATTAATTTTATAGTGCTGCTTGGACTACATATGGTTGAGGGTTGTAAGACTATGCTAAATAAGTTGTTTGAAAATTTTACGAAATTTTTAAGCATATTGTATATTATTGGATATATATATATATTCATAATATTGATATTAAATGAAAACGCATTATCTCTCATTGTTGTATATATTTGTGTGAGAAGAACGAAGAAAAATATATTTTTTTTCCCTTTTTGAATCAATTAAATACTGAGGAATGTCTAGCATAAAAAATTAATACATTTTTCATCTAGAATTGCCTCTTATTAATGATTTGGAAGGAAATTATGTTGTAAATATAAATATTTAATATTCTTCGTGGTGTTTGTTATAAAATACGAACATTTTAATGATTTCATTATGAGAACGTGCTATATATAATACATATAGTGTTAGTATCATATATAATTTTTAATATATGTATATACAACCTCAACTCATATGGGACTACCCCCTGAATTTAAGCATATTAATTAGGGGAGGAAAAGAAACTAACAAGGATTTTCTTAGTAGCGGCGAGCGAAAAGAAATCAGTTCAGCACTAAGTCACTTTGTCTATATGGCAAATGTGAGATGCAGTGTATGGAGCGTCAATATTCTAGTATGAGAAATTAACGATTTAAGTCCTTCTTAAATGAGGCCATTTACCCATAGAGGGTGCCAGGCCCGTATAACGTTAATGATTACTAGATGATGTTTCCAAAGAGTCGTGTTGCTTGATAGTGCAGCACTAAGTGGGTGGTAAACTCCATCTAAAACTAAATATAACCATGAGACCGATAGTAAACAAGTACCGTGAGGGAAAGTTGAAAAGAACTCTGAATAGAGAGTTAAACAGTACGTGAAACTGCTTAGAGGTTAAGCCCGATGAACCTGAATATCCGTTATGGAAAATTCATCATTAAAGTTGTAATATTTTAACAATATTATAATAATAGTGTGCATTTTTTCCATATAAGGACATTGTAATCTATTAGCATATACCAAATTTATCATAAAATATGGCTTATAGTTTATTCAAATTATTATGCTTGCATTTTAACATAGAATAAATGTCATTAATTTGATAAAGTGTTGATAAATTAAAATTAATACAGTGCGTTAATTTTTCGAAATTATATAATGGCATAATTATCATCGATTTTTGTGTTTATTATATGCATTTGTATGATTAACAATGCGAAAGATTCAGGATACCTTCGGGACCCGTCTTGAAACACGGACCAAGGAGTCTAACATATGTGCAAGTTATTGGGAGATAAACCTAATAGCGTAATTAACTTGACTAATAATGGGATTAGTTTTTTAACTATTTATAGATAATTAACACAATCCCGGGGCGTTCTATATAGTTATGTATAATAATATTTATATTATTTATGCCTCTAACTGGAACGTACCTTGAGCATATATGCTGTGACCCGAAAGATGGTGAACTATACTTGATCAGGTTGAAGTCAGGGGAAACCCTGATGGAAGACCGAAACAGTTCTGACGTGCAAATCGATTGTCAGAATTGAGTATAGGGGCGAAAGACCAATCGAACCATCTAGTAGCTGGTTCCTTCCGAAGTTTCCCTCAGGATAGCTGGTGCATTTTAATGTTATATAAAATAATCTTATCTGGTAAAGCGAATGATTAGAGGCCTTAGGGTCGAAACGATCTTAACCTATTCTCAAACTTTAAATGGGTAAGAACCTTAACTTTCTTGATATGAAGTTTAAGGTTATGATATAATGTGCCCAGTGGGCCACTTTTGGTAAGCAGAACTGGCGCTGTGGGATGAACCAAACGTAATGTTACGGTGCCCAAATTAACAACTCATGCAGAAACCATGAAAGGCGTTGGTTGCTTAAAACAGCAGGACGGTGATCATGGAAGTCGAAATCTGCTAAGAGTGTGTAACAACTCACTTGCCGAAGCAACTAGCCCTTAATGGGATGGCGCTTAAGTTGTATACCTATAAAGCATTACCGCTAAAGTAGATGATTTATATCATTGCGATATAAATTTTGAAACTTTAGTGAGTAGGAAGGTACAATGATGCGTAGTAGTGTTTGGTGTGAGCCTGCATGAGCTGCCATCGGCACAGATCTTGGTGATAGCAAGAAACCAATGAGACCTTGGAGGACTGAAGTGGAGAAGGGTTTTGTGTGGAAGAGGGATGGTTTTATTACGAATTAGTTGGTTCTAAGTTCAAGGCGAAGCTGAAAACTTTCAAGAAAAATTAGATATATTGCCAAGTTTATGATTTTTTCGAAATACTTGAAGAATTTGAATGAAAAAGTGTACGTTCCATTTTGACCTGTTGAGTATCCGTTCGTTATTAAATATGGGCTCTGTGCTCATCCTGGAACAGAACGACTATAAAGAAGCCGTCGAGAGACATTAAGTGTTTCTTTTCTGTTTTATACCGTACGACCATGGAAGTCTTCTTGCAGAGAGAGCATGGTAGATGGGCTAGAAGAAACATGCATATATGTTGTGTCGATATTTTCTCCTGAACTTTTAAAAATTTATGGTGGGGTATAAAGTCTCTGAACATACCGACCAATATCCGGAGTCGGCTCTCAGCTAATAGCCATAGAATAATGTAGGTAAGGGAAGTCGGCAAATTAGATCGGTAACTTCGGGATAAGGATTGGCTCCTAAGATCGGAGATAGTCGGGACTGATTTGGGTATAAGAGTGTTGATGTGCTCGTTCCGGGAAGACAGTTCTCATTATTCATGGTAGTGATTGTTCTTAAGCTTTAGTTACGAGCTAATTGTGGAGCTTTTTGACAGGAATTCTTCTCTTCGTTTTTCTTATTTTTAAAATTAAAATTTCGTAGAAATGACTGCTTAAAATTCATAACTTTTGCATTTTAGAGCAGAAGCTAGATTCCCAGACGGCCACTGAATTCACAAATAGTTTGGGCTTAACTTCTAGCTGCTTCAATGATCCTTTCAAAATAGCAAAGTTCATTACAACCAGAAGTAATATACCAAGAGTTATGTGAAAAAGCTTTAACAAAAAAATAACAGACTTAAAAAATCATTAAAAAAATTCCGTTAGACAAAATACCATAATTCTTTAACAAATTTTAAAGTTCTATATCGATCAGAAAAAGTCGGTTTGGATTCTTGAGGAAAAAAAAGTTCGATTTTGTCAAGTAGTGTAATCGATTTGATTTATTATCCCAAATGAAAATGCTTTTCCGTCTACCATTGAAGATGCCTAGCAATAGATTACGAATAAGGAGTGGGCGAGTTGCTTCAGGGGACTGCGATCTATCGCAATATACTCGTACTCAGTCAATATATATATTTTTGAAGTATGTGATTTTTTAAGAATTTTAACAATTTAAAAAAAAATGTAACACTTAATATTTTTCTGCTACATCTGTTATTCCATATGACATATATTAATGAATATTGATATCTCCATTCGCTAAGGGTTGCTCGCGTACCGAACGCGGCAGAGTGTGCGAGCGTGAAAGATAATCAGTAGTGTGTTTCATTCAGGGTGAGACGGGTGAAGCAACTGAAAATGAATTTTTTCATTCTGGCTATAATCGTGATCCGATCTAATTTTCAATTCGGCAATCTGGAGAGGGTAGTCTTCTACGAATACTGCGTTTCCAGTTTTACTCGTATCTTCGAAAATGTGCCTGCTACAGATTTTCGTTCTTTGTGGGGTGGAAGGGGGCGGGGCGGGATTTTGAATACACTTGTAGCAGTGTGTCTCTAGATCTAGGCGCTCTATCAAGACGGATAGACGACGGACGGCAGACGTACATGCCCATATAGACTCGTCTATCAATGCCGATTAAGAAATATATATACTTTATGGGGTCGAAACGTTTCCTTTTTGTGTTTACACACATCCACTTTTACTACAAATCTAATATCCCCTTAATCTTTTCCAGACGGGGTATAATAAAAACGAACTTGTAAACAATATCATAAATAGCAACCCATATACTCTATAAGTAAATAACACTCCAGTTTCCTCCCTTAACAAAATTTCAATTAGTTCTCATCCCATTTAGACTGATTCACTTCACTACATCAGGAAATTCGAATACCCAGTCAAGGAGGATGTAAAGTTTGCCGTCACAATGGTTCTCTTAACCTTTTCGTTAATACCACCATGACTCAGATTAAGCTTTACGGGATTCCTTTCAAGACCCAAAGAAAATGTATAAGAACAGGCGAATCCAGGAATGTTTTTAGAGAAAAGCTTGAGTCAGAGCCAGAGTTTAAAACACATAATAATCATGTCAGTTAAAATATTGCAGTATAACATTCAATCGCTCTAAAGCAAATAAAAATGACTTCGAGTTCCTGCTTAATAATGAAGATTTTGATTTTGCGTGTCTTTCTTAGATATTCTCCCATGGAGATGATCCTACGCTTAGAAACAATTAAGGAGGTACTATGGAGGTACTTCGGTACTAGTAAAGAGAACATTAATTTCAAAAAAATTCCTTTCATTTCTACATCTGAGATATCAATTACACTACTGGACAAAACCGAACTTTTTTTTTAAGGATCCAAACCGACTTTTTTGACACAGAGGGGGCTTTAAAATTTTTTAAAGAATTATGGTTTTTTTTATGGCAGAACTTTTTTTTGAAGAATTTTTTAAGTCTTGTATTTTTTTTTAAGCTTTTTTAGGGGTAGAATAGTTTTTTTCACATAACTTTGATATTTACGTCTGGTTGTACAGAACTTTGCTATTTTCGAAAAGGCAATTAAAACAGCTAGAAGTTGAGCCCAATACTTTGTGATTCCAGCTACCGTTGGAAATAAAAAGCATTGAAATGCAAAAATGATGATTTTTGTGGGGTATTTTTAACGAAATTTTGACTTTAAAAACTCAGGAAAAGTCGAAAAAAAATTATATCTTGCTGTCCTCTATTTTTTTGTGTACATTAGGCGTTTAAGGTATCGCTCATTAAATCTATGGAGAGCCTATAGTGAAATTCGTTAACCAAACCTAAAAAATGAAAAAATGAACAAAAAATACCTTTTTGAAGGCGGCGGGCCCAACTGCCAATTGGGAACAAAGCAAACGAGCACGGGTTCTACATTTGGTACCTGATCGCGTTCACAAATCGTACCCCACAAAAATCATCATTTTTGCATTTCAATGCTTTATATTTCCCAGACGGTAAGCTGAAATTACAAAGTGTTTGACATCAACTTCTAGCTGCGTCAATTATCTTTTCAAAATAGCAAAGTTCTTTACAACCAGACGTAAGATACCAGAGTTATGTGAAAAAGAAAGCGTACCTCTGAAAAAAGCTTTAAAAAAAAATACCAGTTTTCAAAAATTCTTTAAAAAAAAGTTCTGCCATAGAAAAAAAAAAAAATATCATCAAACCATTTCTAAGCTTGCAAATCTTTAAGAAAAAGTTTGTTTTGTTCCTTGAGGAAAAATCGTGTTGACTAGTGTTATACAAACAACCAATTTATCCCGAAATCTCACGACAGATTCAGCTTATTGTGAGCCAAATGTCCTTCTAGATGATTGTAAATCAGACATTAAAAGACTTTTTGATGTATTCATATGTGGAGATTTTAATGCTCGAAATAGTGTATTCGGTGACAGTATGACCAATTCCAAAGGTCGTTTTATAGAAGATGTTTCCTTAAATGCTGGTTTCAAGTGGTTTAATGATGGGAGCTTAACCTTTAAACAGTCGCTAAATCTTGTGTTGGGCCCACTTTTGGATTTAACTTTACCAACTCTGATTTGCTTTTTGACTGGCATGTCCGTCCTCTAAGGATTGGGCAGCCATCATTTTCCTATATCAGTTCAATCGAAAATATCAATATCAATAAAACCCAAATCTTTCTGTCTTAAGATATTCTTATATGTCCATGAATACAGCAACTGCGTACATTTTGCTCCATTGCGTCCAGGGCGAAGTTGACCACACGGTGTAATTGTTCTGGAGTACCATGGCCTTGTCGAAATCGAACTGCCATTCGGAATTGTTTGAACCACAGATTCAAGTTCTAGGATCCGGTTTAGGATCACCCTTTCCGTTATCTTCCCCATCGCTGAGGGGGAACTAATTGGCCTATATCCATCGACTTCCGTGTGCTTTTTTTCTGGCTTTGGCACCATTGAAATTAACGCAGTCTTCAGCTGTTTGGGAAGTGACCTATCCTAAGATGTTGTTAAGGAGCAGAACTAAGAACAGCAGGGCTCTTTTAGGCAGTAGCTTTAGTGTTCTGTTGTCCAGTAAGGTCCTCACCAGGGAATTTTTAGGCCTTTAGATCCTTGATTTGCTGTTCCACTTCTTGCAGTGTAAACGGGTTTGCTGGCAGGCAAATTCGAAAAGGGAGCTCCAATCGTAACTCAACAGCCCTTCGTGTAACGGCTGACGTTAAGCTAAATGGATTAAATCTTTCCTCTAAACTACCCTGCAAAAGCTTCCGCCTTCTGCACACTGGAGTAACACCAGCCACCTGTCGGATCTTTAAATTGGAGTCTCGGGACAACGATTCTTTTAAAGCGACTTGTAAGTTTCCAAAGGGTAGTAAAGGATACGTCCGGGCCTGCACTAACAATATCATCAATTTTTCTTTGCTTGATTTTTGCAAGACCTTTTGTACTCGATTTGACAATCTTTTGATATTTCATGGATACGAGTATCACCCGTTCTTGCGTATTCTCTTCTCACTTTCCTTTTCAGCCGTAAGAGTGCATTCGCATTTGGAGGTAATACAGCTTGCCGATGTTGGCTTGTTGAGCATTGCGTCACCGGAATAGTATAAAGATGCAGCAGTAAAAGTATTTCTCATGAATATTGAGATTGCATCTTCAATATCTTCTGGGCTGTTTATTACCGTGTTGAGGTTTCTTTTTTTATCCAGTTCAGCTTTAAAAACTTCCAAGATAACAGCCAGGTGGAAGAATCCTATTCAGAGTGAACTAACTGTTCCTAATAGAATGGAGTACACAATCATTTTCTTTGAAAGAATTAAGTGAGGTTATCAAAAATAAAAGATCAACGGCTGGTGGCATGAATGGGATCACATATTAAATGCTAGCATCTCTCTCGGAAGAGGTAATACAAAAACTCTTGTCTTGTTTTTATTAGTCATGTGTTAGCTGCCAGTTTCCAAATCTAGTGGTAAACCACTAGATATCAAAAACTTCAGAACAATATCGCTAATATCAGTTCTTGCGAAATCTGCTAATGGCATGGTTAAAAATAAATTGTTTCTAGTTTGTGGAAAAAACAAGTTACTGCCCTTTAGGTGTTATATTATAAAAAAAAAAGTGCTTCCATGTGTATGAACGTATTTTTTGTCAACCATTCACTGCTTCAAACGGCAAAATAAGAAAAAATGTTGGTTGCCTTGACATAGAAGCCCATAACTGCGTAAATTTGGCGTTGCTAGAAAAAACATGCTGTGGAAGAGTCCTAACCAAATTATACTATGGATTCCACATTTTTTTCAGTAAGGTATTTGCATTTAGGTTCGGAGATTGAGAAGGTTACAAATGGTCTGCCACAGGGAAGCTGTCTGTCGCCAGTTCTTTTTAATCCGTATACTCTTCGGTTACATCAAATTGAGGATAATGACACCAAGATTTTTCAATTTGCTGACGATTTCACAACCTTGTCAGCCAAACCCACTTTTTGTGAAGCTGCAATAAATTTACAAGGCAAGATCTTCAGTTTTGAGGTCCTTTGTGGAGCTGGGCTCAGCAATGAAACCAACAAAGGTTCGATTAGGGCTATGACACCATTAAAAAAAAACGAAAGTAAATATCGTTATGAATCTGCAAAGTATCCCTGAAGTCAGGCAAATAAAGTTTCTGGGAAGACAGTAATCACATCGAGCTTTTCTGACAAAAACGTAGAAAAAAACAAGGAAAGAATCTGGGCTTGGCATGAAAATGTGGCCTAAGACCTCAAGGTGCCACAATATATGTAGTTAGTTAGTATGTTACAAATTATGTGTTTTTATTTTTTGGGAATGTTGCAAATTTGTTTTAACAGATAGGTTACATAGTATAGTATATAGTTTCG
This sequence comes from Drosophila obscura, assembly GCF_018151105.1. NCBI lineage: Eukaryota > Metazoa > Arthropoda > Insecta > Diptera > Drosophilidae > Drosophila > Drosophila obscura. Next base: position 3,473,676 of record NW_024542867.1, on the reverse strand, counting down.
TAATTAATATTATACGGTTTGCATTCACGGCACAAAACTTGACTCCTCTCGTTCGACGATCCGCAGCAACGCTTCCTTTTTTATAACCTCCAGCCAAACGTGCGAGAGAGAGAGTGATATCGAGAATGCGACCCTGCGTCTTTGGCCCATTTCCCTCACCCATCCGTGCCCATACCTTGCCATCAGCTGGGCTCTGCCATTCCCCTCATATGCCCCATTCCCACAATCGGCCATCCTGAATCTTCATTCGCCCCTGAATGAACTCCACTTTTTCATATATTCGGCAGCAGTAGTTGTAACTTTCTGGCCCTTCTTGGTTGCCTGCTTTCTGAACCTCATAGCGACCATGATTCATTTTTCTTTATAATTTTATATGGTCCGAAATTTTGGTCTAAGTTTCATACCAGTGCCATACTGTGTTCTTTTAATTGCTACCAATTCACCCAACTTGTATCATTTTCCACCTTTCTTTTTTGGTTGAAATTCTTCCTATTTTCTTGCTGAACTTTCTCAATATTCTCTTGTGCTTTCTTTCGTATTTCTTCTCGATCATCAAGAGTTCTTCTACTTCCAAATCTTCTAATATTTTCCTGAGGTCATCATTTTCTTCCTCATATTCAATCCAGTTAAAACTTTAAACGGACAATACTTTGTGGTTCGAGGTGGAGTATTATTAATTATTTTCTGAACTCAGCGTACATGGCGATACCAATTGCCTGGATTGTCTTGACATATTTTGCTTAACATTGGAATGAAAATCTTGTGTATCCGTTCTACCTGCCCGTTGCCTCTAGGCATACCTGGGTAATATGTAATAATTGAATGTCTTCGTGACTGCAGTACTCATTAAAAGCACCTGAAGTGAATGCAGTGCCCCTGTCAGTTACGATTCGACGAGGATTACCAAAAACTGCTGCTTGCTTTTCGAGCTTATCTATAACTTCCTCTGAACCCGTTGACTTAGTCAGATAAAGCCACACAAATTTTGAAAATCCATCTATGATTGCCAAAATGTGGTTGTATTCTTTTTTTGTGTCAGTGAGTGGGCCTACATGATCGATGTGATAGGTTCCCAGGGGTTCTTGTGCTTTATCAATATGTGTTAGCAGCCCCTCCTTTTTGCCCTCGTTTGGAGTCTGTGATTAGGCATTCAACGCATCCTTTGACAACTCTTTCTACCTTCTTCTGAATGTCTGGTATAAAATAAAATTTTTCCAACATGTCTCTCGTTTTTCTAAAACTAAAGTGGCCCTCCCTATGCGCTACGGTAATAATTTCATCTTGCATAGATTCAGGAACGACCAACAAATCTTTCACTGCATCTTTGTATAAAATATTATATTTAAGGAAATAATCTTCGTACGTGTCATTGTTGGATAATACGAATTTTACTGCTTTTATCCAACTATCATTATATTGTGCTTCTACCAACCGATACTTTGTGGAGTCTTCGATTAGGAAACACGACAAACGGCTGAAGTGCATCAACATGCTTCATCTTAGTTCCAGCTCTGTGCTCTACTTTAAAATCAAACTCTTGTAAAGCCATGGCCCATCTTGCCACTCTGGGCGGTAACTCATCTTTTTTGATAGTCATTGCAAAAGCGTTGCAATCTGTGACGACTGCAAACTGCTTTCCCAGCAAATAAATTCTCCATTTCTTTATTGCATTTACGATGGCTAATACCTCGAGTTCGTAGAGCTGTACTTTTCCTCGAAAGGGTTTGTTTTTCTGCTCATGAACTCAATCGGATGAAATTGTTGATCTTCGAATCTTTCTGCATTAGAATGCCTCCGAAGCCATACTTGCTCGCATCTGTGTGTACCTCGGTTACTGCTATCGGATCGAACAATTTTAGTACAGGTGCTGATACTAGTAGATGTTTCAAGAAATTGAAAGCCACTAAACCCTGCTCGTTCAGCTCCACGTTTCTATCCTCAATTTTATTACTATTTTTGCGTAGTAAGTCACTCAAAGGTTTTGCTGCTAAAGCGTAGTCTTTCATAAAGTGCCTCATATACGAAGTTAATCTTAAGAATCTTTGTAAAGCTTGTCGGCTCTTAAGGGACTGGGAAATTAACGACCGCTTTGATCTTTTCGTCTGTAGGTGCTATTGTTCCATTCTCAATATTATACCCTAGAAAAGTAATCTTGCTTTTCAACAATTGTGCTTTTTCCCACTTTGATTCTCAATCCCGCTTTGGATGCCACACTCAACCCTCTTCCTAACGCCACTAGTCCTTCCTTCACATTCCTAGTTGGTATGATTATATCGTCCATATAAACCACAATTGTCTGAGTTTGTATAAGATCCCTTAACACTGCACTGACATATCGACAAACACAGCAGGTGAGTTTGTAATACCAAACGGTACGCGTGTGAACTCGTATTGCCCGTTATGCGTTACAAAGGCTGTGAACTTTCTAGACTCTTCCTCAATCGGCACATGGAAAAATCCGTTCATCATGTCCAGTGTAGTGAATATTTTAGAACCTTGCAACCTATCGAGAACGTCGTCTATCAAGCTCATTGGGAAATTGTCCCTTTTAATCTTTTGATTAAGCTTACGGTAGTCACAACAAAGTCTTCTCGATCCGTTTTTCTTCGAAACTAGTACTACTGGGGACGCGTACTCGAGCAGCTTGGTACTATAATTCGTTCTGCGAGCCATTCTTGTACTGTCTTCTCTATAAAACACTTATTCTCGTAGGACGTGCGTCGTGGGCGTTGATATACAGGAATGTCGTCATTCAATACAATCTTCATGCTGACGGGAGACACTATCGATGTCACCGGATTGTATTCTTTTATCAACACTTCAACCTGACGCTTCTGGTCTATTCCCAAATGAGACAGATCGACTTTGTCCACAACCGATTTTGTTTCTCAAATCACGACATTCCTTTAAATATCGGAGCAAAGTCCACTTTTAGCTCTAAACTTTACGCCGTTTGAGCTAAATATAAAATCGACAGATTGAAGTACATCGTTTCCTACGATAGCAGCATACTCAAACTCTTTCTGTTTAACTACGTGAAAGGTTGCGCTAAAACTGACTGCTACAATGCTACAATATCGACATCAAAGCATCCTACAGTCACTAGCTCGCCCTTGCCAATACCTCTCAAGTGCTTTACTTCGTATCTAAGTTTCAGTCCGCTAAAACTCTGAAAAATATCTTCCCTCATCAGCAAAAATCACATCCTGAGTCAATAATGGCCATAAATGATACTCCTAGCTACTAGTTTCTTGTAAATCAATCCCTTTGTTAGCTTTCATTTCCAGAACATTTGCAGCCTCTTTCTTCACGGAATAAGTTGCATTCTTCTGATCACAGTTCTTGGAAATGTGACCTTTTTTATTGCAGAAATATCAAACTACTTCCCCCTTGCAATTCTTGCAAAATGACCTTCCGTGTTGCACTTAAAGCATTTCTTCAGGCTGTCATTTTGATTCTTTTTACCTGAATCTTCCTTGCTAACCTACTTTGTTATTTCCTTTTCCTCTCATCTTCTCGTATATGGTAATTTCATCTTTTAGCTCTTTGATTGTTCTCGCGCGATACATCCCAGCCTTATTTACCTTGCTATCTGGTATTCCTTCGATAAAATATGCTACAATACTTTCCTCGTCAAGTCGGATTGGCTTACTTATTTCCATCAAACTATAAAAATATTCAAAACAAGTTTCTTTCCCTAATTTTTGCTTCCGTCGCAAGATGTTGTGAATCTCCGCTGAACATAATTTTTTATCAAACTCTTCCTTTAATGCATTTTTAAGTTCTATCCATCCTCGAATACTGTCACACTTTTGATATATAGCTTGGCGGCTCCAATCAAAGTTGCTTGGCGTATATGAATCTCTGAAGCTTATCCCAGCCAACAGTCATTGCAACATCCTCAAACTCTGACAACCAGTGATTAACGTCTTCCTGTGCTGACCCCGAAAATTATGAAACACTGTCCTGGACGTCTCGTAATGTAAATCTTGATGTGCGGCGTAGATACTGGACTCACCAGCCTCACTCACATCATCGTCATCCGCGCACTCATCTACATTCAAGCCATAATGATCGAGGAGCCGATCCTGCAAAACACTCTTTCTCCCCGTCGTTTCCAAGCCCAGTTCAATCAACTTTGCCTTCAAGAGGGTCACCGTCATTTCTAAAATTGTTCTGGCCTCCATTATAATGCTTTTAACCGTTTACAATAATGCTTTGGAATGTGAAATAGAATCTTAAAAATACTTATACACCTAATTACAATTTTCGGTTTGGATTAATAAATGATTTGAAATTTTAAAGTAAGTACAAAAGTTTGAATTAAAGATAAAATATTTGAAAAAAAAACGCGAAATTTAAATATCTTTCATACCAATGTTGCTCACCCAAACCAATTGACTTGCAGCTCGCCGTCCCGCTATTCTCGTCTTCGTTGCCACTCTCGTCAATCGTCGCCTCTGTGCAATTCTATTTAACACTTTCTTCGTCTATTGCAAATTTGAACCTCTCTCGTCGTGATTCAGGAACAAGAGCAAGCTCTTGTTGTATCACGTCGTCATACAATTGCTTGCCTGTTCGTGTCTTCCTTCTCTTCTTCGTTGCGTCGATCTTTCTCGTCGTATTTTGCGTACGACCAATTCGCCGCACTTTCAGCTTGCAGACTTTTCGACACAGTCACACACAGGAATTTGGCGTATCTGTATGGTTCTGCGGTCTCTCGTGTCTTTCTTTTATTTTTTCCTCGTTACGTCGATCTTTCTTTTTCTTCGTACTTTGCCATTACCATGCACTGTTCTTTCTTGGACAATCCCGGACGAGCCCCCAATAATTTGTAGGGGTTACAAATTAAGTGTTTTTATTTTTTGGGTAATGTCGCAAGTTTGTTTAACAGATAGGTTACATAGTATATAGTTTCGTAATTAATATTATAAGGTTTGCATTCACGGCACAAAACTTGACTCCTCTCGTTCGACGATCCGCAGCAACTCTTCCTTTTTTATAACCTCGAGCCAAAACGTGCGAGAGAGAGGTGATATCGAGAATGCGACCCTGCGTCTTTGGCCTGTTTTCCTCACCCATCCGTGCCATACCTTGCCATCAGCTGGGCTCTGCCATTCCCTCATATGACCCATTCCCACATATGTATATATAAAGCTCACACTAGATCAAAAGCTGAATATGCGTCGACCACCATGGCAAACCTAAATAAAGGTAACTTTGGGAAACTATATTCGAGACAAGCCTCTGCGCTTCGTCGATGCTTAGGGGTAACACCAGATACTCATGTAATTTTTGCGTTGGCGGGAGAAATGCCAAACTTCAAAGCAATGTTTTTAACAGCCAAAGAGCTTTTAAGATTAAACTGTCTGGACGTTGATGTGCAATGACTGCGCCATCAAGTGGCCCATGCGACACCAAGCCGAAGCCTGTTACCCGCGGAACCCAGACAGAAACGCAGCCCCTCCTCCCGCCCAACCGACCGACGGGCACTTCCGCATGACGCTCGACGAGTGTTACCGAACCGATCGCGAGCATGCGGGAACGATAGGTATTCGACTAAAATTCGAGGAAAATTGGAGCTAAACACAAATCAAAGAGCTAAACATGCAAAGATAGCTAAGAAATAGTAATAATTACGGGAAAGGTATGTTAGTATTAGTGATGTAAGAAGAAGAAGGGAATAAGTGGTGGATATTATATGGTAGACGGAATTGAAGTCCGAGCATAGGACCCTAAATGGTTCGTGCAAGGAAAGAATTTGATCTACAAAGTGAAAGAAACAAAGAAATAAAGTTTCTAGTAGATCTAATAGGAATCGTAAAGTTTATGCGGCTCAACAAGTCAGGGCTATCATCTTTGATCAGGTTGTGCATAAAATCTCCCCAAGCATTTTTCTACGACTAACTAAGGTTGGAAGGTTTATAAGAAGCAATCTACGGCAAGAAAGTAAAAGTAAAAAGTTTTCCTTTGTACTGGGGGCATCATACACAAGAGTCGTACTCTAAAATCGGACGAACAAACGAGATCGTCGCTGTGTTGATCGTCGCCTTATAAATCCGTACTGGGACGGAGATATAAGTGATTTGCAGAGATGTTGCAAATGCGGAGTTAACTTTTTTTCAAACCTTTTAGGATAGCGGATAACTTAGATATACCTCTACAATTATTTGCATCAGACTTGCTACCTTTCTTATGGAGCGGATTAATAAAAGATTCCTTCCAAATTGGGGGAAGCATGAAGAGTTAATGGATAGGGTGAATAGTTAAAGCAGGGGTCCACACAGAGCGTCGGCACAGTACCTGAGTACGCAGCCGTGAACTCCGTCAGGACCTGGTGAAAACACCGGCTTAACTAGTCGAAGATCTTGAAGCAGTGAGCTTTCATTTAACAAGGGGCTGAAAATGCCATTCGACCTTGATAAACTGTATGGATACGGCTGACCAGAGTAGCTTTCATGAGAATAGGCTGTTTGGAAAAATTTGGCAGAAAGATCGGCAATTGAAAATGATAGCGAGGATGGATGTGCGGACGTTCTACGCTTACTATTTACGAAGCTGTAAAACTGTTTAGGGTCCTGTGAAAGTCGTATCCTGCATTGAGATAGGTAATTTTTATAGCATTGAGCGTTAAAAACGGAGAAATTTGACCGAGCTATTACATAGCGAGAGAGAAAAGAATGATAAGTTTTTTAGAATGGATAACTCTTTGGTAAACTAAGGAGGCTTCGCAGATCCAACCGGACAAGAAAGTCGGGCCCAAGAATCAAAAAGTATGTCAAGTAGATTGTACAAAATGTTTGTGCCTTTCATTACGTCAGTGCACGAGTACAGAGCGGAACAATCAAAATCCCTAATGATGTTATTATGCTTCGTAATCTCGGCTTTACGAAAGCAGCGGACACGTTCAGAAGCCTACCCGTTCGATCCAATACAGTAGGCCCAATATCGACCAACACTTTGAATGTAGGATGGTAGGAGTCTTCAGGTATAGTGAGCGGAAGGACTCGGGTTAGCAACGCTATAGTCGGATCCGAAACAAAGCACAGATCAAGCAATCGACCCAAGGAATTTTTCACATGGTTGACTTGAGACAGGGATATGTCTAACCTGCCGTCGATAAAGTCATGCCGTGACATGGGCACAAGGTTATTAGACTCGTTTACGGAAGACCAAACAGTACCTGGCAAATTGAAATCACCAAGAACTATCATATGGTCTTTATCTGATAGCGAGGAAGAAACTGTTTTTAAAGCGGACATGTGATGCTCGTATATTAAGATATCCTAGGAAGTTGGAATATACGAGCAAGTAATGAAAATGGAAAAGCCTGTGAGAATCAGTTTTACGCACAGGAATTCCAGGTCATGTTGAACCTGGACTATGAAATGTTCCAACGTGAAGTTTGAGTCCACTGCAATGAGGACTCCAGCTCCACGTCGAGACGAACGGTCATTTTCAAAAATTGTGTACAGACCTGCCAAAACTTCGGAACTAAGGATGTCCGGCTTTAACGAGTTCTCGGTACACACGATAACATGGGACGAGAATGCGAGACTCTCAAGAAAAAGAGTGCTGATCTTACTACGCAAGCCTCTAGCATTCTGGTAGGTAACTAAAAGAGAGGAAGTTAGTTTTTTGGATGGGTAGAAGAAGTAGAAGTAGAAGATGAGGATGGAGATGGAGCACTGGTCTGACTACCAGGAAGAGTCATGGCGGGTCTATTCTTTTTCTTAGCCTTCAACTCTTTGACCACAAAATGCTCCGGCCAAAACTTCGCGGAAAAAATGGTTTCAAAGATATCTACCTGGCGTAAGAAAGGTTAAAATTTTCCACCTTTAAGACGACGGCTTTTATTTTGCTTTCTATAAAAGCGGTTACATCATTGGATGTGAGTCAGGGCTAGCCGCGAGACAAAAACTTGTCGCTTTGGTGGGACTCCCACCAGTGGTTTTGGCACCACAGGCCTAGTACCTGTGATGGCAGTATCCGGTGGTCCTGGACATCTATTAGCTGGTGGGAGAAAAACTGAGGGGATAGTTAAGGGGTTGGGTGCGGACTCGATGGACACGGACTCTACAGACATTTCTAACTGCACACTCTCCGAAGTGACGCATTCGGCTCCCGAATCTGCATCACCAGCAGCGATCGTTGCTCTTGGAGTAGCACACGTAATCAACTGCTACACTAAAGGAGTGGTCGGAGTAAGTTTTTCGGATGCCGGCGGACGTGATGCAGTCGGCACTTGCAAGTCCCGCGGAGTAGACTTCTTGCGCCTCGGCATCTCCTACACGGCCCGAGATCCCTACACATTTTGCGTGCACTACGCTTTCGCGAAGCCAGGAGAGGATATTAAAGTTAAAAACAAATAGCAATCAGACCAATTTGTAGAGCAAATGCTTAGAGCGAAGCTTAAAGCGAAATCGGTAAAATTGAGATGAGAGAGGAGAGTGGTTGCAGCAACAGCTTATAAGTGAAAGCGTTACTGCACAGAAAGTTACGAGAGCGAGAGAAAAAAACAGTTATTGAGAGTTAGGTGATAGAGAGAGAGAGAGTGATAGACGGCAATGACTACGACAAAGAGCGGCTAAATGTAATGATAGGGCGTACTTACGAAGAGCAACAACACAAACACAGGACCGACGCACAAAATTAATAAAATAAATTGTGTTTTTACATTGTGTTTTAGGCATGCAGCCGCGGTTAAGATTGATTTTAGGGTAATTTAGTTAGAGAGTTAATTTAAAGATAAAACACCGGCTGTTTAAGTAAAATAAAAGGAAAATGCGGAGCGCAAATCAAAAACACGTCTGGTCACCACGAAAGAGAAACGAACGATTAAAGACTCAAAAATAAGATCTTTACAAAAGTTACAGCTGCTCTCAATCAGTAAATTCGTCTTACACGATAGTAGCAAACATGTCTAGGGATATTTTTGAAATGACCAAATCCGCAATGACTTTCACCGCAAATAAAATACTGCATTTACATAGTAACCCCTTCTATAACATAAACAAACTAAATGTACCTAAAGAACAAGTTCTTGTTATGTATTATGAAATTCTCCATAATCTCAAGGAAACAAAGGAAACAAGTGATGCGTCAATATGTGATGGTAAAGTGGGTATGGGTATTATTGATGTAAAAAAAAACAAGACTTATAGATTTAAATCAGAGATACAAATTTCGTCCGCTATGCCGGAACTATTTACAATTAACATTACCTGTCTCATTGCCAAGCAATAGAGACTAACTAAAGTAGCTATATTTACGGATAGTTTAGAAGCTATATACATGCCAAAAAAATGCAGAATCAGATGACCCAGTGGCTAATATTCATAACTTACTGGCATGGTCAGTACTAATCTCTTTAAAAATCTACTGGACCCATATTACCTGGGTATCCTAATAAGCGAACAAGCGGATGAAGCTGCAAAATCGCCATTTCAAATGCGGTTTTTGTTAGGATGAACTACAAGTTAGGTGAAGCATGTCGAGAGGACAAGAAAAAAGTGTTCGCCTAATGAAATCACTACTACACGGAGGCTTCTTCCTTGTCGGGTGGTTTTTTCTTTGATTAATTTCCAAAGAACCCTGGAACAAGAAGGAAAGATGGGAAGCTCAGGATATGAGACTCCTAAATCGACACATGATTAATCATACCTATGACGTGTTAGTTAGTTGTGACCTATGTCCAACATGTAACATAACTGAATCTGAAAATCACCTGATTTTGAACTGTACAAGACTCATGCCCCTAAGTCGTAAATTTAAAATATTTAATTATCACAACTCTACGCACGATTTGTTTAAAGAAAATGTCCTATGAAAAAGAAAATAAAAAGTTCTATGCAACCAGATATAAGATACTTAAGTTATGTGAAAAATATAAGCACTACCTCTGAAAAAAAACATTTAAAAAATACCAGATTTTAAAAAATCCTTAAAAAAAATACCAAACCATAAAAAACGAGAAGGAACGTGCGAGTCGCTTCTGGGGACGCGACTCTACTTATACCCGTACTCAGTCAGTATATACATTTTTCAGCATATGATTTTTTAGAATTTTAGAATAGAAAAACAAATTTTACATTTTATATTTTTTTGCTACATCTGCTATCTACATCTACAATGTATATTCTACATCTAACATGTAGATTGTACATGTTCCATTTAGATTCTACATCTCCTCCGCTAGGGGTTGCTCGCGCACTGAACGCGGCAGAGTGTGCGAGCGAGATAGAGATAGGTAGCGGGTCTCTGGCAGGAGGGCGGAAGAACCAACAGAAAATTAATTATGATCCGATCTGATTCAGATCAGATCTGGTAGATATGATCATTTTCTACGATACTGAGTTTTTAGTTTTATCGTATCTTTAAAAATGTGCCTGCCACAGATTTTCGTTTTTTGTAGGGTTTGAAGCGGGCGGGGCGAAATTTTGAAATACACTTGTATCAGACGTATTTTTGTGTCGCTCCGCGGTGAAAATCAATTAAATCAATTAATCGCGGTTAATCATAAATTAATTCGCGAAAAAGCGCTCTGGGTGGGCATGGGTACTAGTGATCGTGCTGCCCATGAATACCATCCAATCGAGCAATAAAGATTAATAGAAAAATTAGAAAAGAACAAATGTCAACGTTTAAGAGCACCAGCTCGGTAAAGAGCTCAAGCCCTGTAACCAAAGCCAAAATGAGCCAAGCCCGGCAACAACAACAAGACGAGCGTCGGCTCTCGCAAGCAAAAAACAACGCGTACTTCTCTATACGCTCGCCAAAGGCAGCAGTACCAACAAAAACTGCATCACTGCAAGTGAACGAGGAGAGAGCACGCTCTCTCTTCCTGCATTGCAAAGTGGGTCATGGTGCTCAGTGCCCATCCCCCGACTCGTACTGCCTAACCAGCGATTTGCTAATATCGACAACAACTAGTACAATGCCCTCGCTCAAAAATGTGTCTTCGACCACAACAACGACAACAACCACAACAACAACCACTGCAATTGCTCAGCGCCCGATACTGTCGACCCACTGCGCACTGATAGAAAAAAGGCATAGTAAAAAAATAACTACAATCATATTTGAATTTAAAATGCCATTTTTAAATACAAATATAGTAAAATTTAATAGAATTCACTTTGATTCAAATATAAATGTATTAAAAATGCTTTTTTAATACGGTCATATTTAATCTAAATACAAAACACTTCAAAATAACTATAATATATTAAATTTGTAGTTTAATATGTTTCATATTTAACTTGAATATTATTATGACTTGATTTCAAAATTTTTCTTTTAAAATCCAAAGGAAAAACTTTTTATTTTAAATATTCCATATTAAATGAAATCAAATATTTTTTGTATTTATTTTAACTATGTTTATATTATTTTTTTATGTCCCTCGAATTCCCAACTGGTTCCAGCTGCTGCCGCCTTGAATGCACAGTAAAATTATCTTAGCGCAGGTGCATAATCACAGCCAATGCAGTCCTATCCATGTTGCGATTATTTCTAGTTGACAACTTTAACCAATTCACACCATGAGGACTTGAAATGTAATTTGCGTACGCAAAATAATAACCAATTAGTTAAAAATGAATATAAATATAAATATGAAACATATTAGATTTTAATATTAAACATATTAAATTTAAATATGAAGCATATTAACATTAAATATGAAACATATTAAATTTGAATATGAAACATATTAAATTTAAATATGAAACATAATAAATTCAAATATGAAACATATTAAATTTAAATATGAAATATATTAAATTTAAATATTTTTATATTAATATCAAAATTTAAGTGAAAAATATTCAATTTTAATACAACCACTCTTGGATGAAAATCAATGGCATAAATATTAAAATCTAAGTGAAAATATTAAAATTTTAGGGCTTTTTTCTATCGGTGTATTACCCCTTTTTATGTACGTGACATAGAATGAGTTTGCGCCAATTGTATCAGTTTTTTTTTTGACCAGTTCAGCACAATTTGCCTGTCCAACATAAATAGGTGGCGGTCTTAATTTTTTGGCCTTGGGTGTTTGGGTGATCTCATCTTCATTTGGGACACTTAGTATCGCAATTTTTTTGTTTGCTAGTGCCTTATGTGGCACAGTGTTCTCGGTTATTTTAGTTATTTTAGCTGCATTGTTTTTCTTCACATTTTGTGGGCTCAATTTTCTTTTGATTTGCACATAGCGATCGAGCCCAGTCTGATTTAACGCTCCGTTAGCATTTTTTGAACTTATTGGTTGGGAGAGTTGGGGCTTGTCGCACCGATAGAAAAAAGCCCTGAAATTTTAATATTTTGACTTGGATTTTAATATTTATGCCATTGATTTTCATCCAAGAGTGGTTTTATTAAAATTGAATATTTTTCACTTAAATTTTGATATTAATATAAAAATATTTAAATTTAATATATTTCATATTTAAATTTAATATGTTTAATATTTAAATTTAATATGTTTCATATTCAAATTTAATATGTTTCATATTTAATGTTAATATGTTTCATATTTAATGTTAATATGCTTCATATTTAAATTTAATATGTTTAATATTAAAATCTAATATGTTTCATATTTATATTTATATTCATTTTTAACTAATTGGTTATTATTTTGCGTACGCAAATTACATTTCAAGTCCTCATGGTGTGAATTGGTTAAAGTTTTCAACTAGAAATAATCGCAACATGAGTAGGACTGCATTGGTTGTGATTATGCCCCTGCGCTAAGATAATTTTACTGTGCATTCAAGGCGGCAGCAGCTGGAACCAGTTGGGAATTCGGAGGGACATAAAAAAATAATATAAACATAGTTAAAATAAATACAAAAAATATTTGATTTCATTTAATATGGAATATTTAAAATAAAAAGTTTTTCCTTTGGATTTTAAAAGAAAAATTTTGAAATCAAGTCATAATAATATTCAAGTTAAATATGAAACATATTAAACTACAAATTTAATATATTATAGTTATTTTGAAGTGTTTTGTATTTAGATTAAATATGACCGTATTAAAAAAGCATTTTTAATACATTTATATTTGAATCAAAGTGAATTCTATTAAATTTTACTATATTTGTATTTAAAAATGGCATTTTAACTTCAAATATGATTGTAGTTATTTTTACTATGCCTTTTTTTTATCAGTGTATAAATGAAACAAAAATACAAGTCAATGACGAACAAAACTATCGATCAGTTGCGACATACCTCGAAAATGAAAAAATGAATTACTACACCTAGCAACTTAAAAGTAGCAAAGGATTACAAGTGGTTATCAAAGTAATCGAACCAACAGTCCCAATCAATGAGATAATAGATGGACTTAACGATAAGGGCTTCGAAGTCAAAATGGCTATGAACATAATAAATAGAAATAAAATTCCCCAGCCAATGTTCAAAGTGGAACTGACACCTGAAAGTATGCATATAAGTAAAAATGAAGTTCACCCAATATACAAGCTTCAATACCTTCAATACATGTAGCAACTGTGGGGGAAACCATACTGCCAACTATAGCGGTTGTCATGTCTATAAAGAATTGAAAAATCGCCTAAACCAACAAATAACTGCAGCTCGAAACCCGGTCGTCCGACAAAACTTAACATATGTATATACCATCAACTACGACTCCAGGAGTTTCTTTTGCTCAGGCATTAAGTTACAAAAACGGGTCGTACGCCTCAGTCTCTAAGCCGACACTTCAACCAACCACAGCTGGAATAATGCAGAATCAGGCATCAAATCAGATCCCAGAAATCTCTGCCCAACATACCCCTGCTAATTCATCCCAATTGCCTAGTGGAATTGAATCAATGCTGGTAACTATAACAAATACAACGGTAGCAATACAACAAACGATGCAGGAGCTTATGCGCAACCAAAATCTCCTCCTGGAGCTCCTAATCGAACAGAAATCTGTTTAAATGTCCTGTCTAAATATATGTTTCTGGAATGCAAATGGCATTTCGCAGCAGTTCCTCGCTCTACACGACATTGACGCCATGCTCATATCAGAGACTCACCTAACAAATAAAAACTATTTTCACCTCGATGGCTATAACTTCTATGCGACAAATCATCCCGATGGTAAGGCACATGGAGGTACTGGCGTTCTGATCAAGAATCGCATTAGGCATTATCCATTGCCTTCATTTGCTACACCTTATCTACAGGCAACAGCAATTCATATTGAAATTCAGAGCGGCTACCTAAACCTAGCCGCAGTATACTGCCCACCACGCTTCTGCATTTCCGAAACAGAATTTTTAACATTCTTCGACCTACTAGGTGACCGATTTATAGCAGCTGGTGACTACAATGCCAAGCACACCCATTGGCGATCTAGACTTACCAACCCGAAAGGAAGACAACTATATAACGCTATAATAACCCCACGAAACAAGCTAGACTTTATCTCTCCGGGCAAGCCCACATATTGGCCCACAGATCGAAACAAGCAACCCGACTTGGTTGATTTTGCAGTTACACGAAGGGTGCTGCAAGCTCAGATTAATGTAGATCACTTAAGAGATCTATCATCGGATCACTCGCCCATTCTACTTCACCTTTACGACCATCCACAGCTTTCGGAACGCCCACACTTTCTAACTTCTAGCAAAACAGATTGGCTCAAATACAGGAAGTACATAAGCTCTCATATTGATAGCTGCCCAAACATTAATTGTAAAGATGACATTGATAGGTCAGTCAAAGCATTGGTTTCCTCAATGTCACTGGCGGCAAAACACTCAACACCAATATTAGCATCTAATAAACTTTCCAACAGCAGTCGTATTTCTAGGCACATTGAAGTGCTGCTACGCGATAAAAGAAGGCTTCGCCGAGAGTGGCAAGCACACAGATCACCTGCCTCGAAAGAGCGGCTAAAAATAGCCAACCACCTACTACGCAGAGCCCTAGAAGATGGAGCAACTCTCCCCAACTAGTAAACGATTCCCACTTTGAAAAAAATCCATCTAGAAAACGTCTTCAAACCACACCCAGTAACGAATAGCTTTGTGCTCCCACCAACCAACAATCCCGAAGCTACTCCGCCTATCATATTCCAATCAGGAGAAGTCACAAGGGTCATTAAAGACCAAATCTCAAAGCAAAAGAAAGCTCCGGGCCACGATTTCATCTCTCCTAAAATGATCATAGAATTGCCGAGCTGTGCAGTGTATTTCCTTACTGTGATATTCAACAGCATGATGAAATGGGGCTATTATCCTCAAGAATGGAGGAAATCAGTCATCACAATGATCCATAAAGCCGGAAAAGACAAGTCCAAGCCATCATCATATAGACCTATCAGCCTACTGCCTTGCCTATCAAAGATATTTGAAAAGATGCTCCTGAATCGTATCAAACAACACCTACACATCAGAGGTGCCATCCCGATGCACCAATTTCGATTTCGCGAAAAACACGGAACCATTGAACAAGTAAACCTTATAACCTCTGAGATACGAAATGCATTTGAAAGACGGGAGTATTGCTCCGCTGTTTTTCTGGATGTCGCCCAGGCCTTCGACCGCGTTTGGTTAGATGGCTTAATCCACAAAATCAAAATGTTACTTCCCCAGAACATCCATGGAATATTGGAGTCATACCTACAGCAAAGAAGTTTCGCAGTACGATTTCCTTTCTGCATATCATCCAATTGAAGCTGGTGAACCCCAAGGCAGCGTACTTGGACCGACACTGTACATCATCTTCACAGCAGATCTACCGACAAGCAGCCTAACAACAACTCCGACATTTGCTGATGATACTGCCATACTAAGTCGCTCCAAGTGCCCGCCTAGAGCAACGGAACATTTATCATCTCATCTCGTGGCCTTGGAAAAATGGCTAGCAGACTGGCGCATACACGTAAACGAGCAAAAGTGCAAGCATATCACCTTTACCCTAACCAGACAAACTTGCCCTCCAGTATATCTGAACAATATCAACATTCCACAAACCACCGAAGTAACGTACCTTGGTGTTCATCTGGATAGAAGGCTTACTTGGCGTAAGCACATCGAAGCGAAGAGAAATCTACTCAAATTTAAAGCTAGTAATCTACATTGGCTAATAAACACCCGTTCACCACTAAAACTGGAGTACAAAGTACTTTTGTACAATGCAGTTCTCAAACCTATCTGGACATACGGCTCCGAGCTATGGGGAAATGCTTGCGTTAGTAATTTATAAATAATCCAGAGAGCTCAATCGAAGATACTAAGAACTATCACTGGGGCACCATGGTACATACGGAATGAAAATATCCATAAAGACTTAAATGTAGGATCAGTTAAAGATGAAATTGCCAAAGTGAAAGCAAAGTACCAGGCCAAGCTTCAAGCCCATCCTAATAAACTTGCGCAGTCTTTAACTTGGCACACTAGCCATACACGACTCCGGCGAAGAGACCTTCCCACCCAGCAATAATACTTAGCTAGGGACGTACTCTAAGTAATTAAGTGTAATTAATTAAATAAATATATTAGGCTAAGATTTGTATACTTGTCGTAAGTCTCTAATAGGGAAGATTCGATAAATAAAATCCCGTAATAATAATAAAAAAAAAAAACTTGTATCAGTGTGATATCACATGAGTCTGGAAACCAAATTTGGTTTCTCTAGCTCTTATAGTCTCTGAGGTCCAGGCGTTCATCGAGACGGACTGACGGACAGACTGACGGACGGACGGACATAGCTATATCGACTCGGCTATTGATGCTGATCAAGAATATATATACTTTATGTGGTCGGAAACGTTTGCTTTTCTGCGTTGCACACATCCACTTTTACCACAAATCTAATGTTTGGTTACGCAGCCAAATAGTGGACAAATGCATAGATTATAGCCAGTGGTGCAGCAGTAGAGTAAATCCTTATTATTGTTCGTTGTTTGCACTGCCCACTGTACTAAATTGTCATCTACCTACAAACTCATGCACGCATTTATGCTCCCGCACGGCAGCAGCCTATGCAGCCGTTCTCTTTCGCCTCTTCATCTGGCGCCTTTCTTTCTTTCCTTTGCTTTGCTATCCCTCTCTCGATCTGTCGCTCTCTCGCTCGCATTAGGGCACGGGCAATTCGACCGCCTGCCCTTTGATTTAGTCTTGATCTTTCAATCACTGCACATCGTCTTGGAATCGAGCTATTCAATCCGACACCGTCTTGTACCCACCCCCGCGTCTACAATCTGACCCCGTCTTGAATGCAGCTAACTCTCCAACCGACTCGTCATCGACCTAACTCGAACCTTTCGCTATCCCTTTGACTCTGTATCGCCTTCTATACTGTTTACGACAATAAACCATATTTAATCTGAACAACCATCGTCTCGTTAATAAGCATATCGCAAAACTACGCTAGTGAAAAAGCTCGCTAGCTCAACACTGTGGTGACAAATTGAGTGTTTGGAAGCAGATAAGAATAATGGTCTTCAGTCTTCAGAGGGGTGTGTGTGTCCGCGGAATGCGGAGCACAGCACCAGCAAAGTTGAGAATAATGTTGGAAAAACAACAGTTATGTGAAACGGATGCATGTTTGAGAAATGCTACGTTGTGATGTCAAGGAAAACTCTTAGAAAAGAAAGACAAATCGGACAACCGGACAAACCGACGACTCCAGTTCGTGTGCGAGTCTATATGGTTAGTCCCACACGAAGCCAAGCCAAGCCAATTCCACCAATCCAGTGCGCGATCAGCGTGAATTGCCAAAAAACCAATACCATGTGAAACCCAGAAGTGGGAACAACCCAAAAAAATTTCAAAAAAACAAATGTTGAGCTACTGAGCTTCTTCAGTAGCGTTGTATTGCGATATTATTAAAAAGGCGATGATTGTTCAATATATATATTCACAGTTTATTGTGGTGAAGTAAATAAGCGATACAGAGTCGAAAGGATAGATAGCTGGATTCAAGACGGGGTCCGATTGAAGACGCGGGCGTCGGTTCAAGACGGTGTCGGATTGAATAGCTCGATTCCAAGACGATGTGCAGTGATTGCAAGATCAAGACTAAATCAAAGGGCAGGCGGGCCGAATTGCCCGTGCCCTAATGCGAGCGAGAGAGTGATAGCGAAAGGCGATAGACAGAAAGGTGTGAGTTGAAGACGCGAGAGAACGGCTGCATAGGCTGCTGCCGTGCGGGAGCATGAATATGAATATTTTGACAATGTTTGTATGGAAGCTATACCTTATATCGCTCTGATCGGACTGATTTTTTTATACGATTTAAAATATGAGTGTTTGATCGAGGAGCGTTTTCGTCAATATAGTTGTTCAAGGAGGGGGGTGTGTCAGTGAAATCTCCAGTGAGCTAATTATACTCAAAAAGAAATATGCGAAGAAATGGCTGTAATCCAAGAATAATGCGACAGTCGAAGGGGTTCAGTTGTTGAGTACTAGCCAATAACTATTTATTCGGTTTCTAAGTGCATGAGCACCGAGCATAAGCGGGCTTCTAATGTGGTGAATTCAATTACATATTTAATACAAGAGCGTAACAAAGAGAGAAAGAATGAGCGTAAGATACTACAATGCGAGGGTAATTTAAGTGATTATTATATTATAATGTGACATTAAGAGTTTGCCCGAAAAATTAGAATATAACTCTTCTCCAAATTTCAGCTCAATTGGTTAATATTTAATCCCACAAAAAATATTCAAAGCACGAAATTTGCACACCTAGCGACAAAAAACAGCCGCTCCCGGATATTTCATGCATTTGTGACTTCTCTAGCCGGTGGTTTTGGCAAATGTTATCCTATTCCTTTAATTTTTATGTTGTTGCTAAATCATTTTAAAATGAAAGTCTATACTAAGTTTATTATTTCATGGTCATATACCTAAAAAAAATGATTGTAACGCTTTTTCAAAAATATTGACCCAGCGGAAGAAAAAATTAAATTAAAATGGAAAAAAGACTTTTCACAACTAAAACTAAACTTTTTCCAACAAATAAACATTTGTTTCTTTAAACTAATAACAAAACCAACATAATAGCAAAATTTTTTTTAATTTAATAATAAATTCATATTTTGTGCTACTACCCTTGGCAAAGGGGTAAGAAAAGAGCGTGATATTATAAAAACTAGCCTCAGGATCGGTTTAAAAATCATGTTGAGATAGGATCAGAGGTGCTACAACATTTTGCAGACTATATTTCGCCTCGAACTATTCGACATAGGCCAAAGTAGGTGCCCTTAATGGCAGGGACACCTGGGAAAAAATCACTGGTATAAGAAAAAATTAATTAATTAAAAATTAATTAATTGTCACACATTATATTGTCAGACTATTTACAACCAACAAAAAGTAGTTAAAACTCGACTTTTGTATTAAAGTAAGCAATTTTTATTTCTCGATGGATATTGACTAGAATATTATTTTGCGACGTTCAGCAACTTCTGAAACTCATCTTCTTTTGTTGTCAGTACTTGATTATAGTCTTCAGTCTTGCATAAGTTTAACAGCTCGCTCGGCTGTATCATTTACCACTTTTAAATTTTTAAATATTTCCAAAGCATTTTGATAGTGCTCATTATTGTGCCATTCTGAAGGATCTTCAGTTAAAAAGGCTTTCGAAATATTAAATCGATCGAAAAATTGCGAAGAATAAGGTGTGACAAAATCAGATAATCTCTTTGTAATAACCGTTGGCAATTCTTGTTCTTTTAAAATTAAGCGTTTTGTGGAAGTTTCGACATCCTCATCGTCAACACGAAGTTTCAAAAGTTGTTTCACCATTTCTCTTTTCTCAATGTACATATGTGACACTATCGTCAAACAATGCAAGTGCGATATTTTCATCAGATAAATACCACAAGTGGTTGCAACATTTTTTAAAACAACGTTTGCAATTTTCGGATTAACTTCGGTGTAATTATACATTTCGCATATAAATTTAAAGTCCAGATTTGGAGCTTCAACAGATAATGTTGACCGAAACCAATATTTTACATAAAAACGAAAAATATATATTTTCAAGGTATAAATCGCCTTAGACATCCAGCGTGCATGGTGCATTGGTCCAGGGAATCGGAAGTGATGACCTTTCGGAACCGATCCCGAAAAAATTAAAGTTAACTCTAACAGTTCGACGTAATCAGTACGCGCATGATGTTTTGTCAATTCACGTTGACAGAAATTAGTTATTGCATTTCTTCTGTCATTTAAATGAGCTGCAACGTACTCATTAGACACACCAAACTTAAACTTGGTTTGTTCGATAGTGTTCCAGGAGTCTTTAAATCTTGCAAAGAGTGGAACGTTTGTACCTGATGTAGCTTCTGCACATGATTCAAATGCTGCCCGCAAATATATTTCACTGATGTGATGTCTGCACGGGAGGTACAAAAGATTTCGGTTTAATAATTGCTTATTGAGAATGCAGCTCCGTTAAGTCTTCCAGAATTTGATGCAGTTGTATCAAAACAAGCTGCTTTGATTTTATCAACTATGCCCCATTCCTTCAACAAGCTATAAGTTGCGTTTGAAATTTCTACACCAGTAGATGCACTTAATTTTGGCACTCCCAAAAGTGGTTCGCCTTTACTATATTAAATAATGAATGGCAATCGTTCCACTTTGCCGTGACCAGTCAATTCAGGAGGCATTTTCCCATCCCAATGAACCACTGCTGACATCTAGAATAGAAGTAACTTAATTTTACAAAAATTCCTAAATAAGTACTATAAAGTTCTTTTACCACATTTTGACAGTTTTTTTTGGCTGACACAGAAATTGTTTGTCGGTTTTCTTCTCGCAATCGATGTATTGTTCTCCGATTTAAAGCATATTGACTGATATCGTGTCCTAAAGCTTCAGCTATAGCAGTAATCCTCCACTTATATAAACAAGATAAAACCCTTTGGGTTAACAAATGCTTCCTGCCTCTTTTAGGTGCAGACGGCTCAGTTTCGGAATCGAAATATCCACTTCCAGAATATAATAAACGTCCTACAGATATTGACGGCTTAAGTAAAATATTATAAAATATGCTGATAATCCGATTCTTACTGTTTGCATTGAATGGAACTATATCAGTAGCGATTCGTTCACTGTCTTTTTCGCTTTCGGGCTTGCTCGTTCAGTTGGCGTTCGGATTTGATTGATCTTTTGATCTTTTTGATCTTTTTTCACAGATATTGTGTCTAATCCAGCTATATTGCCTGGTCTATGATTCTGACGCTGCATTTCAAGAAATGACTTGTCTTCTTCAATTTGAATCAGCGACATGGCATCTGCGTGTGCAATATCGAACAAATTGTCAAATTTAGCTACAAAGGCAGTCCGATCAGAGCGATATAAGGTATAGCTTCCATACAAACATTGTCAAAATATCGTATTTTTTTTAACTTTGACCTCAAGTCTGCACCTCTAAACGTATTCCAATCGGGCTTAAACCTTTTTATTTTATTGTTTTCATAACAAAAGGAACATTTTAAGACCCTGAGACCTTTGAAATTCAGAAATTTCGATAATAAGCGCCGCCCTAATGTACATACATATGTACATGACAAAGTTAAGCAGTGTGCAGTAAAAATGCTGAAAAATAATAGATATTTACTCTACTGCTGCACCACTGACTATGATCTACTGATTATTTTTTTTATTTTTTTATTTATTTACTTATTTCCTAGTGCGACAAGAAAGTTTCTTATAAATTAATGCACTAGTCAAAAAACATGAAACGTTAAAGGAAATTAATTCTTTGTTTGGGTGTTAGTCGATATGATTAACCTACTTAGCCTATTTATATTTTTATGTTAATTTTTTGATTTTTTATTTATTTAATTTATAGTTTTATTATATTTATTTTACTATTACTGTTTTTATTATTTTTACTTATATTAATATTAATAGTTTTTTAAGTATAAATTTAATTTTTCCCTATATTGCGATGCACTACTACTATTTGACTGCGTAACCAAACAATACCCCTTAACTCTTTTTGAGTACGGGTATAAAAATGTAATCTATCAGAAAAAGTCGGTTTTGTTCGAAGCGTAAATAAAAAGTTAAATTTTGTCGAGTATTGTAATTTTCGAAAGTAAGGAAAGAAAAAGATTGTAATTTTATTAAAGTTTTTTGAACACATATGTACATTTTAAAATTTTACCTCATGACTTAATACCAATATTATTAATCCTTAAAGCTCACACAAAACCCTCTTAGTGATAAAGTATCTGATTTTAGTTGGGGCCCCAATTTTTTTCTGCACCGCGGCCCTTTCCTACCTAGCTACGCCACTGATCTGATCTCAACTATGCTTGCCAAATTCACTTCTCAACAAAATTGAACTTTTTCTTCCCGCTGTGGACCAAAATGACTTTTTCTGATAAAAGATCTTTAGATCTTAGAGATCTAAGGATTGAATATCGTTTTCCGACTGAATTATAAATTTATGTGGTCATCCCATTTTCACGATCCATTTCTAAAAATCTGATCCATGAATACTTGCATCACCATCACTGATCACTGATCAAGTTGTGCGTCCTGGTGAACGCGCCCAATTTCTTGATATTATTTAACTATTTCATATTAAAAATAATTTTTTATTTCTGCCTATAAATGTTATTACACACAAGAAATTGATTATGATGTGGTAATTAATGTGGTTAATACCGTGAGCATTCCAAAAAACGATCGCCATGACTTTATGGTCTGAAAAACCCACGTTGGCCTTCTTTTGCCTAGAATCACCCTGAGAAACCCACTGTTTCGACTCCTTTGATTTTTTGTGTGTTTTGGTGGATCTACGGTTTAGCCAGTTTGTGGTCGATTGTGAGCAAACGCGGCAGCCATCATGCGGAAAGCTTTCTCATACCCAAGTGATCATTCGAAATTGAAACCACTTAGCCATGTGGTTGCCCCTGGCTTCCAGAATATCTGTTCAAAAATTGACATTTGTGACGTAGATGAGCAAAATGAGTACAAAATGGCGGCATTCTTTGCGCTATCTTGTATTTCTGTATCGTCGCTTTAAAATATTCCGTTCCAATTCTTAGATTTTAGCATTTTACTAGACGAAGCCAAAGTCGAATTCTATTTCGCGTACGTTCGCGACCCCACGCTTTTTGCAATTATTATGAAACTCAATGAGCCTCGTAATTTAAACTAAGCATAGAGCTAACCAAATGCTATCGAATGGTAAAAAAAAGTGTGGAAATCTTTTTTATTTTCTATTTTTTTTATTATTATTTTATTATTTTATTTTTATTTTTGATACCTTTGCTTCCATTTCACGAAAAATCTAGTCAAATCTCTAGTAAACTACTAAACTTCGGCCAGCTCATGTACTTTTTTTTAGCTATAAATTGTGATTTGTAAGGATTCAATTATGTTTCATTAAATATAATCGAGGGGAAATGTTGTGAGTCGAGCCTAAGCTCCTCTTCGCCGCGCCACCACTTTTATACCCGGTACTCAGTCAGCATATATAAATACGAGTATGTATGTGAGCTTATAATTTTTGTCGAGCCTAAAAATATTTTATCTACTTATATCAGTGTTTCGCAAAATTTGTATGTTCAAATAACGAATTTTTGGAGGTACACCAAAGAAAAAAGCTAGGTTTATTTATAATTTGTTTATTACTATAATAAAATAACTGTACCCTGCCACGTTTCGCTGTGGCGTGTTATGGTGGCACGTATAAGAAATGAGGAACACAAAAAAGCATAAGTCTTAAATGCTTTTAATTTTGTAATACTTGTGGGTATACAATATTTTTTCGTTTCTCCATTCTGCGCGTAAGTATGAAGGCTATCTGGTTTACCGACACGGGAACACCCAACATGCAAAAGCAATCCGCATCTAAATCTAAACCACACAATTGCACAGATTGACCTTTATTATTACCTTTATTAATTGTCGAATGGGAAAGTGCAATCTTTTGAATTGAAATGGTGTATCAGTCGGGATCATGGGAGTCCTGGGAATGAAGACATCTTTACCTTCTTCCATTCCTGTCACCATTTTATGCTTAAATACCAAAACCTTCCATATCGCTTCCTTTATTCACGTACTTGCAGTATATTTGATCGTGTAGCTTGTCCCCTGCAACGATAGTTGCTATAGCTGTGCCACTCGAGCTGGTCTGGGTTCTATATACTACAAGGCACTTTGGGGAAAATTCCAATTTTACGGGTATTAATTAATAGCTTTTAAACTAAGCAAGATATATCGATGCGGTTTTATATGTCATATGCACGCCTAAAAACATTTTTGGAAATTTTTTTTTTTAATTATGCTAAAAAACTGAATATTTATATAATATTTATTGACTATAATACTTCTTTATACATAAAAATAAAGTTTTACTATTGGAAAAACTTCATTTTGATGAAATTCAGGAGCTAAAAAAAAATAGTTAATATTAATGTAGGTTATGGAGGACCGAGAAAGACACGAAGCGGCCGTAGTTTCGTCGCGTCGTCTGTATAGGCAGCCTTCGGCTATGAGAGAGCCAAGAACAAACTAAGGAGATCAGTCGAAGTCGAGAGTCAGAGACAGTCAGTCGTAATTCAGCCAAGCATCGTACGAAAATCACACACATAAGTTAAGAACTTAACTGTACCACAAATTGTACTTGGAGCTAAGAAATATATATAATAAGTTCAACATCCATACTTATAAATAAATTGCCATTAAGCAAACAAACTATCTACAAATTGGGGGCTCGTCCGAGATATAAGCCCAAGACTACATCTAAATCTGTGGTTTGTGTGTGTTTTGGAGTAATTTGGCGAACACGAGACTGTGTGCACTGGAAATCGGTCGCTGTGCGAAATTGGAAGCGGAGTCTGGCGTACAAGTGCGAGAGAGACAACACCACAATTGTCGGAAAGAAAAACGCAAGAGTGTATGCAGATGTTCAAGGGCACGAGAAGCGACAAAGCAACGAGAAACGGCAGAGGACGCTAGAGCTACAGGGAGACAAGCGGCAGCAGAGACGACAATCTGAGCGCGTTCGTTCCAACGAAAGCAGAAGCGACAAAGCAACGAGAAACGGAAGAGGACGCTAGAGCTACAGGGAGACAAGCGGCACAGAGACGACAATCTGAGCGCGTTCGTTCCAACGAAAGCAGAAGCGACAAAGCAACGAGAAACGGAAGTGGACGCTAGAGCTACAGGGAGACAAGCGGCACAGAGACGACAATCTGAGCGCGTTCGTTCCAACGAGAGCAGAAGCGACAAAGCGACGAGAGACGGCAGAGGACACAGCAAAAATCAAAGAACATTGGTTGTTGTTGTGCATTGCGTCTAGGAGAGGCGTGAGCTACGAAAGGCAAGCGGCAAAGAGACGACCATCCGAGCGCGCTTGTACTCGTGAGCAGAAGCAAGGCAACAAAGAGAGGACGACCAAAGCAACATCGACAGTCAAGCGAGATCTGGATGTGGTAGTGTGTGTGCGTCGTATTTGGAGTCTGGAAAGTTCTACGAGCGAAACAAGGGTAAAGACCTAGTAAGGGGAGGTGAGTGATAACAGAGAAGCGATCGTTAACAGAGGCTGTAAAGGCGAAATCAGAAGCTGTGTTTACATAGAAGATTGTTAACAGGCCAACGTTAAGACCTTAATTGTTTGATTTATATCGTTTGATTTATATTGTTTGATGTAACTAAATTTCTTAGATATAAGCTAATATTAATCAAATTGTATTTAAATCGTCACGATGCAAGTTGAAGAGATTATGACACTGAGAATCGCAGATTTGCGAGTTAAGTTGAGAGAGCTTGCGTTAAGACGACGGGTCGGAAACGCGATTTGCAAGATAGACTGTTAGTTCATTTCGGTTACCAAGTTGAGGAAGATGAAAATGAAGGTTCAGATGATGAGTCTGTAGTTACAGCAATCGACGATACCGTGGCAGTCCAACGAGGTGCACGACAGTTAGAGAATAGATCATGGTTTACGCTGAAAGACGTGGAAGGTAGCGTGTCACAATTTTCTGGTTCTAATAACCCCGACATTAATCAATGGATAGAGGAATTGGAGGAATGCGCATCTACTGTTCAGGTGGAGTCAATTACAAATATTCATATATGCCAAGCAGTTGTTGGCTGGTGCCGCAAAATCGTTTTCTCGTAGTTTGCGTGATATTCGTGATTGGAGTTCGTTGAAGGCAGCTCTGTTGGAAGAGTTTAGTGTAAAACTATCGTCAGTGGAAGTACATAGGATGTTGCAGAAGCGTCAGCAGAAAAAGGGAGAGTCGTTGCATGAGTTTTTGTACGCGTTAATGGAGATAGCCAAGCCAATTAAACTAGATGATTCTAGCTTGATCGAATATTTTGTGGATGGTATCCCAACGCAAGGACAAATAAGGCAATGCTGTACCAAGCTAGAAACATAAAGGAGCTTAAATTTCAGATTGACGTATACCAGAAATCAAGAGGCGGATCCAAGCCAGTAAGCAAGAATTGGTTGCAGGGTATCAAAATTGAGAGTTCGACGAAAGATTCGATAGCAGAGAACTTCAAGAAATGCTTTAAGTGTGGGGAAAAATCGCATTTAAGGAAAGACTGTCCCAAAAATGATTTTTGTTGTTTTAAGTGTGGTAAGCCAGGGCACCGTGCTGCTAATTGTGAAGTTAAGGTCGAAACCGGACAAGAAAGGAGGATGAATACGAACATTATTCGAGATAAGGAAGTCGTTGCTAAGCCGACAGGTATTTTCACTCCATCAGGTTTGGAATTAAAGAATGTAAAGTATGCTACATTTGTATTCCAAGGTTTAATTGACACGGGAGCAGATTTGTGTTTAATTCGTAGAGGTGTATTCTTGAAATTCGGAAATGTTAAACTGATCGGCCGCGAAAAATGTTTAACAGGTATTGGAGATAGTCAAGTTGTGACTTTCGGTAGCTTTTCGATACCAGTGAAAGTGGATGAGATTGAAATGGAGGTAGAATTTCATGTCATACCTGACGAGGATATTGGTTTTAAAGCCATTTTAGGAAGGACTATTCTTGATCATGTTGATATGCAAGTTTCTAAGGCAGGAACAAAGTTTGTTCGTAGAGTTTTTATTGAGGAAAAAGATCAGAAACCAAATAATGTAGAATCGTCGTCATGTGAGGAATTGTTTGATGAGTTTGGAGGCATTTGCATGTCAAGTATTGATGAAGTTGAGAAGAAGTTCTCAGTGGACGTATCGCATCTCAGTGAGTCAGATGCTAGATCAGTTATGAGTATGGTCAAAGAGTACCAGCCTCAGAGGAATGTTGATGCACCTGTCAAAATGAAAATCATATTAGCGGATGAGATTCCAGTTTTTCAGCATCCAAGACGTTTAGCGATGTGTGAGCAAGAAATCGTAGATAAGCAAGTGGAAGAGTGGTTGGCTCAGAAGATTATAAAGCCAAGTACATCGGAGTACGCATCACCAGTAGTGTTGGTAGGAAAAAAAGAATGGCAGCAAAAGGTTATGCTGTGACTACAGAAAGCTTAACGAGAAAATAATTCGCGATAACTTTCCAATGTCACATATGGATACAGTGTTGGAGAAGCTGCAGGGTGCAAAGTATTTTACTACATTGGATTTAACGAATGGTTTCTTCCATGTACCAGTAGAAGTGGAGTCTCAAAAGTATACGTCTTTTGTGACTCAAAAGGGCCAGCGGCTCCCCAGCGGTATTTACCAGATTTATAATGGCAGTTTTGAGAGATTTGGTGAAGAATGACGAAGCAGCAGTCTATATGGATGACGTAATCATTTCGAGTCAAGACATAGAAGAGGGTTTGTTAAAGCTGAGAAAAGTTTTGAAGGTAGCTGAATTGAATGGGCTACGTATAAATTGGAGCAAATGTCAGCTGTTACAACAAAAGGTTAATTTTCTAGGGTATATAGTAGAAAATAATACGATAAGACCAAGCGATGAGAAGACGAGGGCTGTCGAAAAGTTCCCAGTGCCAGGTGATAAGAAGGCAGTGCAGCGTTTCATAGGATTGACTTCTTATTTCCGAAAGTTTATTGAGAGTTATGCTGCTGTTGCAAAGCCGTTGACAGATCTGTTGAGGAAGGATGTTAAATTTCAATTTAAGGAGGTCCATCAAGTTGCGTTTGAACAACTAAAGTTAGCATTGACTAGTAGGCCTGTTTTAGAAATGTACAACCCGAAATTGGAGACAGAAATCCACACTGATGCTTCAAAATGGGGATACGGAGCCGTGTTATTGCAAAAGAGTTTGGAAGACGGCCAATTCCATCCTGTTCAGTACATGAGTCGTAGGATTAAGCCGTGTGAAGAAAAAATATCCTTCGTATGATCTCGAGGTTCTGGCAATTATCGAAGCGTTAGTAAAATGGCGTGTATATGTTTTGGGTATACAGTTCAAAATTGTCACAGACTGTAATGCGTTTACAATGACGATAAAAAAGAAAGATGTTCCTTTGAGAGTAGCACGTTGGGCCATGTACCTGCAAGATTTCAATTATGTTATTGAACATCGCTCAGGCACGAAGATGAGGCACGTTGACGCGTTAAGTCGTGTAGCTTGTTTTATGTTGGAAGAAAGCATTAGTCATCGTCTCAAAGAAGCTCAGCTAACCGACGATTGGGTGAAGGCTGTTAAAGGTATTGTTGAGGACAAAGAATATGAGGATTATTATATTCAGAATCAGATTTTGTTTAAGGATCCAGACAGGGAGCTTATTGTAGTGCCAGCTCTAATGGAAAAAGAGATTATCTCGATAGCTCATAACCAAGGGCATTTTTCAGCCAAAAAGACACAGGATATAATCGAAAAGTCGTATTATATTCCAAAATTGAAGGATAAAGTATCGCAGGTAGTAAATAATTGTGTTCAATGTATCATCGTTAATGAAAAGTCAGGGAAACGTGAAGGTTATTTGCAACCGATAGACAAGGGCGACAGGCCACTATTAACTTATCACGTTGATCACGTTGGACCGATGGAAATGACCAAAAAGCAGTATAATTATATACTGGTAGTCGTTGATGGTTTTTCCAAGTTTGTTTGGTTGTATGGTACTCGTAGTACAGGCGTTGAAGAGGTCGTGAAGTGTTTAGAAGTTCAGGCAACTAACTTTGGTAATCCGAACAGAATAGTGACGGATAGAGGTGCAGCATTTACTTCCAATTTGTTCCGTGAGTACTGTGAGGGGCAGAAAATTCAGCATTTAATGATTGCCACAGGAGTTCCAAGAGGAAATGGGCAAGTTGAAAGGATGCACAAGATAGTGATTCCTATGTTGTCGAAATTGTGTCAGGGTAGTTCTGGGAGTTGGTACAAACACCTAGGAAAGGTACAGCAGATTATCAACAGTGTTGAGCCACGAAGTACCAAGACAACGCCGTTTAAGATACTAACTGGATTAGACATGCGCATACCTATTGATCCGAACATAAAAGAAATACTAGAACAATCGCTAATAGAAGAGTTTGATAAAGAGCGTGAAAAGATTAGAGAGGAAGTATTAGAGAACATAGCACGGATACAGCAGGAGAATAAGAAGAGTTTTGACTCAAACAGGAAGATAGATAGACAGTATAAGGAGAATGACTTGGTAGCTATAAAGCGTACTCAGTATGGTACTGGGCTAAAACTAAAAGGAAAGTATCTAGGGCCGTATAAAGTTACCAAGGTAAAGAATCATGGAAGGTACGAAGTCGAGAAGATTGGAGATACTGAGGACCCTATAAGACTTCTACAGTTTCAGAGTATATGAAGCCTTGGCTAGACCCATCCGAGGCGAATGGTCCGTCAGGACAGCCGATTGTAGGTTATGGAGGACCGAGAGAGACACGAAGCGGCCGTAGTTTCGTCGCGTCGTCTGTATAGGCAGCCTTCGGCTCTGAGAGAGCCGAGAGCAACTAAGGAGATCAGTCGAAGTCGAGAGTCAGAGACAGTCAGTCGTAATTCAGCCACGCATCGTACGAAAATCACACACATAAGTTAAGAACATAACTGTACCACAAATTGTACTTGGAGCTAAGAAATATATATAATAAGTTCAACATCCATACTTATAAATAAATTGCCATTAAGCAAACAAACTATCTACATTAATAGAAATTTTCTTAATTGTTAATTTCTTCATCACACATAAAAAATTAAACGTCAAATTCATTTTCGAAATCCTCAAAAGTTTGATCTGGGCCTTCAATTTCACATAATAAGATAATTAACAAATCGATGGGAAGGGCTGCTTGCTGCTTGAATCAACAAAGAGACGTTGCACTCTTGATAGAGAGCACTTTTTGATAGACCTGCTGCTTTTTTTTTTTGCTCCTTCTCCTTTAAACAAGTAAGCCAACTTTGGATAACCAATTTGTCGATTATTGTTCCTATTTGATTCGCTCGTGTATAATTTTGTTGGGCTCAACCAATTTTAATCCTCATTTCAAAATATTTTCCGTTCCGCATGCATTTTTTCCATTTTGTATTACAATTTTTGACAAAATTTGAGTTTTGCTCTTTAAATATAAAAAACATGTTTTATAACATGAATGGTTTTATTTAATCTCCTTTTAAAAAAATCATTAATTGCATTTTCTTGGTCGGTTTTGCCTTTTTCCTTGCGCCATACATCAAACAGCTCTGCGGTTAAAAACTCGAAGTCCACATTGAGACAAACTGCCTTTAAATTAAAATGGATAGCTCTACGACATACAATTGGACGTACACTTATGGACCCTTATGGTCGTTTTATAATTCTTCACGAACCTGAAATATATTTCCAAGAAATGTGCTTTGAGAACGTTTACTACTTTTAAAAAAATATTAATAGAACACGCACAACTACAAGGTATTAGTACAACCATTACATAGTATAAGCCCGTGTGATTGCAATCCATTTTAAATTTCACAAAAAGAATGTTTCGCGTTTGAATATTGGCATTTTGAAAATAGGCTGCAAAAATATTGCAATCTTAAAGCAAGTGCTTTTCTGCAGCAACAGCTGTCTTTAACAGCTGATAGACTTAACATTGTTCTGTGATATAGAACATTTTTATACCCGTATTAAAAAAAGAGTTAAGGGGTATATTGTATTTGTTGTAAAAGTGGATGTGTGCAACGCAGAGAAGGAAACGTTTCCGACCCCATAAAGTATATATATTCTTGATCAGCATCAATAGCCGTCTGTCCGCCTCTGCCTCCGCCTCTGCCTCGTTCAGTGCGCGATCAACCCCTAGCGGAGGAGATGTAGAATATAAATGGTACATCTATAATCTACATGTTAGATGTAAAATATACATTGTAGATGTAGATAGCAGATGTAGCAAAAAAATGTAATATATTTGTTTTAATTCTAAAATTCTAAACAATTCTGCTCAAAAATGTATATACGACTGAGTACGGGTATAAGTTGAGTCGCGTCCCCAGAAGCGACTCACACTTTCCTTCTCGTTGCTATTGGAATTTACAGTTTGAAGTGTTCTTAAGGTGTTACCAAAAAAAACCAATTTTAATACTTTAAGAAAATGAATAAATACCCGAAAAATGGGAATTTTCCCCATAGTGGCAAGGGTGCACACGCTGGTTCCGGCTGTGTTATTAATAGTAGGAGTGGGTTGCAATATTGGCTTATGAATACATGCTCGCTGTCTGTGCCAAATCGTATTTTTTTTCCGCGTGCATACTATTGATTGGACCGTTTAAAGCCACGATCATGTGTTTCCTGGACAAATCGCTGAACTTTGCCGTTGTGTTGAGAGAGGACTTTCATCCCTCGTCTGGAGAGGATTATCTTCGTCAGTTTTTCTTACTGATAGCCGGTAGAGAAAACTGCTTCTTTCCGTTCCCGCCGGTGGTAGCAGTCGTGTCTTCCACAAACTTTTGTGCTGACTACACAACCCGAGTTGACTGAAACACTGATTCACCCTGCCACCATCCACCATCCATGAAACATCTGATGCATACAATTTGGTGCGGAGGAAAATTAAAATGAATTGAAGCCGTTGAAAAAGAAGAGAAAAATACTAGTATGCACATGAAAATTTGCGAGCTGTACCAAACTAGGATATATTAGCCGAGGTCGATGATGAGAGTTGATGAGACGTCCAGGTGGACGACGAAATGGGTCAAAACTCTGGGCTCCAGCAGGTGGTGCGTGTTGACATCATTCACAACGGCTGAGACTGTATCATGAAAGTCGAATCAAGAGCTCGGTTGCTGATGCTCTTGTGACCAGAGGTGCAGAGTGGCTGATATCTTGGCGGAGTCTATTCGAGCGGTCCTTGTGAGACCTCTGAGTTGTACTGCGGTATTGGCCTGATGTGAAAGTGTGTGTGCCAGTTGTGAGGCGGAGATAGCCTGTCCTGGGGTCTTGTGTGCCTTGTGGAAAGGACATTTTTGGTTGTGAAATGATGCAACAGATCGAATTTTGAGAATGGACAAATGTTGATTCTTGGCTCAGATTGTAGTGTTGGGTAAGATCGAGATAATGAATAAACCAAGATTTGAGCAAGATTATGATCCAACTTAGTGTTGCAGAGTAAAGTAGAAGATCAAGGGAATTTTTGTGTGTATTTTCTTAATCTATGTTGTAGAGTTCCTGCAGAGACATCTCCGACACATACAAGCTATATTTAGATAACGGGCTATTGAGATTAATATGGTTGCATTTATTCAGCAATAAGTAGTTCATTTTGATATAATGATTAAATTTATTTAAATGATTAATTTATATTGCACTGCAGAACAGATTTGTATGTTGCTGCCAATCAGCAGCGAACCACTAAAAGACTAACTTATCCAACACAAACTTTCGGTTGCCTCTGCTTTCGATCAGCATAAATTAATGCTGACCTTGCGCCTCGTGTGTGGTGTCCGTTGCAGACGGCCGGGATCCCACGATCGACGGATCTGCTTACTTGGAAGATATACAGAAGTTGATCTGCCCAGTGGCCAATTTGGTTGACAGTCGTTAATTTACATACCTTCATACATATGTTGGTTTTTATCTTCGGAGCTTTCCGCAACAGGGCCGTCTAAGCTCTAGGAGTCTAGACTCTAGAGTCTAGACTAATAGCGAACGAGAGATGCGAGTGAGCGGGGGTTGGCGCACCGAAGCAAGTGCGCAGAGACTATGAGAGCTAGAGCAACCGAATTTTGTGGGCAAGAGAGACAGATGTAGCGGAATAAAAACAGTAGCGAAATTATGGAAACCGATAAAATATGCTGAAATCGGACTGACTGAGCAATGGGTATAAATGTAGAGGCGCGGCTTTAGACACGGCTCACAACGTTCCGCCTAGAACTTTTCACCCTGCGCCTTGATGGTGATGTTGTGCACCTGCAAAGAATAGGGACGTCAGTAAGTACAATGTGTAGGCAGAGCGTAGGACAGCGCACCTGTACGTTGGGTGGAGTACCGATGGTCCAGAGCACCGCATCGGCTACATCTTCTGACTGGCATAGGCATGTATTGCTTGATGCACGTCTGGATCTGCTCGGGCAAGATGTCCGTGTCGACAATGCCAGGACTGATGGTCTGCAATTTATTTGTAGTGACGTCATTGCTAAAGTGATGGTAAAGGGAAGTGTCATCTTACCGAAACCCTGACACAGGTTTTGCTGCGTTGAAACTCCTGACGATATATTTCGCTCATGGCGCGGAGCGCAAACTTACTGGCCGGATAAATATTGAGTGAGGGGGAGCTGAGTACCTAAGTTGGGCACATGCTGTCCCGCCACGCTGTTCACGATGACCACGTGACCCTCGGCCCCGCGCTGTCTCATCGATTGAAAAGCCTCGCGGATGCAGTAAACACTGCCCATGACGTTCGTTTCTATAGTTTCGCGCATAGCTGCAGTGTTGGACTGACCGCTTAGCTCTCCGGTGGCAATGATGCCTGCATTGTTGACCAGCACGTCTACGCCACCTAACTGGCGTTGTGCCCAGTCAAATGCTGCCATTACCTGCTCCTCATGCGTAACGTCGCACCTCAGCCCGTGCAGACGCTCCTGCTCCTCCTCGGGTAATCCTGCCCGCAGCTGCTCAATTCGCTCCTGGCGACGCGCCAGGCCGACAACTACCAGACCAGCACCGACCAAAGCGCGCACACAGGCCGCACCAATGCCAGCACTGGCGCCAGTCACTATCGCCACTTTGTTGCGCCAACGTTCCATGGTGCCCAACGACTAAACTTCAGTGGCGTGCTGGTTTTAGGTCTGGCCTCTACTTTTCTGCTGCGGAGAATAGGGATGACAACGCATCGACGAAGGAAGCCATAGAACTAAACCGTCGGCTGTATCGATTTCCCCAGAAGTTGATTGGTGAATTAGGCCGAACTATTTAGCATCAGCCACCTCCCCCCACCCTAATAAACTCGCAAGAAAAAATCGGTAAGCGGTCTAATATTTTTTTTTTCAGAAAATGTCAACGTTTTGTGTTTTTATACCCGTACTCAAAAAAGAGTTAAGGGGTATATTAGATTTGTGGTAAAAGTGGATGTGTGCAACGCAGAGAAGGAAACGTTTCCGACCCCATAAAGTATATATATTCTTGATCAGCATCAATAGCCGAGTCTATATAGCCATGTCCGTCTGTCCGTCCGTCTGTCCGTCCGTCCGTCTTGATGAGCGCCTGGATCTCAGAGACTATAAGAGCTAGAGAAACCAAATTTGGTTTCCAGACTCATGTGATATCACACTGCTACAAGTGTATTTCAAAGAAATTTCCTTCTCGTTTTATATCAAACTAACGGACCCGGTGAACGTTGTCTCGCCCCATTTTTACGCCTTCAGATAAACTTCAGATTGATAATAAACGAGAAGTAACGTGTGAGTCGCTTCTGGGGACGCGACTCTACTTATACCCGCACTCAGTCTGTAAATACACTTTTGAGCTTATGATTTTTTAGAATTAAAAAAATACATTTTATATTTTTTTTGCTACATCTGTTATCTACATCTACTATGTATATTATACATCTAACATGTAGATTATACATGTACCATTTAGATTCTATATCTCGTCCGCTAGAGAGCGCTCGAGTACATAACGAGAAAGAGTGTGCGAGCGAGAAAGAGAATGAGTAGCAGGTCTCTTGCTGTAGGAGGCGAGGGAAGCAACTGAATATTAGTTTCTTCATTCTGGCTATAATTATGATCCGATCTGATTCAGATCCGGCAATCTGGTAGATATGGGCATTCTCTACGATACTGCGGTTTTAGTTTTATCGTATCTTTAAAATTGTGCCTGCCACAGATTTTCGTCCTTTGTGGGGACGTGGCGAAATTTTGAAATACACTTGTAGCAGTGTGATATCACATGAGTCTGGAAACCTAATTTGGTTGCCCTAGCTCTTATGGTCTCTGAGATCTAGGCGCTCAACAAGACGGACAGACAGACAGACGGACAGACAGACGGACGGACAGACGGACATGGCTAAATCGACTCGGCTATTGATGCTGATCAAGAATATATATACTTTATGGGGTCGGAAACGTTTCCTTCTCTGTGTTGCACACATCCACGTTTACCACAAATACAATATACCCATAACTCTTTTTGAGTACGGGTATAAAAATGGAGAGATAAAAATGTATAGTGCATCATCACCTGAGAACGGCTGGGTAGATTTGGCTTAAGTTTTTATTCATTTGTTCGTATTTGCCAGAAGAATGTTTCCACGTAAGAAAAACCATCGATAGCGAATAAAAATGGATTTTTAGAACGGCACACAGTGGCTCGTTTTCTCAAAACACTATGCAAAATAATAACTTTTGAATCCGGCTAGGTATAAGTCTGAAATTTAATACATTTATTTGCAATACTTACAATAATTTTTTTAAAGAACAATTAAAGTAACGGCTAAACTCGAAATTTCGTTTTTTTACCATCATAAAAAATATAAATAAAATTGAACAACATGCAAATATATTTTTCTACAGCAAATATTAATTTTTAATAAATTTCTACTAGTAAAAAGGAAAAAAAAATTTTTTATACCCGTACTCAAAAAAGAGTTAAGGGGTATATTGTATTTGTGGTAAACGTGGATGTGTGCAACACAGAGAAGGAAACGTTTCCGACCCCATAAAGTATATATATTCTTGATCAGCATCAATAGCCGAGTCGATAGAGCCATGTCTGTCTGTCCGTCTGTCCATCCGTCCGTCTTGTTTGTCGGCTGGATCTCAGAGACTATAAAAGCTAGAGAAACCAAATTTGGTTTCCAGACTCATGTGATATCACACTGCGAGCCCAACTGCCCATTGAGAACAAAGGAACGCGATCAGATACCAAATTTACAACCCTTGTTCGTTTGCTTTGTTCCCAATTGGCAGTTGGCCCGAACCTTCCAAAAGGTATTTTTTGTTCATTTTTTCCATATTTTAGGTTTGGTTAACGAATTTTAGCTCCAAAGTCTCTCCATAGATTTTAATGAGCGATACCTTAAACGACGCCAAATTAACGCACCTATACACGAAAAAATAGAGGACACAAGATATAATTTTTTTTCGACTTTTCATGAGTTTTTAAAGTCAAAATTTCGTCAAAAAATACCGCACAAAAATCATCATTTTTGCATTTCAATGCTTTATATTTCCCAGACGGTAAGCTGTAATCACAAAGTGTTTGGGCTTAACTTCTAGCTGTCTTAATTACACTACTCGACAAAACCGAACTTTTTTTTTCCTCAACGATCCAAACCGACTTTTTCTGATAGATATGGGGCTTTAAAATTTTTTAAAGAATTATGGTTTTTTTTCTATGGCAGAACTTTTTTTTGAAGAATTTTTGAAGTCTGGTATTTTTTTTTTAAGCTTTTTTCAGAGGTAGCGATAGTTTTTTTCACATAACTTTAAAATCTTACGTCTGGTTGTACAGAACTTTGCTATTTTGAAAAGGTAATTAAAACAGCTATAAGTTGAGCCCAAATACTTTGTGATTTCAGCTTACCGTCTGGGAAATATAAAGCATTGAAATGCAAAAATGATGATTTTTGTGCGGTATTTTTTGCGGTATTTCCCAACTGCCAATTGGGAACAAAGGAACGCGATCAGGTACCAAATGTACAACCCTTGCTCGTTTGCTTTGTTCCCAATTGGCAGTTGGGCCCGCCGCCTTCAAAAAGGTATTTTTTGTTCATTTTTTCCATTTTTTAGGTTTGGTTAACGAATTTTAGCTCCAAAGTCTCTCCATAGATTTTAATGAGCGATACCTTAAACGACGCCAAATTAACGCACCTATACACGAAAAAATAAAGAACACAAGATATAATTTTTTTTCGACTTTTCCTGAGTTTTTAAAGTCAAAATTTCGTAAAAAATACCCACAAAAATCATCATTTTTGCATTTCAATGCTTTATATTTCCCAGACGGTAAGCTGAAATCACAAAGTGTTTGGCATCAACTTCTAGCTGCGTCAATTATCTTTTCAAAATAGCAAAGTTCTTTACAACCAGACGTAAGATACTAGAGTTATGTGAAAAAAACAAGCGTTACCTCTGAAAAAAGCTTTAAAAAAAAATACCAGTTTTCAAAAATTCATTAAAAAAAAGTTCTGCCATAGAAAAAAAAAAATATCATCAAACCATTTCTAAGCCCCAAATCTTTAAGAAAAAGTTCGTTTTGTTCCTTGAGGAAAAATCGTGTTGACTAGTGTTATCTTTTCAAAATAGCAAAGTTCTTTACAACCAGACGTAAGATACTACAGTTATATGAAAAAAACAAGCGCTACCTCTGAAAAAAGCTTTAAAAAAAATACCAGATTTCAAAAATTAAAAAAAAAAAAGTTCTGCCATAGAAAAAAAAAATATATCATCAAACCATTTCTAAGCACCAAATCTTAAAGAAAAAGTTGGTTTTGTTCCTTGAGGAAAAATCGTGTCGGGTAGTGTAATTTTACATAGGAATATATACACTGACAACAAAATTCAACTTTACATTACCCGACACCATTTCGTTACTAACTACAAACATCGCACTGTTGGCACTGTTCTTTGAACAATGTTCCTCTCTTAAAATTAAACCATACACTACGAAATTTTTTTTTTTTTAAGTTGCAGAAACTGTAAAAATGTTACAAAACTTTAACTTTGATTCGTTATATCTTCATGTATATCTGGTACAATTGCCTTGTCAACGTTTTGTTTTTTGTTCAGATTTTGATTAAAAATTATAAAATAATATGAAATCACAAAAAGTTTGGGTCTTATTTATAGCTGCATTTCTTAGCACTTTAGAATGGCAAATTTCATTACAACCAAATGTAAAATACTTACGTTATGTGAAAAAGAGTCGCTACCTCTGAAAAGACTAAAAAAAATACAAATTTTCAAAAACTCTTAAAAAAATGTTTTGCCATAGAAAAAAAAAATACTTAAAAAAAAAATGTAAAGGCCCCAATTTATCAGAAAAATTCAGTTTGGTTTGCAGCGGAAAAAAGTGGTTTGTCGGGTAGTTTTATTGTAAAGCTTCTAGACAATGTAGCACAATGTAATCTTGCAGACTAAGCTTTGAAACAATTTTATTTCAAATGCAGTTTATTTCTTGGAGATATCGTTTGTTCAGATGATATTAATTTAGCAAGCTGAAATGGCCGAAGGCCCCACTGTGCGTCGCTGCCTACTAATGTCGAAGACGCGTTTCCGGTGCCAACCGGAATTGTGTTGTGGAATAAGGCGCCAATCATCAGCAAAAACAACATCAGTGGCGACATCAAACATGGTGATGGCAACGACTGGCGAACAACGAATGATTAATTGCTTGGGAGGCATTTGCATCGCTCGTTAGACGGGCAGCGGGAGAAGCCATCAGACACACATCAGACAGCTGAGGATAAGTCAGCTAAGGGTTAACATGAGTCGGCCCAAAATCCTTTTTTCAGCACGTTTTTAACTTGCCCTAATTGAATTGCCAAAACTAAAGCTGTCAGAAATGCGTTTGCCTAAGAGGACCAAGGGCAACTTAACCGACAGGCATAAATTCGACTGTGCATAATCTTATGTATGTACATACATACATATGTATCCAGTATGTTGCCTGAGGCATTCCAGGCAGAGAGCTAGCAAGATTAATGAGCAGAAAACATTTATAAAATTTTTCAAATTGTTTATGAAAATTCTACTTTCCCAACGGAGATGTCGCTAATGCCAGGCCGGGCACTAGGGCAACTGAATGCCTCTTGGCAGCTCACACATATGGATATTGTACTAAACGTATTGTGCTGGAATTGGTCAAATGTAATTATACGTGGCCCAAAAACAAGTGTGGTCTTCTGGTCGAATTAATGTACATACCTCAGAGAAAGAAGTACATATACATATGTACAGTAAGTACACATGTGCACTTTTTAATTTGCTTATAATTTCTTATATGGTAACGGTATATTTTTTGTAGGTATGCTCCATTGATCATCTTCGGGCTTCATTCTTAGTACCGTTTTAATTAAAATGTGCAGCAACTTATACATACATACATACCCACTTATGTGAAATGCACATTGTGCATACTAGGATTATTGTGATAAGAAGTGTGATCTAAATATGTTCTTAAATCAGCAGAAAGTAATTCAAATTTGTTTAATATGCTTGTAGTAAAAAATGTTTGTTATTCCCGTACTCGAAGAGTTAAGGGGTATATAAGATTTGTGGTAAAAGTGGATGGTGTAACGCAGAGAAGGAAACGTTTCCGAACCCATAATTATATTTAGTAAACTATCCGCAACACAAATAACACGTTCTCAAATATGTTAACGCACAGCCAATGATCTTTTGTAAAGCCTCACTTTCCTATCATCACCCAAACTAAATGTAAAGCTTACAGAATTCTCAACGATCGATCTTCGCTTAAGCTTCTCGATAATCAAATACACAAACCATATATCAAATACACTAGCCATGTTAAACTTAACTTAACTTAAACTTAACATAACATTAACAAAACTTTAATCAACAAATGTAAAAGCTCAATAGAACTTTTCGGTCTGCAGAGCTCGGATCAAAGATCGTTAAATTCAACCTTTACTCAAATGAATACAATAAATAAATAACAAATACAAAATATTAAATGAGTGTTTTTGTTTAATGAATTAAAAATCCAACTTTTTATACCCGTACTCAAAAAAGAGTTAAGGGGTATATTAGATTTGTGGATGTGTGTAACGCAGAGAAGGAAACGTTTCCGACCCCATAAAGTATATATATTCTTGATCAGCATCAATAGCCGAGTCGATAAATAATTCTTTTGTTTGCTAGTGCCTTATGTGGCACAGTGTTGTCGGTTATTTTAGTTATTTTAGCTGCATTATTATTGATCGCAGTTTGTGGGCTCAATTTTCTTTTGATTTGCACATAGCGATCGAGCCCAGTCTGAATTAACGCTCCGTTAGCGTTTTTTGGGCGCTGAGCAATTGCAGTGGTTGTTGTCGTTGTTGTGGTCGAAGACAAAGCGTTGCACTTTTTGTTGTCGATATTAGCAAGTCTTTGGTTAGGCAGTACGAGTCGGGGGATGGGCACTGAGCACTACATGCCCACTTTTCAATGCAGCGGAGAGAGAGCGTGCTCTCTCCTCGTTCATTTGCAGTGATGCAGTTTTTGTTGGTACTGCTGCCTTTGGAGAGCGTATAGAGAAGTACGCATTGTTTTTTGCTTGTGAGAGCCAACGCTCGTCTTGTTGCTGTCGCCGGGCTTGGCTCATTTTGGCTTTGGTTACAGTGCTTGTGCTCTTTACCGAGCTGGTGCTCTTATACGTTGACATTTGTTCTTTTCTGTGTTCTTTTCTTTTGCTCTATTATTTCTATTAATCTTTATTACACGATTGGATGGTATTCATGGGAAGCACAATCACTAGTACCCATGCCTACCCAGAGCGCTTTTTCGCGAATTAATTTATGATTAATCGCGATTAATTGATTTTCACGGCGGAGCGATACAAAAATACGTCTGAAGTCGTTGAAGGTTGACGAGGGACAATTGTATTTCAAAATTTCGCCCGCCCCCACAAAGGACGAAAATCTGTGGCAGGCATATTTTTAAAGATACGATAAAACTGAAAACGCAGTATCGTAGAGAATGCTCATATCTACCAGATTTTCAGTTGCTTCCCCAGCCTCCTAGAGCAAGAGACCCGCTACTCATTCCCTTTCAGCTCGCACACACTCTGCCCTGTGCAATGAGCGACCTTTGCGGTGAAGATGTAGAATTTATATTGCGTATGTAGAATCTGCATTTTAGATGTCTAATCGACATTATAGATGTGGATATAGGAAAAAAATGTAAAATATTTAAAATATAAGGTCACACACTTATAGTCTGACTGAGTTCGTGTATACAAGTATAGTCGCGTCCACAGAAGCGACTCATACGTTCCTTCTCGTTTTTTGTTTACCTCTGCA
This sequence comes from Drosophila obscura, assembly GCF_018151105.1. Taxonomy (NCBI): domain Eukaryota; kingdom Metazoa; phylum Arthropoda; class Insecta; order Diptera; family Drosophilidae; genus Drosophila; species Drosophila obscura. The sequence goes on along the minus strand of NW_024542867.1, from coordinate 3,432,329 downwards.
TTGTGATTCAATAGCTGTCGATAATATCTATTATCTGTAGTGCATAGAAATGCGGATTTGGTGGCACCATTACCGGCGATTCCTACCCCAGGTGATGATTTTGCGATAATTTTGCTCAAATTAAATGTGCTGGAGTCGGTCAGAATGTCCTAATATCCAAACGTATGGATCTTTCCTGGTCATGTTTGGTTTACCGGCATATTGAGGCGTAAATGCGCACCTTCATGAGACAAACCAGTTTCCAAGATGTTCGGAATCACAGTTTCTGGGCCTCAAATTCTTAAGCGAATCACCAAGGAGGAAAATCCCAAACAATAACTTGTTGCTGGTCATACCTAGTGGAACGCCTCTCTCTCACCTCCATTTTCAACTCCAAGTGGTCAGCCTTCACCGATGGAAGTCGCGGATTGCCTCCAACATCCAAGCCTTCGACAATGTAACTTCGGACTCAGTTGCAGTGATGTCTCTTTCCACAATAGCATCCAGCATCCACCGGCAAATGGTCCTCGGTTTCTGTGGTATCGGTTGCGGATGGATCTGCCGCCTCCTCTAGTTCTTCAGCTCCCGCACCGAGACTTTTGGAAGTAGAGCTAAAAGTAAGCCAGCTCGCTTTTCTGGCTTACCACCCAGGGCAGTGCTTTCCCGCAAGGCAATCTTTGTCTCTCGTCTCATGACAGAAGCCACAACGAAGGATGTCAAACTACATCTTTGCTCTCATCTGAAAGCACCTCCTGAGGACTTCATTATAACTCATTTAGGTTTACACATAGGTGTAGTATTTCTTCATTCAAAATTATTCTCCCTGACGCCGACACTTCAACAACAACTTCCACACTTCTGTATATGGACACTAGGCTGGGCCAAAATTTGACCAACAAATTTTTTTTTGTTTTTTCAATAAAAGTATACAATTTTTTTCAAATTTTTAGTTTAATGTTTTGGGGTTGCTACCACGGAATGAAATTAAAAATTTGTGGGTAAATATACATTAAAAAAAATTGAATTCGTCGGTTTTTTCAAATAATATTGAAACTTAGAAACTAGTTCATATTGATAATAAGTTATTTTGATTTTTTTTTTTAGTTACTGTTGAAAAATTAACTATTTGTGAAAATCAAGACGTTCAGCTGAGGTTGATATATTTAGTTAACTAGTTCACAAAAACTTGTGCAGGTTTCTCACTGCCAATAACTGATTAATGACGATATGAATGGTATCAATATATATGCAATAGATTTCACCAATTATCCAACTCATTCAGCAACTAAATTTTTTTTTAATGTCTTGATTGAAATTTTTTTTTAAATTCGGTAGCAACCTCTAAAAAATAAAAATAAAAACATGTAAATTACTATTAAATGCAAGATAAAGGACAAAGGGGGTGTCCCGTTTGAATTTCGAAAAAAAAATTTTTTTCCCAGCCTAATGGACACCTAAACAAGAATGCCAGATCTCGTAGTGTAAATGCTATGAGTGTTTTGTTCTGTAGTGGTGAAATTTGTCTGGACGTTGATATGCAATGACTGCACCATCAAGTGACCCATGCGACACCAAGCCGAAGCCTGTTACGCGCGCAACGCAGGCAGAAACGCCCCAGAAAATTAGAGCTTAACACAACTCAAAGAGGTAAACATGTAGAGATAGCTAAGAAATATAACTAATTACGGGAAAGGTATGTTAGTATTAGTGATGTAAGAAGAAGAAGGGAATAAGTGGTGGATATTATATGGTAGACGGAATTGAAGTCCGAGCATAGGACCCTAAATGGTTCGTGCAAGGAATAATTTGATCTACAAAGTGGAAGAAACAAAGAAATAAAGTTTCTAGTAGATCTAATAGGAATCGTAAAGTTTATGCGGCTCAACAAGTCAGGGCTATCACCTTTGATCAGGTTGTGCATAAAATCTCCCCAAGCATTTTTCTACGACTAACTAAGGTTGGAAGGTTTATAAGAAGCAATCTACGGCAAGAAAGTAAAAGTAAAAAGTTTTCCTTTGTACTGGGGGCATCATACACAAGAGTCGTACTCTAAAATCGGACGAACAAACGAGATCGTCGCTGTGTTGATCGTCGCCTTATAAATCCGTGCTGGGACGGAGATATAAGTGATTTGCAGAGATGTTGCAAATGCGGAGTTAACATTTTTTCAAACCTTTTAGGAATAGCGGATAACTTAGATATACCTCTACAATTATTTGCATCAGACTTGCTACCTTTCTTATGGAGCGGATTAATAAAAGATTCCTTCCAAATTGGGGGGAAGCATGAAGAGTTAATGGATAGGGTGAATAGTTAAAGCAGGGGTCCACACAGAGCGTCGGCACAGTACCTGAGTACACAGCCGTGAACTCCGTCAGGACCTGGTGAAAACACCGGCTTAACTAGTCGAAGATCTTGAAGCAGTGAGCTTTCATTTAACAAGGGGCTGAAAATGCCATTCGACCTTGATAAACTGTATGGATACGGCTGACCAGAGTAGCTTTCATGAGAATAGGCTGTTTGGAAAAATTTGGCAGAAAGATCGGCAATTGCAAATGATAGCGAGGATGGATGTGCGGACGTTCTACGCTTACTATTTACGAAGCTGTAAAACTGTTTAGGGTCCTGTGAAAGTCGTATCCTGCATTGAGATAGGTAGTTTTTATAGCATTGAGCGTTAAAAACGGAGAAATTTGACCGAGCTATTACATAGCGAGAGAGAAAGAATGATAAGTTTTTTAGAATGGATAACTCTTTGGTAAACTAAGGAGGCTTCGCAGATCCAACCGGACAAGAAAGTCGGGCCCAAGAATCAAAAAGTATGTCAAGTAGATTGTACAAAATGTTTGTGCCTTTCATTACGTCAGTGCACAAGTACAGAGCGGAACAATCAAAATCCCTAATGATGTTATTATGCTTCGTAATCTCGGCTTTACGAAAGCAGCGAACACGTTCAGATAGCCTACCCGTTCGATCCAATACAGTAGGGCCAATATCGACTGACACTTCGAATGTAGGATGGTATGAGTCTTCAGGTATAGTGAGCGGAAGGGCTCGGGTTAACAACGCTATGGTCGGATCCGAGACAAAGCACGTCTTCTGGGAATGAAGAAAACAGTGAATCTACCGCAAGCCTTACATTTGAGTCTTAAGATTGAAAACCAAGATTTCCGAGCTAATCATGCGGTTTCTAGGGCACAGCCATTTGCTTACAGAATGTCACAAGTCAATCCAAGAAATTACTACACCAACAACAAGAACCTTACACATCTCAACGGTATAACGGATTTACTCACCAACAACAACCAGTTGCACCACCTCGCCATTTGGCACCAAAACCGCTTCCCCGACTGGACGTAGGTTCTAGCGTCAGGACAAAACAAGTAAATTACATGAACCGACCAAATTTCGATTTCGGCAAACGCCAACCAAGACACTCAGCACCAGCTGAACAAAAACAAAGCAACGTCAATATACAATATACAACTGCTTCATTTGGTGGCAATATTGAGATTACACATCATAAGATAGAAAATCTATTTAACATACCTGATATTCCGGTAAAATTATTCTTACTCCCAACACTTAAGTCTTTTGATGCCATTTTAGATAATGACAGTCTAACTGAACTAAAAGCAGTAATTTTTATCGATAAGAATTGTATGACGATTGACAACCACCATACCAATAAAAGAGAAAGGTATAGAAGCATTAAACAATATAAGTCCACCGATGGATCATTTGACAGAAGACCATAAATTAATGTTACAGAATCTTCTGAGCAGATATTCACATTTATTCGCCAAACCGGAAGAAAAACTCACTTATAACACTAATGTCACTGCAGAGATACGTACACACTCAGAAACTCCAGTTTATTCAAAATTTGATCAATATCCCATGTCCCTTAAAGGAGAAGTCGATAAACCAATTTCCCAGATGTTAGAAGACGGCATTATTCAACCTTCCAAGTCTCCGTACAACTCACCTGTGTGGGTTGTACCACAGAAGTCAGACGCCTTAAGCGGAAAAAAATACAGGGTCGCTAAGCTAAACAAAGTAACGGTCGCCGACAAATATCCAATTCCCGAAATAAACGAAGTACTTCCCCAATTAGGTAGCAAACAAATTTTTAACCGTACTCGATCTCAAAAGCGGATTCCATCAGATTAAACTAATAGATTCCGATATTAAAAAAACAGCATTTTCCATCAATAATGCAAAATACGAGTTTAAGAGACTTCCCTTTGGTTTGAAGAATGGACCTTCGATTTTCCAACGCGCCTTGGATGACATACTACACGATCATATAGGGAAAATCTGCTACATTTACATAGATGATATTATCGTCTTCAGCAGAGATGGAGAGTCCCATTTCAAAAACTTGGACATTATCTTCAACACACTTCAGGATGCTTATAAAAAATGCCAGTTGGACAAGTGTGATTTTTTAAAGAAGAAGGTAGAGTTTTTGGGCTTTGTCATTTCTGAAAAGGGTATAGAGACCAACCCAGCAAAAGTTTCGGCCACAGCCAACTATCCGTGTCCAACAACAGTCCGAGAATTGAGAGCTTTCCTAGGTCTATCAGGATACTACAGAAGATTTATTAGGGACTACGCAAAGCTTGCCAAGCCTTTAACTTCCATGTTAAGAGGAATAGACGGACATGTCACAAGAAAGCTTCTCAAACAAAGGCAATTGACTTCGATCAAGAGTCAACCGAGGCATTTAGGAAGATTAAAAACTCACTAATATCCCATGAAACAGTTCTAACATATCCCGATTTTAGTAAGGTGTTTCACCAGACAACGGACGCATCTAACTTTGCAATAGGCGCTGTCTTGGCACAAAATAACCAGCCGATATCCTTCATATCTAGAACACTCTCGAAGGCAGGAGAGAATTACGCGACTAATGAATAGGAAATGGTCTCTAAAAGTACTAAAAAACTATTAATATGGCAGGACTAAAGTAAAAATCTTTACTGACCATCAACCCCTTACTCAGTCGCTTAGTAGCTGGAATGGAAATCCAAGAATAAAGAGGTGGAAAAAGCACCTTAAGCACTTATTGGCAGAACCTTGCTGATAATAAATGGACCTTTATAGCGAGGCTCCAATTTGCGTGATGTTCCCGTGCTAAACAGCTCATTCTCGACTTACACAAGATCACCAAGGGTATATAAGGTTGGCTTGTAATATCTAGCATCGTAACGTTTCTTCGCAGCAGCCTTATGATCGTTGACTGTAGTCCCAGCATCTGCTCGTAGCTTTTCCAATTCGTCATCTGTCATCATCTTCAGATCCGGGCCTTGGATCGCATTCGTCACTGTGTTCTTGAGGATATCTCGCGGCTCATAACCATACAATAGCGGAAATGGGAAACACTTAGTCGTACTATTTACCATGGTGTTGATGCTCCATTGAATTGACCATAGCATTGACAAAATAATCCGGTTGGTTAGCTCTGCATGTCCGTTCGCTCTCGGTGTATTTACAGCGTTGAGTATGTGCTTTACATTATTCGACTTATAATACTTTTCAAAATCCTTTGAAGTAAAAGCTGTACCGCGATCGGTAATGATTCGATCTGGCATTCCTAAGTAGCTGGTGACCTCCTGCAAGATATCAATAGCGTGTTTCGTGGCTGTACTTTTTATACCCGTACTCAAAAAAGAGTTAAGGGGTATATTAGATTTGTGGTAAAAGTGGATGTGTATAACGCAGAGAAGGAAACGTTTCCGACCCCATAAAGTATATATATTCTTGATCAGCATCAATAGCCGAGTCGATATAGCCATGTCTGTCTGTCCGTCTGTCTGTCTGTCTGTCTGTCTGTCTGTCTGTCTCGATGAGCGCCTAGATCTCAGAGACTATTATAGCTAGAGCAACCAAATTTGGTTTCCAGACTCATGTGATATCCCACTGCTACAAGTGTATTTCAAAATTTCGCCCCGCCCCCTTCCGCCTCCACAAAGGACGAAAATCTGTGGCAGGCACATTTTTAAAGATACGATAAAACTAAAAACGCAGTGTCGTAGAGAATGCCCATATCTACCAGACTGCCGAATCTGAATCAGATCGGATCATAATTATAGCCAGAATGAAGAAATTAATTTTCAGTTGCTTCCACTTCCCCCTCCTGACGCAATCAAGCAACTCATTTTCCTTCTCGCTCGCACACTCTGCCGCGTTCAGTGCGCGAGCAACCCCTAGCGGAGGAGATGTAGAATCTAATTGGAACATGTACAATCTACATGTTAGATGTGGAATATACATTGTAGATGTAGATGTAGATAGCAGATGTAGCAAAAAAATGTTAAATGTCAAATTTTTTTTTTAATTCTAAAATTCTCAAAAATCACATGCTTAAAAATGTTTATGCTGACTGAGTACGGGTATAAGTAGAGTCGCGTCCCCAGAAGCGACTCGCACGTTCCTTCTCGTTACAGCTCGCACTATGGTAAATTTAGTGAATGCGTCGACAATCACAAGAATGTGCTCATTCCGTTTTGAACTCTTTGGGAAGGGTGATCCATATGTACGGTCGAAAAAGGGATCGGATGGATGTCATCATAATGGTACTGTCCTTCCTGACGTCCACCTGGTATCTTATACAGCGCACAGGCCACACATGACTTTATGTAGCTTTAAACGTAGTTGCGCATTCGGGGAAACCAAAACAAATTTAGAATCCGATTAATGGTTTTCTCTGTACTCATGTGTCCAGCCTTCTCGTGACATTCATGTAAAATATGGAATCTTAGCTGCTTTGGCACAACCCATAGCAGCTTGCCGTCATATTTTGCGAAACAGGCGATCTTGCTCGATCTTATACTCGTCGTTCTCAGATTTCTTATCAATTTTCATCTTAGCGACAATCTTCTGGATTTTCTCATCTTGCAATTGTATGGCAAACAACCAATCAGCCTCGTCGATGATGGTCTTCGAAATTTGCAGGGATGCTGTGTCCATCTCATGTGCATCCTCAAATGGAGCTCGGCTTAGTGCGTCAACATGATTCATCTCTGTTCCAGCTCGATGAACAATGTCTATGTCAAATTCTTGTATACGCAGCCACCATCTTGCGATTCGGGGTATAAGCACTCGTTTCTCCATTGATGTTTTCAGGGTATTACAATCGGTAACGAATTTAATACGCTTACCATAGATGTAATATTTAAATTGCTCCAACGACTCGACGACGGCTAGAGCTTCTAGTTCGTAACTGTGGTAGTTCTTCTCTGGTTTGGACGTTGCTCGGCTATAGTAAGCAATTGGCTTCATCTGATTCTCATCCTTCTGCAGCAATACTCCGGCTAAGCCAACGGCACTGGCATCCGTATGTAGTTCATGCTCAGCATAGAGTCGGTAACTGGTGACAACGGGCTTCGATATTAGGCGTCTCTTTAATTCGTCAAATGCATGCGTCCTGTTGTGGCTGTTCCCACTTGAACGTCTGGTCTTTGCGCAATAGGGCACGCAAGGGATCCGAAATAATGGCATATCCGGAAACAAATTTCCGGAAGTAGCCGCTGAGACCCAAAAACTGCCGTACTTCAGTTACATTGCTCGGCGTCGAGAACAATGCAATAGCATTCGTCTTAACCTCTCCAGGACTGATGCCGTCTGCGTGTATCTGATGACCCAGGAATGTAATTGTTTGCTTAAACAATTCACATTTATCCAGATTTAGCGTTAGTCCGCACTCTTGCAATACTTGGAGGATTCGCTCAAGCTTCTCATACATCTCGTCAAACATTTTCCTTCTTGATCAATTTATTGAGACGGCGGTAATCAACACAGAGTTGATCACTACCGTTTGGCTTCTTGATGAGCACCACTGGGCTGGCGTACTCTGACGTGGATGATATGATAACATCCTGCTCCAACAGCTCTTCGACCATTCTGCTTACAATTTCCTTCTTTGGCTCGGATACTCGGTATGGCGCTTGCGAAACCACTTGGCCACTCTCAACGCTAATGTTGGCTTGAACGATGTTGGTTTCGCCTATGCCTTGCAGTCCCGTGGAGAAAACATGGTTGAACTTCTCCAGCAAACCGCCCATTTTACTTCTTTCCTGATGGTTCTATAGATTGACAAGAAGTTTTGTAGTTCGGTTGTCGCTTACAAAGGCTTGAGATCGCCTGGCTCAAACTTCAGCGATAGATGACCGCTAATGATGACGTCTTGTCCTAACAGAAAGTCCTCTTGCAGCAGTTCGTCGTCTGCTAAGTATACTTTGGCCGTAATCATTTTTCCATCGATGTCCATATCCACAACCATTGCTTCGGTCAGGATAATGGAACGCCCACAAATGCCTCGAATCTTCATAGACACTTGTGGCGATCAGCGTTGATTTGTTTGGCAACTGATCGGCGCATGATACCAGCCTGACTTCCAGTATCAATGAAGGCGCTATAGATGTACGACTGTATTTAGATTTTCCTGGTGAATAGCTTGTCGAGATTCGCGGCACCCAAACGCATCATATTTGCCGGTTGGCATTTCTCGTTGTGTGCATGAAACTTATTGCAGTTGGTACAACGCGACTTCTTTTTTTCTTGTTGGCATGAACTAGCGAAGTGCCCCAATTCTCCACAATTGTAGCACTTCTGAGCCTCCTTTGGCTTTGTTGGCTTTACGTCGTAGTCCTGCTTTGTCACAAAGTTGCTGCGTTTTGGTACGAACTCCTTTTTGTTTGCGATTGGTCGACCTCTATTTACAAAATACGATTCGGCTGCATCACGAAACTGCTTCATTGACGAAAACTGAATTGCGGCAATACTATTTTGGAATTCTCGATGCTGTATACCTGATCGAACACAACTTATAACAGCTGCTTCACTAAGCTTGTACCGCACGCCAAGGGCTCCTTTACTGTCTTCTTTGATCGTCTGGTTGCATTAGCCATATTGAAGTGAACTTCTGCCTCATCTGGGTTAGATCCAAACTCGTCTCTTAAAGCTGCAGCGAAGTCACTCCATGTGGTGTGTAGAACCGGCGAAGAGTCGAGCCACATCTTAGCGGGACCCTTAAGCCGCGTATAAATAGCGAGCAAAAGAAACTTCTCGTCCCATGCCTCAACTACCTTGTTGACACGATCGATGAACTGGTCTACGGAGATGACGTTATCGTCGCTGGGGTCATTGTCCGGCAAGGTATTTGCTATTTCCTTGACCGACGCTTGCCTTATGTAATTGGTAGCCTGTCTACCTTCGGTATTTTCTTCTCTGGTCTGCTGCTGCTGGTTTGTTGTTGCAGCTGCCGCGGTGCTGTTGCACCTGATGCTGTTGCTTCCGCGTTTTGTCGTTGCATGATGACCAACTGTACCATCATATTCTTCAGCTCCGTCATTTCATTTTGCATGTGTGAAATTGCCGCCGCATGTGACGTCAGTGTCTCCTCCTCATGTTGACTTATGTTTCCAGCTGCTTGTGGCATCTCTACGTCTTCGGTTTTCTCAAACTCAATTAGTCGTTGTACTAATTCGGCTCTAGAACCCGAAACTGCCAAGTTCCGCTCTCTTAACAGGAACCGTAACTGGTCCACCTTAAGATCCGCAGTTTTGACCATTGCAAACTTCCCACGCCGACGATTCTTGCCCCTTTACTTAAGTTTCTCTTACAACTTTTTCGCTCTACACATAAAAACTCTACTAATCCCACTTCTGAACTGTGAAGGGATGGCTTTTGAGTAGTATAGTAGTGTTTATTGGATATAATAAGTTGAACAATATATGTAGACTGAATTAATTGACAAAAGGTTTTCTTGATTGTGTGCTATCTTGTTCGCTTCGACTTCTTAAGTAAGTATCGCCTCTGTTGTTATCGATGGCTATGGGTCTATCGTGCGTATAACAGCCCCCATAGAGTTGACCGCTTCTATTGACTAACAGCTCTTCACAAAACTTAGTACACCCTTTGCATCGTTTAAGAGACACAGCATCTACCGACCATCTTACGATGAAGGCGAACTAACACGATTTTTTTTCCCAAAAGTGGGCCAATAAATTTATAGTTTGGTAAAACAATGTATAACTTGCAAGGAACACAAATACGACAGAATTGAAACAAACTCCTATTCCAGAATATCCTGGTCAATTAATCCACATAGATATTTATTTAACAGAGGGAAAGTTGGTATTAACCGGCCATTGATATGTTCTCCAAATTAGCACAGGCAAGAATCATAAAATCGAAATCCATGGAGGATATAAAAACGCCTTTAAGATAACTTTTATTCTACTTTGCTGTCCCTAAGTACATCGTTATGGACAATGAAAAGTCACTTAACTCAGCCTCAATAAAATGCATGCTTAAAGACACTGTGCGACACATTCTTTTGAATGTACTTTGCACGAGACAAAATTAAAGTTGTGGGCCGTGATGAGTAGATCACTTCCTCATACTTAGAATTTGCAATATACCCGCAAAATCTTTTTTAAAAATTCAAAAACCGCAATTCGATGACTGTTTGCATTTTCATAATTTTTACTCAGAACCTACAGCGCGGATATCCACAAAAAGTAATAGATTGACAAGAAAATTGTAGTACCTTTCACAGGATTTTTGATTCGTGGTAATAGAATGGATATATAAGAAGATATAGGGACTCAAATTTGAAGTTTTCTATAATTTTTAACGTTTTCTCAACTTCGGCATTTTTTGTAAATTTTTTTTACGATTTTTTTAGTAATTTAACCTTATTTAATACTTCACCAAGCAATGCTTGTTTTTACATTTTTAAATTTTACATGTAGCAAAATTGGCATTATCAGAAATAATGCGTTTAATAAAACAGGATAAGACTCATAGAACCTTTGAAGAACTGCTGGACAGAGCTATCTATGAATATAAATACACTTTTCATTCTGTAACGAACCAACGACCACTAGAAGTGTTTTTTGGTAGAGCTGTGACTACAAACCCGGAACTATATAAAAAAAACTAGACAAAAAAATATTGACAGACTTAAACAGAAACAAGAGAAAGAGTTACAATACCACAACAGGAACAAAAATACTTTGCGAACATACCGACCTGGCCAAAAAATATTTGTAAAAATCAATAGTAGACTAGGATCAAAATTATCAGCAAAATACAAAAAGGAAATTGTAAAAGAAGATCATAACACAACAATAACTACAGAAACTGGTAGAAAAGTACATAAAAGTAATATTAATAATGTTTAATCAAAGAGGAAAATGTCGACATAAAATACGCAATAAGTTTTTGTTTGATCGAAGAAACACACAAAAAATTTTAAAACATTAAACTAAAATGTCAACTAAACTTTTGTTAAAAGATCTCCGATGTAAAAAGTAACATATTTAATAAGGCTGATTGCGAAAGACTTATGTCATGAATTGTCAAAGATATAACGTTACCATTTAGACTTCTAATTATAATGTAAACCGTAAAAGAACCATATTGTCTAAAGCTAAAAAAAAATGAAAAGACGCTCGAGGACAAGTTCCAATTAAATGGGGAGGAGTTAAGAATAATAAATTGCAGCATGTTCTGAAGTGGGCGTTTTACGGCTCCATAGGCTCACTCGGGCTGATAACGATCTGCACAGCTTCTGACGTCGTGTGCCGAGGCCGAACACGCATTGTCGTACGACCTGAACACGCTGTGCATTTCGTATGACCTGAACACTTTGTCCATTCGCACTTTTATAAAAGAGCCGAGCTTAGCGCTACGTCCTTAGTCTTAAGCTTTCCCTCAAAGAGATAAGTCTTCAAAATTTTCAATGAAAACAGGCAGTAAAATAAAATATTATTAAACAAAATACAAGTTTTAACTTACATATATACCCTACCTGTTCATATCCATTTGGGCTATATTGTGGACAGTTACTTTTACTCCAATGCTGTTCCATTCGAAATAACTGGAATCGGGAGATCCATGAAATGGGGTTAAAACTAAAAATGATTGCCAACAAATTATTGTTTTCGACTTTTCCTGAGTTTTTAGAGTCAAAATTTCGGGAAAATGATCAAATTTGAATTTGAAAGCTTAATATCTTCTAGACGTTAAGCTGCAGCTACAAAGTGTCTGGGTCGGATTTATAGCTGCATTTGTCAGCTTTTCAGAACTGCAAAGCAGATATAAGATATATACTTAAGTTATGTGAAAAATAGAAGCACTACCTCTGAAAAAAAACATAAAAAAAAAACTTCAAAAATTCTTATAAAACAATTAACCATAAAAAAAACAATAATTCCTTAAAAAAACTGTAGCCCGAAATGTATCAGGAAAATTTATTTTGGGGCACAGCGGGAAAAATTTGTTCGAGTAGTGTAATTAGCAGATAAATGTTAATAAATACCCAAAGACAAATACAAAAAAAATATACACATAAACACAATTGCAGCACATTAACATTAATCTCTGTGGTTAAATCTCTTATTATAGCTAAAATTGATTTTGCACTGCCATTTTATGGATCCGTCTCAAAAAGCTCTCTAAAAAAAATATGCTCAATTCTTCATGCAGGAGTTAGAATTGCATTAGGCGCATTTCGAACAGCTCCGATACGAAATCGTAGGTACGAGTCTAATATTTCGCCCAAAGATACTAGAATAGAACAGCGGTCCGCGAATTTATACACTTCCATAATTAATAGCTCCGACTCGCGTATTTGTAATGTAAAAAACAACTAAAAGGCTTAAAAAAACGTAAGTTCTAGATAGAATTATTTCCACTCACAATTCCTTAGAAATAAAATTAAAGCCTTCGTAAAAAACTTATCCAAAAAGCACATCTCTTGGCATTAAACCCAAAGTCACTTAACACCTCCCTGAAGAGAAATAACGAATTTTAGCTCCACCGTCTCTCCATAGATTTTAATGAACAATACCTTTAACGACGCTTAATTAATGCGTCTATCTAAAAAAGTCAGTATATACATTTTTGAGCTTATGATTTTTTAGAATTATTGAATTTAAAAACAAAATTTTAAATTTTACATTTTTTTGCTACATCTGTTATCTACATACTACATCTACAATGTATATTATACATCTAACATGTAGATTCTACATGTAAAATTTAGATTCTACATCTCCTCCGCCAGCGGTCGCTCTCGTACATAACGCGGCAGAGTGTGCGAGCGAGAAAGATAATGAGTAGCGGGTCTCTATCTGAAGGATGCGCGGGAAGCAACTGAAAATTAATTTCTTCATTCTGGCTATAATTATGAACTGATCTGATTCAGATTCGGCAATCTGGTATATATAGTCATTCTCTACGATACTGCGTTTTTAGTGTTATCGTATCTTTAAAATTGTGCCTGCCACAGATTGTCGTCTTTTGTGGGGGGCGTGATATCACAACAGTCTGGAAACCAAATTTGGTTGCCCTAGCTCTTATAGTCTCTGAGATCTAGGCGCTCATCAAGACAGACAGACGGACATGGCATCCATAATATTAAAGATATGATAAAACGATAAAACGCAGTATCGTAGAGAATGACCATATCTATCAGACAGCCAAATCTGGATCAGATCGAATCCTTATTATAGCCAGAATGAAGAAATTAATTTTCAGTTGCTACCCCCACCTTCTCCGGCGCTGCTGACGCTAGTCATTCTATGTACCCGAGCGCCCGCTGGCGGATAAGATGTAGATCTACATGTTAGATTAAAAAATCATAAGCTTAAAAATTTATATACTGACTGAGTACGGGTATAAAAGTAGAGTCGCGTCCCCAGAAGTGACTCACACGTTCCTTCTCGTTTTTTTTTGTAAAGGCACTTATTGTTTGTTCAATAAAAAATATGTTTAGCCGCCATTTTTGGCGGCTTCATGTTTCCGCTTTTTTTTGTATATGTCAACAAAATTTTGCAGTTCCTGACACAAACATAATAAACCCTTGCGTTAGGTTTTAATATTCAGTTAAAGCACATTTATTATATTTAGATCTAGGATTTTATTATACGTATGCTATACATACCCATCATGTTGGTTTATAATTTTTCCCCTGCCGCTCAAATCGTAAATTCTTGTAACACCCACAATTTTAAATGGACGAGAACACGCAGAACAATATTGAACTATCTTTTCTAAAAATTTGTAGAATATGTTAACTATTGGATCTTGCTATAGACAGAATTAAGCAACAATTTCCTATGATTGATTCTCCTCGTGCCTAGAAGTTAACAGTAGAAGATGAGTTTTCTCGTCTGGCATGTACTCAAAGATAACTGTTTAGCTTTTTAACTGTTTACTGTTTAATTGTATACAATATATGTACAATGTACATACGGCTATATTAAAGCATATGCTCCTTACATTAATTGTATTAATGTACATATGTGAAAGATCCGAAGCAGACTATTTCACGTGGATCCAATAAATTGCCTTAGCCGGCATTTGCTGATTAGACACCTGTCAAAGGGGCTAGTACGATTATCTGATCGGCTCGAAACAATTACGAAATCGTCCAGACACAGACCTTGGTGATAATAATATAGGGTAGACTTTGCTATCAGCTGCACTTTAAACGGCTGAGGCTCCACTGAGAAATGTTTTAACACACATGATGATAGACGGATTTTCGAATTTGGCTCTGCTAAAAACCCACTCACGGTCCACTAGTGGATCAGACATTATTTTGACCAGCCCACAATGGTTTTTTCCCTTTTTTTTTTGGCATAAACTCAAAATTTAAAGCTATTGAGTTAAAATTTGGTTTGTGTACATATTTTAAGGTTCCAAAAATACCAATCAAGTTTCATATGATTTCCAGTACTATTTCATATAGCTGCCATATACCCGATCTGGCTGACTATTTTGTTTATAAAGATATTGAAGTGAAAATTGGCTTGTATACAAATTTTACGGTCACAAGACCACCTACTAAGTTTCATAAGATTTTGAGCACTATTTCATATAGCTGCCATATAACCAATCTGGCCGACTTGCAGCGAGGTGTTATATTACACTTCAGCAAGAGTGTATTAATATAATTGACGAGGGCTTTCACTTTTTTATTATACCCGTACTCAAAAAGAGTTAAGGGGTATATTAGATTTGTGGTAAAAGTGGATATGTGTAACGCAGAGAAGGAAACGTTTCCGACCCCATAAAGTATATATATTCTTGATCAGCATCAATAGCCGAGTCGATAGAGCCATGTCTGTCTGTCCGTCTGTCCGTCTGACCGTCTGTCCGTCTGTCTGTCTTGTTGAGCGCCTAGATCTCAGAGACTATAAGAGCTAGGGCAACCAAATTTGGTTTCCAGACTCATGTGATATCCCACTGCTACAAGTGTATTTCAAAATTTCGCCCCGCCCCCTTCCGCCCCCACAAAGAACGAAAATCTGTGGCAGGCACAATTTTAAAGATACGATAAAACTAAAAACGCAGTATCGTAGAGAATGACCATATCTACCAGACTGCCGAATCTTAATCAGATCGGATCAAAATTATAGCCAGAATGACGACATTAATTTTCAGTTTGCGCCCCCCCCCCCACCCCACCAGAAAACGACAATGCAACTCATTTTCCTTCTCGCTCGCACACTTCTACATACTAGATGTGGAATATACATTGTAGATGTAGATGTAAATAACAGATGTAACAAAAAAAATGTAAAATGTAAAATTTTTTTTTTTTCCTAAAATTCTAAAAAATCATAAGCTCAATAATGTATATACTGACTGAGTACGGGTATAAGTAGAGTCGTGTCCCCAGAAACGACTCACACGTTCCTTCTCGTTTATATATTATGTTTATAATAAATGCTGGTCATTTAAATGTTTTTGAGTGATAGTTTGAAATATGTGCTGCTGTTCTGCGTCTTATGAGCGATTGTTTTGCTCCAAATGTCTACACATATTGTACTAGAAAAATTCGATTTGTTCTAAAACGTGTGAATTCGGAGTAAAAGCGTTAGTGCCTCATTAATCTGCATACTTTGGGAAATAACTACTCACTTAAAACTCTTTGCTAATCTTTGCTATGCAAAAGTACTGATCCACGAAACACAACTTAATTTGTTAAGGTCAATTTAAAACTACACATAGACAAAACACGTCACAATTGGACATAACATAGACACAAATATTTGTAAACAAAATTTTTAAATACCTGGACAATCGTTTTCCATAGCAAGCTATCAAAGTTGTAAAATTTTACCCGCCAATTTCATACAAAACACGTGGTACAATATCAGCTGACTTTAACAACGCGCTTAGTGCTCCACATGTTCAAGTTAAATATAATTTCATCTAGCTAGGGTGTGTAGAAATAAAAAATTGAAACAATTTTAAATAACTAAACAAAAAACGAGAAGGAACGTGTGAGTCGCTTCTGGGGACGCGACTCTACTTATACCCGTACTCAGTCAGTATATACATTTTTGATTTTGATTTTGATTTGATATTTTAGAATTTTACATTTTTTTGCTACATATGTATGTTATCTCCATCTACATCTACAATGTATATTCTACATCTAACCTGTAGATTCTATATGTACCATTTAGATTCTATATCTTCTCCGCTCGAGGGAGCTCGCGCACTGAACGCGGCAGAGTGTGCGAGCGAGTAAGAGAATGAGTAGCGGGTCTCTTGCTGAAGGAGGCGGGCGAAGCAACTGAAAATTAATTTCTTCATTCTGGCTATAATTATAATCCGATCTAATTCAGATTCGGCAACTCGGTAGATATGGTCATTCTGTACGAGACTGCGTTTTCAGTTTTATCGTATCTTTAAAATTGTGCCCGCCACAGATTTTCGTTCTTTGCGGGAGCGGAATGGTCGGGCGAAATTTTGAAATACACTTGTAGCAGTGTGATATCACATTCGTCTGGAAACCTAATTTGGTTGCCCTAGCTCTTATAGTCTCTGAGATCTAGGCGCTCAACAAGACGGACAGACAGACAGACGGACAGACAGACGGACATGGCTATATCGACTCGGCTATTGATGCTGATCAAGAATATATATACTTTATGGGGTCGGAAACGTTTCCTTCTCTGCGTTACACACATCCACTTTTACCACAAATCTAATATACCCCTTAACTCTTTTTTGAGTACGGGTATAAAAATAGACAAAAAATACATTTTAACAAAAATTCAACCCCTTTTCGTTTGCTCTGTTTCCAATTGGCAGTTGGGCCCGCAACATTCCAATAAGTATTTTTTGTTTATTTTTCACTTTTGAGGTTTGGTTAACGAATTTTAGCTCCACCGTTTCTCCGTAGATTTTAATGAACAATACCTTAAACGACGACTAATTAATGCGTCTATCTAAAACTAACGAGAAGGAACGTGTGAGTCGCTTCTAAAGACGCGACTCTACTTATACCCGTACTCAGTCAGTATTTACATTTTTGAGCATATGATTTTCAGAATTTAGAATTAAAAAAAAAAATTTTACATATTACATTTTTTTGCTACATCTGTTATCTACATCTACATCTACAATGTATATTTTACATCTAACATGTAGATTATAGATGTACTATTCATATTCTACATCTTTTCCGCTAGGGGTTGCTCGCGCACTGAACGCGGTAGAGTGTGCGAGCGAGAAGGAAAATGAGTTTCGTTGTCGTTTGTGGGAGGGGGGGCAGGGGAAGCAACTGAAAATTAATTTCGTCATTCTGGCTATAATTATGATCCGATCTAATTCAGATTAAGCAGTCTGGTAGATATGGGCATTCTCTACGATACTGCGTTTTTAGTTTTATCGTATCTTTAAAATTGTGCCTGCCACAGATTTTCGTCTTTTGTGGGGGCGGAAGGGGGCGGGGCGAAATTCTGAAATACACTTGTAGCAGTGGGATATCACATGAGTCTGGAAACCAAATTTGGTTGCCCTAGCTCTTATAGTTTCTGAGATCTAGGCGCTCATCGAGACAGACAGACAGACAGACAGACAGACAGACAGACAGACAGACAGACAGACGGACAGACAGACATGGCTATATCGACTCGGCTATTGATGCTGATCAAGAATATATATACTTTATGGGGTCGGAAACGTTTCCTTCTCTGCGTTACACACATCCACTTTTACCACAAATCTAATATACCCCTTAACTCTTTTTTGAGTACGGGTATAAAAATGCATGCCAAGAAAAAATTTTTCGACTTTTCCCGAGTTTTTAAAGTCTAAATTTTGGGAAAAATACCGCAAAAAAATGATGAAATTTGAATTTGAAAGCTTAATATCTTCCAGGTGTTAAGCTGCAGATACAAATGGTCTGGGTCGGATTTATAGCTGCGTTTGTCAGCTTTTTAGAACTGGATAGTTATATGCAACCAGATATAAGCTACTTAAGTTATGTGAAAAATAGAAGCACTACCTCTGCAAAAAACCATGAAAAAAAATAGCATATTTTAAAAATTCTTTAAAAAAAAATGACACCATAAAAAAAATAATAAAGTACTAAAAAAAATTTTGAAATCCCGAAATCTATCAGAAAAAGTAATTTTGGTTCACAGCCTAAATCAAAAGTTCAATTTTGTCGAGTAGTGTTATTAATTAAATATTTATTATCAAAGTAAACACATTTTCCACCGCACAAAATTGTATGCATCAGCTGTTTTTCCATGGATGGTGCCAGGTCCCAGTCGGAGTTTCACATCTGTCAAAAATTACCACCGATCCTCATAGATGTGCAGTGTGGGAAAGCTATTATACATATAAGAATATATAAACAATTTGTAATATATTTTTATATTTAAAATGAGAAATATGTGAGCGGTAATTCAAACACTTGGAAAATGTATATACCATAACGTTTTTGACTCAAGAGGTTTCCCCAATCCCCCCAAAAAAATTCGTATACGACACAACATCTTAGGAGGTTCCATTTCAACGGACACTTTTTTTCGGAGCTCAGATTTCAGCCTTGTGTGTAGTTCTTTAAAATGTTGGTCATCGTTTATTTAACCTTTTTATTAAAATTATTCACATTTTTCTCCGTTAATTTCAGGAAAATATCATCGTAATATGGTTCCTGGTCCTTGCCGAGGTGGCAAGTTTTTAGCTCGGCAGCGGAATGGCAATCGTAAAATGAAAAGAAAGGAGTTGAATCCATTAAAATCTTAATTTATGCAGATGCAGATAAATAAGAAATTCAATAACCTTTCCAAAACTGTTTTCCTTCTATGAGTGAAATGTGTTCTAGCGGTGGGTGTTTTATTTGCGTCGGTGTTTATTTGCTTATATCAACACTCACTCATATTTATCTAATGCACGCTCGCTAATCGAAGATTCGGCTTTGCTGAGTGGCTTGCACACTGAATTGTCGTATTTTTTGAGAATAAGGACAATGTTCACAATAAATATTAAAAAGGGGAAGTACCGACTATTAAAAGCTTAAGTTTAAAGTTTGGTGCCTTTACCTTGCGCAGTTTATTTTTTGGTCGCTCTGAATTGATTTGCATTTTATTTTAGGCAAAATATGGCCACTAACCTTACAGTTTATTGATTTATCATTTCATACAATCTAAGCTTCCCAACAGAAACACGTGCCTAGCAACGGGAGATTTTTAAGCTAATGGTATGAACATCCGTGCCCAAATATTGCTAAGACTCAATAACAATCTATATATGACGGATATATTTTTACTTGATCCTTTTAATAAAACCCATGGATTCGGGGATGATTATTTTTACTTTAAAAATCGCGATAGAAAAGCTCTTCAAACTGCAGAAGGCCAATATATAGTATTATTCCTCTGCTAATACTTATGAATGGTCGTCACTCTATGTGCGAATATGTATTCATACTAGAGTGGGCCGAAAGTCAAAATTTTTTTTTAACTTAAGCCGCCCCAGTGCACTGGGCACTGCAGTGATAGAAAAGGATTTGTTAAGGGATTGGAAATCGGTTAACGTCTGACCCTTGCGCATCGAGGTCAAAATATTCGCTTTTGGCCAAGTTAGGCAAAGAGTATATGCTCAATTCGGGAGTCTATACTCAAAAAAAAAAAATAACGACGCGACTCTACTTTAGTCAGTATATAAATATGTGAGCTTATGATTTATGTAGTATTTAAAAATATTTTATCAGTTTACATTTTTTCCCTACATCTGTCATTAACTCTACATATACCATGTAGAGAGATTCTACATCTCTTTCTGCGAGCGAGAAAGAGAATGAGTTGCGTCAGCAGCGACGGAGAAGGTGGGGGTAGCAACTCAAAATTAATTTCTTCATTCTGACTATAATAATGATTCGATCTGATCCAGATTCGGCAGTCTGATAGATATGGTCATTCTCTACGATACTGCGTTTTATCGTTTTATCATATCTTTAATATTATGGATGCCACAGATTTTCGTCTTTTGTGGGGGCAGAGCGAATTTTTGACATACGCTTTTGGCAGTGTGATATCACTTGAGTGTGAACACAAAATTTGTTTTTTTAGCTCTTATAGTCTCTGAGATCTAGGCGCTAATCAATATGGACAGACGGACAGACAGACATGGCTATATCGACTCGGCTATTGATGCTGATCAAAAATATAAATATATAACTTATGGGGTCGGAAACGTTTCCATCTCTGCTTTACACACATCCACTTTTTCCACAAATCTAATATACCCATTAACTCTTCGAGTACGGGTAAAAAAATTATTTGCCTTGGTTTCACGCCTTTCACGTGATTGCTCTCTCTCGCTCTCTGTATATCACACACATATTTAAATATTTATATATATACATACATATGTACATATGTGGACTAAGCGGTATGGAAACAGATGAGATGCGTATTCAAAAATTTATTATTTTCAAATATGTCTTTAGGTGGAAAGAGGATAAGAAATATATTTTTATAAAATCAAACCTTAAAATGTTGAGTCCTAGGGCTAAAACTTCAGAATCGGAACACTAGCCCCATGTAAAACAGAACCCCTTCTAAGGAAGGAACATTTTGGGATCTGATCGGAAAAGGTCTATTTTTTTGACAAGCTGTAAGTTTGTTTGTGATTGACTTCTTGGATTTCGAGTTTGTAATTATTCATATCACTGTGATCGATGATACGATTCCGCGTATTTAAAACTTGAATTATCTTAGTTAAACGGAATTACTACGGTGTCAACGAAATACACAAACAAAAAACCCGTTCTTTTATACCTTTTGTCCAACGGGTATCTATGTAGCTTCTAATGCTAAATAATTCCTAAGTGAATTTAGCTTTTTGAAGTGTAATGGCGATTAATGCCAACCGTGGCCCCCATATAATATTCATATGTTTTTGAGAATCCGTAGATGGTTTCACGTTTGCTGATTGTTACTCAAGCACTCTTATAAATCATCCATAGCCATATTCGATCGATCTGTTTATGTTTTGGTTCATTATTATAATTCTTTTCTATGCATTGCCTAACAACA
This sequence comes from Drosophila obscura, assembly GCF_018151105.1. Taxonomy (NCBI): domain Eukaryota; kingdom Metazoa; phylum Arthropoda; class Insecta; order Diptera; family Drosophilidae; genus Drosophila; species Drosophila obscura. Next base: position 3,410,982 of record NW_024542867.1, on the reverse strand, counting down.
TTAATCGGATCAAAGTCCAGGCGGTTGCTCAAGAGTTCTACTTAACAAAAGCGAATTCGCTATACAATATAAATAACAGATTCTAAATATTCAGAGCCTTACACGTTTCTCGACCAATAAAATTTCAAAAATGCTTTTATCTCAGTCCAGACTGATGATATACTGGGGCCTTTTTATAGCAGATTAGGTCTAGAGACAAAATAGTCTAGGCGAATATGAAAAGAAAATGTGGGTGTGGATAAAGGGAAATGGAATACTAGGAACTTCATCGGGATGATTTTATTTTGTAGAAAAGCATAGTCATACCCAGTGTTTACCAAATTCGTCCGATAACTTTACTAGCAGACTTAGCCAATCTTGATCAGACTGCGCTAAGGTAGCCAATCCAATCGGCTCTTCAGATAATAGATTACCTATTAATTGCTCCGGTGCTTTTCCAGATCTACGGAGTGTTCTGTGGTAATAACGACTATGGACGACCTTCCCTTATCGGTGTCGAAGCCCTCGGACATAAAAGCAGAAAAATTCTGTTAGTCAAACAATCAATCGCTAACAACAGACCCAGAGACATGGGTACCACAAGTCTAGTGCTCCAGTTAATGCTGTGTTCCCTGGCGCTCGTCAGCGACAGCGCCAGCTCCAGCGTCAGCCTTGGCCTTCAACCCATACCCATGGCCACAGAGAATTATGTGGCCGCATCGAGACTGCGTCGCTTAGCGGTAGAGTTTTTTGACTACTATCAGAATATTACTCTGGCGGACATGGCGTTGGATATGAATCGGGATCAGCATGCGCTTCCTTCCGCGCTGGATCTAGAATGCCTGGCGGACTTGGCACTACTAACACAGGATCTGGAATCAGCAGAAATCTGGGCCCTCAGAAGTAAATTTCATTGCTGCTTTGATACGTGGATTCACTTTGATACACTATGTTTTTGATTTGTTTAATTTTGCAGTGATTGACTCGTGGGGCTCGTTGCCTTCAGGAATCCTCTACGGAAACTTGAGAGATCTTGGAAACTACGACGAGTGTCTCAACATTGATCACGTTGTCACCACAAGTCACAGCGTCCAGGGAAAGTACTGCTTTGCCAAGGTCTCGCTCGCCCCGAGCTTATCTTCGCGACTCAGCATAAAGACAGCGGTCTGCTTTCCTGCATCCTGCTCAACTGCTCTCATGGACACGATGCTGCGACGGCTGTTCGAGAAGTTGCTCAACGTGGAAATTGATACGGACATGCAGTTGGTGAATGAGAACACGTGCAAGACTGCCCAGAAGGAGCCCTATGATGGCCTCACCATATTCACCATGTATGTCCCATTCTATGGTGATATTGCTTGGTTTATTTTCTTACTCTCCGCATTGCAGAGTCGTGTTGTCGGTGTTGTGTGCTCTGATGGTCCTGTCCACGTTGTATGACTATTTCTTCGTTAAGGATCAGAGTAAGTGACTGAGAAGTAAGAGAACCAAGTTTCATTTTAATTAAGCGAATGCTTTAATCTTTTTTTCTTAGAAAAACTTTCCCCGCTGGTCAAGGCCTTCTCAGCGCGTGCGAACTCGCGTGTACTCTTCCGGATTATAGACACCAGATCGAACCCCAATATTATTGACTGTCTTCACGGAATGCGCTGCCTGTCCTTCATCTGGGTGGTCTACGGACATGACTATGTGGTGGCTGCTATGGGGCCCAATTTGAACTTTATCCAAGCATTTACGGTAAGCACCGACCAATTGCCAACAAAAGTAAAATTGACGCTCAACTCGAATTTCCTTGGCATAGTGGACCCAGTCTGCCTACAGCATGCTGATACAGCATGCGCTTTACTCGGTGGATACCTTCTTCTTCTTGAGCGGACTGTTGCTCGTGGTAATCGCTCTGCGCACAATGGAAAGGTAGGTTTTAACTACCATCATGCTTGTGTTTAGCATATTAATCGTTCGTATGATGCTTAGAACAAAGGGAAAGCTCAACATACCCATGATGTATTTGCATCGCTATCTGCGACTTACACCCGTTCTTGCCTTGGCCATTATCATATACATGAAGATCTTGCCCATTGTAGCTGACGGACCGCTTTACGGTTCAGTTACTTTCGACAATTATACCGTCTGCGAGGAGACCTGGTACTGGTCACTCTTGTATGTTCAGAACTACGTCACGGACAAAATGGTAAGTTGCCCAAGACGATGCAATAATGACATGAAGTCATCTGATGGTGTTTCGAAATCTTCCAGTGCTTGGGTCATTCCTGGTATTTGGCTGTGGACATGCAGCTCTACATTATTTCACCTCTCCTGCTGATTGCATTGTACAAGTGGGGAAGAAAGGGAGCGGCAGCCATTTTTGTTTTAATGCTGCTACTGGCTTCGGGCCTCTTCGTCACAATGGTGATTGGCAAGCACTCCATGTAAGTGAGGACAGGACGTAGAAAATCGGTGGAAACAGATGAACCAGTTATTTAAATCTGCTTCATTGCAGTTTTTACCAAACCAACGATGCCATGCAAAAGATCTACTTCTCCACGCACACACGGGCCTCGCCCTATCTTATCGGTATCCTCTTCGGTTACTTCGTGCACATGAACCGGGGCAAGTCTGTGAAGCTGAACCGCATTGTTGTCTTCCTGGGCTGGATGGGAAGCCTGGCCCTGCTCTTCACCTGCATTTTTGCGTTGTATGGGTACCACAACAACAACGAATCACCGCCTATATTGAATGAGGCCTTCTACCTGACACTCACACGCATTGCGTGGCCCCTGGGGCTGTGCTGGGTAGTGTTCGCCTGCATGCACGGCTATGGCGGCCTGGCCAACAGCTTCCTCTCGTCGCCACTGTGGCAGCCCCTTTCGAGGCTTTCCTATTCTGCCTACATCTTTCACATGTTCATCGAAAGCCTCAACGGCGGCATTACGCGCACCAACACCTTCTTCAGTGACTACGAAGTGGTGAGTTCAGATAGCATTTGATTGTGTGGAGACAACTGATGACTGAAATTTACCTCATTCTAGATGCTTCGCTTCTGGGGCGACTTTGGTTTCACTCTGTTGCTCGCCTTCTTCATGTACATCCTTATCGAAGCACCCTTCGGTAATCTGGAAAGCCTATTGCTGCCCACTCACAGGACCAAGGAAAAGCCCGTCCTCGTCACGCAACACAAGACTGGTGAGGCCATCGAAGCACCACCTGCACCTGTTCCTACTCTTATGACGAAGTCACCCCTGCCTGAAGTAAGAAGCAAAGAGGCTGCGCACACGAACAATTAGGTTTTAATTTTAGATTTCCGTATTTATGATAGTTCTAGAATTTTGTTCATTTCTATAAGTAAATTAAATAAAATAATGTTTATGCCGAAAATTTGTTCACTTAATGATACATATGTATGTACATATTTTGTATATGTATGTATGTATGTATGTATGGACACATGTAAATCTCTTACAATTGTAATTCAAATTAAAAATCTAAAAGATCTCTTCGAAGGGGCCAGAGATTGACATTCCAACTGACTTTGAATTCTAAATGACACAGCTGGCTCTCTCGGTTGTTTTCAGAAATCTCTAGTACTATGACTAGAGATTTGGTTAAAAACACTGTTGTGAGCTGTCGGGTTTTTCCGGCCGCCTGAATAAAATATGTCTAATTGTCTTTATTCTCGACAATTTTCAAATTACGATAATTCAAGTCGTCTTCGTGACACAAGGTTAAAACAAATGTCCATAAGTACATACATACATATGCATAAGTAATTGCAATGGTCTTTGGACCAAGCTGCATTGCGTAACGTGCAACCCACGGAGTAGGAAAGATGTTCCTTCCTAGCTTGGACGGCACGCAAAATTGCATTCCGGCTGCTGGCTACGAGTGTGGTGCTCTTTTAAAATGGTCATAAGCTAATGCCTACCCTATTATTATCTAAAAATTCTAAAGCGTGCACAAAACGACAAAGCCGTAATCAACCGGACGGAGAAACACAACACCTTAAACGGAAGACAATACCTACAGTAAGAACACATATTATTCGGACACCCTTGTCACTCTAGTTTAAACACCTATAACTTGGCGTACGGTTAAGTTAAACAGAAAAGATCAACATTTCTACTATCCGTTCACAGAAAAATATTTAAATTTTCTACTATGGTATCCTTATAAAAATGAACTTAAGCAAAAAAGTAACTATTTAACGCACAATTTTTGCTTATGGTTATGAAAATTTAGGTTTATATTTAATGTCATTCTACGATTGCCATTCCGTTGCCGAGCTAAAAACATTCCACCTAGTTTTTTCTTAAATTTAGTTTTATTCGGAGTTTTAAATTCCAATGATTATTCGCATTCAATGGTACTAAATAAAAGATATAAAATAATAGCTTTAATTCACTTCATTCCCATTTTAAACCGTGGAAAATTAAGTGTGGAATTCATTTTGAGTTGGTAACGTGGGATCGTGTGTAGGTAAATTTCTGTTTGAAATTCAAAAAAATGTATGATATTTTCCTGAAGTTTATGGAGAACGAGAGAACTCTGAGAGTCGGTTCTGCTGCCGCAGCTCTACTTTTATACCCGTACTCAGTAAGTATATACATTTTTGAGCTTTTGATTTGTGTGGAATTTTCAAATATTTTATCTGTTTACATTTTTTGCTACATCTGTCATCTACATCTCTTTTCGTACACCTCCGATAGAGGGCGCACACTGCAGGCAGTGCTAGCGAAATAAAACAAATTTTGTTTTCAAAAAATATTTTCTTCACAATAGTCGCGGCGGTTGCACGGGAAGCGTCGCCATCTTCTGCTGCTGCTGGCTATCAGCATTCCTTTGCCAATAAAATATTGGGGAGCCCAGGATATGCTTGGGGAAGAGCGACCCCAGCCGAAGCAGGCATTTCATTAACTTTGTTTACTTTAAACAAAACCAAACAGCTGTCTAAGCAGTATAGCCGCGCGGAATGCAGTGCGCAGCTCTGGTCACACCAGAAAAATATATGGCACAATTTGCTAGCAACATTTTTTTGGAGCTGAGTACTAGGCTGAAAGTCCCGTACTCAGATCAGCTTAATTTGTTGTCAACCGAATCAGGAATGATATTCGTATGGAAACGATAAGAAATAATCCCTGCTTTTGTTTGACAAAAAATTTAGCGGCTTGCTTTTAGCAGACGAGTACTCAATTCCGAAAACAAAAATTTGAATAGATACTAAAAAAGCAACCGATGGTATTCCATATGTATATGTATACACACACCCTCATATTCAAAGAAAACAAAAGAAATAGGCGCAAGCCGGCAAGAAAAAAGAAAACAACAACCATATATGTACATATGTATGTATTTCGCTTGGTGCCCAGTGCAACCAAAGTGGGCAGAGTGCATGCTCTACTGTTTTGTATTTTTTTACAAATAGAATCTGTTAAAATTCCCTATTTTGTGTGAAAGAAAGTAAAAATGTCTTATTTTTGGGCGCTGTGGAGCTGAACGACGACAGTGCAAACTGCAATATTGGATAAACCCGTTCCTGGGGGACAGAAAAGCCATAAGCATGTTTTTTATCTCCTTATATATTAAGAAAATGTGTACCAGGTATACAATTAGTAAATTATAATATCCATCTAGTTAGCATTCATTCGACTGCCTTAATTAGATTAAATTTGTATTTATTATTGCACTTTACGCTGCTTTTTCGCTTGTTTCCTTCCATTTTTAACGTGTATGTGTGTGTTTGCTTATGTCGATAAAAGATAGAATAATTCTTTATTCCGCTCGAGATGGGAAAATATCATCATCATATCTATCGTCCTCTTTTTCCTTGAACTGAGTACTGCCCGCCGTACCGACCCTAGCAAACACATTTTGCTTGAAGATATTTCGTATCGGTTTCATACGAATATCATCCCTGATTTTGCTAGCCTACACTTTTATCGGATCTGGGTATTTGGCTTTGAAAAATATTTCGATGCATCAAATAATTTCTAAATTTGTTGTCGCAAAAAAGGCAGCTAATTTGTAAGTTCTTGTACTCTGTCCTGGGGCAGAGTAAAACCAATAAAAACTAAAACAGAAACGACCTAATTCAATTTGCCAAGCTCGGCCCAACTTACTACCGCCATCTAGACAGAAGTAGAGATACTACATCGAGCTGACAGTCAAATTGTGGGTTTCCATCGGAGCAACTCTGAGTTTGGCATTCGCATGTGCACGTAGCTTGTGCGCTCGCCTAAGAAGAAGAACGCTGTCAATTTTCTTTTCCTTTCTTTCCGGTCTCTGCTACATAGAAGACGCAAAGTACGTTAAATTGCTGAAAGTAATCTTGAAAATTAAACGAAATCCGAGTCAGTGAAGAATAAAAAAGTTCAGCAGTGCTGGCGGTGGCATTCACCGGTGGCATTGTTATTCATGTTGTGCTCCTTTTTTGTTTACGTTTCCAAAAAATGTACATTTGATGAAAGCATCTGTACCCCCCTACTCCCAAAGATCGAACAACAACAACCATAACAAAAGCAAACTAATACTTTTTTTTACTCTTTTTTTTTTTTGTTTGTGCAGCATGTTCATGCCAAAGGCCCATCGTGTCGCCATCTACGAGTACCTCTTCAAAGAGGGCGTCATTGTGGCGAAAAAGGATTTCCATGCACAGAAGCACCCAGAGTTGGAGTCTATTCCCAATCTTCATGTCATCAAGGCACTGCAGTCGCTGCATTCTCGCGGCCTTGTCAAGGAGCAGTTTGCTTGGAGACACTACTACTGGTATTTGACCAACGAGGGCATTGAAGAGCTCCGCAGCTACCTGCACTTGCCTCCAGAGATTGTGCCCTCGACCCTGAAGCGCCCCGCGCGCTCTGAGACCGTGCGCCCACGCCCAGCTGCTGGCGGCCCACGCGGTGCTGGTGATGCCTCAAAGACCGGCGAGGATCGCTCGGCTTACAGACGCGCCCCTGGTGGCAGCGGTGTAGACAAGAAGGGGGACGTCGGACCTGGCGCTGGAGAGGTTGAGTTCCGTGGCGGATTCGGTCGTGGCTCGCGCAACTAAAGTTGCAGCGCTCCACCTTTTTTTTATGTATCCATTAAACAAACGAGAATGTTGAGAGGTTCTAATCAGTCCACAACAACAACATAAAAGAAATGTGTACATGTTTTATGATACGAATGACGATAAATTGTAAAACATACGCAAGTGAACATCCAAGTTTTGTTTTATTTTTTTAATGTTAATGTGTGCATCAAGGAAAGGAAATCATCAAGGCAACACAGCCTACCGGCAATTTCCGCGTCGACAAGAATTTCATGCTGTCGTTTCTCTCTTAACAATTGGGAAAGATCGTGAATTTCGCAGCATCGAAAGCAAAGCCCTTTGGCTTTGAAAAACATTGTTTCTCTTATTTTCCACATTGCTAAGACTGGTCCACTGAACCCCAACAGCTCAGACAAGACTTGGCTTGGCCAAACGCAAAAGAATGAATTAGTCGAATTTTGATGATTATGATCATTAACCATTCTCATTTATAATGTGGCCATTCTCATACACTTTAAGAGCTGTATGGTAAATGAACACAACCTGGTGGTTTGTTGCACTGCCAGCAGATCAGAACGATTACATGACTTTTTATTTCTAGTCTCACTGCACTTCCCTAACTTGAAGGGTAGTGGAATACGACCGACCACGGCCATGTTGCTATATAATGTACATTTCTGGACGCTGACTGTGAGGTAATTGCGGCAATGCAAGGAGCCTCTAAAGTATGGAAATTCAATTTAATAAAAAAAATACCAATTCATATAAAATAATGTTTTATTATTTACAGCTTGTTAAAATAAACTTCTCACTTAACCTACGGCTCAGTTCCTACCCAGCAGTATTGTACATCGAAATGCGTGAAAACTAACTTCGGAAAGCCGATGTTTATGTACCCTTCCAGTTCGACTAGTTAATTGATCTACTTAAAACCGAAAATGTGTGATAATCTGATTTCAGCAGGAACTCAGAAATTGAGTTTTTCCAATATCAGCTTCATGCAGGGCGCACAACTTAAAATAAAAAAATTTGGCTATGGAAAAAAAAAAATTTCAACGAAATGAACTGGCAAATCCATTGAATTTGAGTTAAATGTTGATAAGCTGTACGTACTTCATATACTAAAACCGGCCGATTCGACCATTTTCGCTCATTTTCAATAACGAAGGAGAAAAAAAAAGGTAAACCGAAGGCAGCAGGGAAACAGAAAATCGGACTGAAATCGGAGGGGGAGATGCTTCCTATCTGTGCGTGACGAACTTCTGCAAGTGTACATATTTATGTATGTATGTATGTATACTTATATACATGCTTTCTAGCAACTTCTATAACTTAAAGCAACTGATGTGTTGGAGAGCTTATGCTGTGGGATCGAACCAAAACAGTTATTGGCACTCTGCTGGCTATCGACGCTTTATCGATATTTTTCCTTTGGCCAAATGCGACATGTTGATCTTGACCTTGCTCTCGTTCGTACGCTTCACCCAAACCTGAAAATGGCAAGCGATTAGCCAAAAGAAAAGGAGACGCGGCTGACAGGAGTACGTACCACTTCATTACCGATAGCCGTGATGGTTGCTGCAAATTTGCTCAAGTCCTTGCCCTCCACATAGACCTGCTGGCCACGACAGAACCATCGCCGCTCGTAAAGCAACTTGTTGTCCTCGATGCGTGTTTCCACGTAGCTGTTAGCCGGCGGGTCAGTCAGTAGTATGTGCGATTGCTGCTGTTGGGTGCTTGTATAGGAAACAATACCGTTCTGCTGCAAGCTATTTGGACCCAAGGGTTTGCCGCGTTGTATAACCTTGAGATCAGATTCAATTTCCTTGTCGTCTAGCTGATAAACTAGAAGCTGACCGGTGGCTGGTTTTCGACGCTTCTCTATCACCGGCATTGGTTCGTTCGGTCGTCGGCGTAACTTTCGCGTCACCGTCGTTTTAATCTCCATGGAATCGCTGGTCAGCTCCAAACTATACCGTTCGTTTTCGATCAATCGCTTTCGGTCCTCAAAATCTGATATCAAATTGTCCTTAAGATCCATCATCTTCTCGTCATACTCCTTCTGAGCGGCCTTCTTCTCCAGAATATAGTCTCGCTCGACGCATTCGCGCATGTAATCCTTGTATATCTCATTCAACCTACGCCGCTCTTTAAGTTGGTTGTCCAGCTTCTTAACGCGTTTTATATACTCTGGATGGATGAGCTGATTCAGCTCCTCCATTTGCTTTTGCAGATTAAGAAGCTTGTGCTGGTACATTCTGTGAAAAAAATGGGAGATAGGAAGCGAAACAATTGAAATCGCATATGCAGATCGGATATCGCATGTCTCGCACTTACTGCTCTTTGAGCTCGCTGTTGCTGCCAATGTTGTTGTTTGTGCTGTTGTTTGATGTGCCGTTAGTGACACCGTAGCGATTAGGACTGCGGAACTCTGTTTCGCTAGCGTCGTCCGTATCTAAAATTGGAATTTGTAAGCATTTAATGGTTAGTTTTATGCTGAGAAATCGTGTGGTCTGCTTTTGTTTTGGGCAACACAGGTACGCGCTTACCTTCTTCACTGCGCTCGTCTCCAATGGATTCGTCATCATAGTTATCGCGCGTGTAAAAGCTGTAGTAGTTGGACATTGCTTTGTTTTTATTCTTGAACCCGAAGTCTTTTGTAAAGATCTCCTACTATTTTTCAGCAACTGTTTATTTTTTTCAATGAAGCCCGAGGAAAACACACACACACACTTACTTTCTCGTGAATGGGCATTCAATCGATAGTAAAGAATATTTTTTAGAACTAACTATCGAGTCTTATTCGATAAGACATTCAACACATTGTAGCCTAGTACTCAGACGCGCTAAATTTTCCGTCGACCGAATCAGGGATGATATTCGTATGGAAACGATAAGAAATCATCCCTGTCTATTGTTCGACAAAAAATGTAAGGCCTAGTACTCAGACCTGAAAAAACACATCGCGAACAGAATTAGGGTTATTATATATTATGATATTCGTATGAAAACCATAGTACTCAGATCGAAAAAAACACCTAGCGAACAGAATCGGGGTTGATATTCGTATGAAACCGATAATAAATGTTTTACGGCAAAAACTGTTTTCTAGGCTCTGTACGGAAGGCAGTACTCAGATCGAAAAACAAAAAGGTCGGTATATACTGGAAAAGTATCAGAAGTATTTGCTTGTTTTTTTGGTATGTCTCGACCAGCCTCGAAAACGATATCCATTTGATATCTTTTGCCAGCAAACACGAAGCAAATATTGCAATAAGAGAACAAAAAACCAAATGAAATATTTTAATAATGAAGACAAATAGAATCTAATTAATGCAGCATTATATAAAGGACAATTATAGGTTTTGAAAGCAATATTTGTTTTATATTTATGAAAATTAATAAAAATATTATATTATAATATCCATATAATTGTCATTCATATACATAGCTGCTTTAATTAGATTCTATTTTTTCTTCATTATTTATATATTTTATTTGGGTTTTTTTCCTCATATTGCAATGTTTGCTAGTAGAAGTTATAAAATGTATATTATATTTTTCGAGGGGCTAGCAACATACCAACGAGTACCAGACTACCAGATTACAAACCATACAGTATATAGATTTGCCAGTTCATATAACGATTGTGTCGCAGCTAAATGTTCTGTCCCAGGTCCCCAGGTCTTCGGCTCGTGGGGTGTGGACCTGAGACGTTCGGCATTTTTTCGACATGTTCGATTCATGACGAGATGCGAAAGCAAGCCGATAATTGCAAATGTACATATGTGTGTACACAGACACCACAAAATATTTGCCAATGTTTATTTTTCGGAACCACGGTTTTGATTTTTTAGGTTCCAGGTTACGTTAATGTGTGTGTGCCACGCAATCTCACATACTGTGCATGTTTGGGTTCTACAATTTGTGGCGGCTTGAACCAAAATTCGTTTTTGGTTTTGTTGAAATAAATACAATATATAAAAATTAAAAGATGTTAATTGTTTGTTTTATTTGAAATTGCACATTTAAATATACATATCCCTATTTAAGACATGTTTTTTCTAAATTAAATATTGTGCAAATGCCGTTGGCTTTCGACTTTGTCAATAAATTTATATTTATAGATTTATAGAGCTACCAATTTCACCGGTTCGCCATTGTTGATAGCGTCTCTATTCTCCAGCACTCAGTTTCTTTTGATTATGTCGTATGAATTTAAGTCGTTCACTCTATATCTTTGCGTACATGTCGACAATAAATTGTTGGCACAGCTCACAACATCGTAGAATGATGAAGAATTTCACGTACAAAATTTAAAAAAATGAATTTTTGAACATGGAAACAATAAATTTGAATCCTTAACAAATTTCGTAAATTTTTTAGAATCGAAAATTTTAGTAATATTGGGTTAAAAACTAAAATAAAAAGTACCTGTGAAATTATACTTTTTTTTATCTTAAGATAGGCAACAGTTGCTTAAAACGTAACCATTCGCTCTGTATTAAATGTGTAACATATCTACCTAAGTGCCCACTAAGCGGTTTTGCGCCCCGTTTTGTCCCAAGAGTTGCACGTTCAAAGTTGCGCGGCAAATCACAAAAGCAAGTTGTTTTTTTTATTTTTTAGTGTCAAATGTTGGACAGCTGCTTTGGTCAGCTGTAAGCTGTCTGTCAAATGCAATTAATTAGACAAAGTGAAAGATCAACTTTAAGCTCAGCTTTAATTCTTAAATTTAGCTTAGAGAGAAATGGAACCGCTTTAGCGTATGTACTAGTGTACTCTTATGAACGGTGAACGTCTTATTGTGATTCACGTCACTAGATAAAATATATGTTTCTCTTAAATTTGTAATAAATACATATTTTCAATATGTCTTTAATAAGCTCTGATCCAATAATATCTTGCAAACGGAATTTTCGGAAAAAAAATTTCACACATTTCAAAAAGTAGCTTTGTCCCTTTTAAAAGCTTCAGCAATAAATAAATGCGATAACCAAAGTGAAGAAAACGAAAATTATATCGAGTCTGATTAATGTACATATTATTTAAATTTTTGTATTTATAATCTTTGTTTTTATTAATAAACTTTGCATTTCATATGACCCTTTCTTTATTTCAAAGAAAAACGGGTTTTCATGCATTTATAGCATGTTGGCTATATATTATATAGTCCACCGATTCTTATTATTCTTCATGGATATAGTCTAAAAGGATATATAATATATTAGGGAAAATTTCAGCGTTATAAATGATGGAATTCCTATTTTGACTGAAATAAAATATCCAAAAATTAATTTGTACTTTTATTGAGCTGAATGAGAAGTGTAAGTGTGTATATGACACTTGTTGCTAGCAAAAATAGTGACGCAACAAACTTAGAAAAGTCTATTGTCATAACATTTTAACTCTGCTGCAAAGAGAGCGACAGCATGAGACACAAAATGCAAAATGTTTGTTCGTAGTCGTCTCTAGAGTCTGGACACTTCTAATGGCTTTCAGTCGAACAACTGAGGCACTACTTAATACAAAATTATGTTTTCCAGCAATATACAACCACCAAGCCAGCAAAATTGTATCCGCAAGTAAAAACAATCGATTAATCGCGAGTAGACACTCCCAGCTCAACTGGAAAGCCAACTGGAAGCATATATTTATCTCGCTTTGACTGCAGACATAAGGCCATCCCTATTTTTTCAGTTAGTCAGTTAGCAAAGTCTAATGTCATAGCACCATTAATACCACTTACTAAATGGCATGTACATATGTATGTACATATATAATGGGGCAGTTCAAAAAAGCGAAACGTCCCAACGGAGGTTGGGACCCCTCAAGAGGTCGCAGAGGTCTTGCTTCCACTCTGAGAGAGCTTTTAATATATGATATACGAATATAAAGCCTCCGTTTATTATTTTCGTTAACAAATACATAAGCAAGCTGTTTTCAAACGCAATAACGCAACTTATGCCAATATAATATGTATATCGACTCGCACATATGTATGTACATATGTATAGATATGCATACATTATGGAAACTCGGAAACTACACGAATTGAATATATCTCTATATATGTACATATGTGTATGTACATATCTGAGTATCGGTAATTTATAAATACATATGTGCAGAAGATTACTACTGTAAAGATCCCTCAATTTCGAATTGAATTTGTACATATTACATAGAATTAAGACGAGTAATTATAAAGTTTGATTTACGTTTTCGCTGCCTGTAAATAACTATTTGTACATTTCACACCCACATGTACATATGTATATATGTGTGGTATGAATGCAATGCGTACTTTTGTTTTGAATATTAACAGCAATTGCTGTTTGCCCGCAGTTGCTTTCGTTGGCTGACACAAATTTCCGAGCTGTCGTCATGGGAGAACGATGCTAATGGATGGCGACTCTCCGTACGCCCACGTACACGGAGATATCTGCTGGCTGCGCTATTCGCCCGCGCTAAGAAATTTATATGTACATCAGACGGAAATTCCATGCTAAATCATCGCTGGCAAATTTTGATGGATTTGTGCATGAGATGGTGGCGTCTGGGAGTGCACAGTGGGCTCATTTATATGTGGATAGTGCCCAAAAATACCCATCGACCCATCAGTATACTAATTTTACTGAGTGGTCTATGAAGTGTAAAACGTATATGCGAAAATGAGCATGGCCCACAAAATAATTTTTTCAGAATTTTTCTTAGCTTATATGCTATTTAATTTACGATGTTAATTTTGTAGTAAAAGAATAAATAAAAGCAATAAAAACTCTTCAATATTTGCTTCTGAAGATAATAATAATATTATTAATATTAATATTAATTATCCATAATTTTATCCAAGTTTAATCCAAATAACTTTTTTACAATGTTTAAGTTATTAAAGACAAACACGACCAGCGTGCTTCTGATTCTGTACAAAGCATACGAACATTCGGGCACACTTTCGATGCTATTTATAGAAAGTACCGTTCAAACCTAAGCAAAATCCGTATGGCATTGTAAAGTTTGGACAGTTTGCATATTTAAAGATTAATTTTCTGATTTTTGGCCTATGGCAAGCACCCACTGTGACTAATACATACATATGTAGATCTGTGGAATAATTTTTCTTTCTTTCGTCTTGTTTCGCGAATTCCGCTGCAATGATTTTGATGACTACATACGAACATATGTTTGTAGACCAGGCCATTCGAAGCTCGAAAGTTCGGGTGTAGCGGGGAAAATTTGTTTTCGGCAGCACCAAAAAATATTTGTACATGCATACAAGCATAGATATGATGAATATATATGTATGTACATATACGGTGATCGGCACAGTGATCCTCATGAGGCCACACATACACAACAGATGGTCTATAATTATGTGTCTATGTACATATGTACATGTACATTTGTATACAAAAATATGTACCTAAAATGTATGGATGCGTTGTAGTCAGTCTCTGTTTTCTTGCTCATTGCTGCTGTTTTAGCTTTTGGCCCGTTGTCTCAATTGAGATTTTGTCGTCTTCAAGGTCGAAAATTTCGATGAAAATGAGTTTATTGTTTGGACAGGGGGCATTAACATTAACGGCCACGTCCATGTGGGCGATGCCAAGACCAAAACACCTTAGCCACAGCGGCAGAAACTGCGCCAGCGACAGATCTGATCTGATGGGGGATGATTGTCATTTTATTTTTGTAATTCATGACTTAATCTATTTATATTTTGATGGACTGGTTTTCGTAGCGTCCGTTGGAACTCAAAATGAAAACAGGGATGATTGCACATTCTTGTATATGTATATATGTTGTATATATGTAATTATATGTATATATATATTATGTATACATGTACATATGTATGTATGCGGTTCACAAATAATTACTACAGCATCACTGCTGCAGTTCCAGTTATTGACTTTCCGTAACCGTCACTCCATAAAAAGAAATATCGGTGCACGACTTAAGATTCTCGAATGACCGCCAGTATCGCCATTTAATCTCCTCGATTTGCATTTGTTTACTATCAAATCGAAACAGAGTGCAACGCCAACGCTACGGGCATCTCTGACCAATTTGAGAGCTGGGAGTTCTGCTAGCATTACAAACGATCTCGTTCTCTGCCCTAAAACGGCGCGAAACGGTTATACATATGTATAAATGTCATTGTCATTGCCACGCAAAACGTACATACACAGCATCCTACGCGACGGTCATCAATAACAGCTACAATGTCAGTTCATCTATAACTCTTTGCCTGTTTTAACTGGTGATGGGTGAAACAGAGTTTGGTATGCACTCGTATGCCTATATGGACACATATGGAATGCAAATATTGTATGTACAGCTGTGTTCAAAGAAATAGTAGTGCCGGACTTCACCACTTTCAAAACTATTTTTTGTTACATTGTTTCAAATTAAACTAGTGATATCTTTTTGGATAGACTGGCATGTAAGCATTCGAAAACTAAATCCCGTTATATTGGCATTTTCTGGAAAAAATAATTTTGTATCAAGTAGTGCCTCAGTTGTTCGACTGAAAGCCATTAAGTCTAGAGACGACTACGAATACCATTGTTGCATTTTGGCTTTCATGCTATCCCTCTCTACGCAACAAAAGTGGCTAAGTCTAATGTGATATAGCTATAAGTGGACAAAGTACCTTGATTTCTCGGTATATTTATGGTATATTTTGAAAATGAGAATGTATATTTTGGTATATTTCTGAGGGTCAAGCGGTATATTTGATCGATAAATCCGCGGTCACACTGTACGGCACTATAAAAGCGTCAGCACGAGGAAAATGCGGAGGAAAGTTTGAGAAATAATAAAACGCGGCAAGTTGTGCGACACTCTACCACGCATACACGCGCATACATATATAATATTGAACAATATTTGTGCTGCTTACTTTTTTGTTGTTGTTTGCTTCGTCAAGTCGGTTGATACAAGTGCATAAACAGGAAGTTCTTCGGTCCAAAGCGAAGAAAACACCTCCAATCCACAGAAGCAGAAGCAACAACTGTATTTTTGTTGATAACAGAAACCAGAAGCTATTTGAAGCTCAACCCAATCACCACAGAAAATCGAAGAAATCAAAAATGGCCGAGGCTAACAAGAGGAATATCCCCATCAAACTGGGCGACTTCAGCGTCATCGATACGGAGTTTAGCAACATTCGGGAAAGATTTGACTCCGAAATGCGCAAAATGGAGGAGGAGATGGCCAAGTTCCGTCACGAGCTGATGAACCGGGAGGCAAACTTTTTTGAGTCCACAAGGTGAGCTCCTCGCCTTTGATTTTTATATATCAGGGCTGCCGGCAATAGACGGTTGGCAAGCCAAAGAAAAATAATGGTACACATATCGTCTTATATACATATGACATACACACTAAATATGTAAATTACGTAATGCCGTACAATATTTATTTAATTTTTTTGTTTTTAATTTCCAATATTGTGTGTGTCACGGTGAGAAGGGGTTCCTTTGGCTGTTATGTCTGGCGTGCCAAGGGTAATTGGTTACGGGCCACAGAGCGCGTCTGAAGTAGCACCAAACTGTACGTATGCGCGTGGGTATGTGCGGAAGCGAAGTGCCCTGTTCACGCAGGTGTACGCAGGTGCTCGATGGCAGTGATTCTTGTGATTCTTTCTCGGTGGCCAGTATCTTTTCGACTGAAACAAATTCATCTCATATTTCCTTGGCCCTAAATATAGGCACACTTCTTGCCACCCCGACCTTCTGGTTGTCTGGAACACATACACACGCACTGGGCTAAGGCAAGGCCTTTTCTTTTTTTTAGGATGAGTCATCAATTAAAATTCTCCCTTGCAGTTGCTGTCCGCCGACTATCCAACCCCACATGTATGTATTTGGCGTTCCACCCGCCCTCATCACATCAGAACACACCCACGCAATACAAAGCGATTTGGTTGGTGTTGCCTTATGATAGATCCGATCCCCGAAATATATGTATACTTACATTTGTTTGTATGTACATACTCGAGGCCGTTCTTCTGTGGCTAGAAAACGACCGGGTCAGCTTATGTTTATGCAACCGTTATGCGGCATAACGGAATTCTCTAACGGCGCAGTCTTGTGCATGTGTGTATGCACACTTAGTCTGCAGAGATGCTCATTTTGAGGTGGAATATTCACTAAATAAACACAATGCTGCCACTACAGTTTAATAGAAGGTTGCAAAAATGTTTAAACTTTAAAGAGTTCACGTCAAAAAATATATTATTTACCGCAACGGACGCGAGCAACCCTGCCCCCGCTGTCGTTGAGGTTGCGCGCCTGGCTTGCCTTCTAATCTGCCATCGGTAACTGTGGCGTTACGTTGCGTGGGGTGCTACTGAAGTTACAAATCGTAAGCGGCTTCACTCCCCATGACATAATCGATATTCTTTCCGCTCGCTGTTGTTAATATTGGCGTTGCCGTGGATGCCAATTCATTTGCATAGCCACGACAAAAATTAAGACTCCATTCTAAACCAAACCTTTTCTGCTAGACATGGCAAACCGACACCGAGCTACGACTCCCCACCGTCTCATCCACAGCTGCTCAACTTTCTCGAAGGGCGGTCGAAAAAAAAGGAAAATTGGTCAAAATTGATTTGTCCATGCAGTCCCACCTGTGCCTGCGCGTACATACATACATGTGTATGTATGTCTGCTTGTAGCTCTACCTGTAGGTGCGCTGGGTGATGACGGACTATAAAAACAAATTATTGATGCGTGGCGACCTCTGACATCTGCGGCTAGGTGTGTGTCGATAAATAAGCAGCAGGCCACATGGATGACTCACAGAGTCCAACTCCAAAATCATTTCCCAAATAGCACACAAGCCCCCGTAATTTCCGAATACATTCCTTCTCCACTAAAAGTTATGTCAGATGTACATCATAGCATGTATGTACATAGTAACCACCAAACAGATACATAGGATAACAAAATTTGGTTTGAATTTGATCTGTTATCATCTTGCTGGACAGTTACACCAAAGACAATGCATACGCTTGCATTTATTTTGGAACTCGATTTTTTCCGGGCTCTAGAGCTGGCTCTTGAAATGTGGTTTAAAAAGCCAGAGAGAGAGAGAGAACTCTAGAGTCTAGACTCTAGACCCAGCAGCCGTTCTCTCCGATGCATTTAGCCGATGACAGTTTTTGTGCACACGTATTCTAGAATTCTCAACCATTCTAGATCGCCACGTATCTTTTTTACTGCGCTGGTCGAAATTTACCCTTCACGTTATAAGTGCTATGTCACTTTTGGAAGACGATTTCCCCTCAATTAAAAAAAAAAAACTATTTATTTTTAAATGTTTAATTTAAAAATTATTTTTCTATAGAATATATGTACGATAATAATGATTGGATATATACATGTAAGAGTACATAATCCGCTATGCTCCGGTTTTCGTATTACGTATTTGCGACTACGATTTTGAAAAAATTCGTACGAATTTAAATTGTGTGCGCTCCGGGTTTCGTAACTTTTTCCTATCGATAGTTTTTCATTCCAAAATTGTTTTGCGATGTTTTTCTTGAAAAAATCTTTGGTTTGGAAATGGAAATAGTTAAGTTAAATATGGCATCGTTTTGGCAATCGCATTATATTACCATTATAAGAAAAAAAAAAAAAGGGGAATTAAGAACAGGCGACATTTTTCCACTGGCCGTTGTTGATATCGATATTTTATCATTCAAAAGGAATTCGCACTTTGTTGTTGCTTAGGTTTATTTTGGTGAGGTTAAATTGGGGGCCTTTAGAACTAAATTTATTAAATATATTAGGATGTACGTGGGCACAGCAAATGATTTGTCAAAATTTAGATGTGCACGAAATTTATTTAATCAAATTGGAGTAGGGGACGAAAATCCTTTTGCGAATTTAAGCAGTTATTCAATATTCAAATTAATACTAAGTATTTAAATATGAATACAGAGAATATAATTATTTTATTATCCAACCAGTCAAATGCAAAATGATTTTAAAAGAGGAAATTGCTTATTTGTAAATGTTTACGTCTCGAAAATCGTCTGCTTACTCAGGTTCTGTGCGGACTCACACATGCAAACGCATTCTATTTTTAGATTTGTACGTTCTCAAATTTGTGCGAGCGAGATGGCTCAGGAATATGAATGTGTATGGGCGTTCTACTCATCTTACTATTATATTGTCTTTGGTCACACTTTATTTACATTTAGTTTTTTTCTCAACATGTTGGCCTCAAAAGGTGCTCTTGCTCTCTTTGTGTGGTGCAGGGTTCGTTTTGGCTTTGACGATCTTGTGTATTTAACCCAAATCTGAAAATCGTTACCACCCTAGCATGTACAGTGAGTGGGATGACCTTTCTGCTTAAGAACAGCGGAGCAACCCTTTGGCATTGAATCCACAAGACGTGCGCACTGTTGAGGGGTGATTTTCTTCCACTCTTCTTGCAAAATTCGCCACAAATCGTTTTTATTTGCTGGTTTTTTTTGGCCAACGACTTGTTTAAGAATTCCCCACAAGTTCTCTATAGGGTTCAAGTCGGGGCTCTGCGGTGGCCATTGCAAAACATTGATTGCCTCTTGGTTAAGCCACGACTTGACTATCTTGCTGGTGTGTTTCGGGTCGTTGTCCTGTTGAAATATCCAGGCAAGTGGCAAATTATCGGCATATTCTCCAGATAAATTGTTAATAAGGATGTCCCTGTACATTTCGCCGTTCATAATGCCTTCTATCTTCACTAGGGGACCTACGCCCGATGCGGTGAAACAGCCCCAGACCATAATCGAAGCGCCACCATGTTTAACGGTCTTCTTCGTGTATTTGGGGTCCAATTGTTTGTTTGGAGGACGTCGTACATATGGTTTACCATCACTCCCAAAGACATTAAACTTGGATTCGTCGCTCCAAACAACCATGTTCCAAAAATTGGGACCTTTTTGAATATGCTCTGTGGCGAATTGAAGGCGCTTTTTAACATTTTTAATAGACAGCAATGGTTTTTTTTGGGCAATGCGTCGATATAACCCGTATTCATTTAGCCGTCTTCTTATGGTCTGAGATGACACATTCACGCCATAATCTGCCACCATTTGACCTTGATTTGCGTCGAAGTCAAGAACGGATCGGCTTTACTGAGTATGTATATGAGCAGAGCGCAATACTACTTTTTGACATTTAGTCAATTTTTTGGGAACCCCCGAATTCCTACTTGTCATTTTTTACTGTGATCAGCTGCTTAAATAACAGTGTTGCAAAATGTAAAAATTTCAGGCCGAAATAAATATGTTCAAAAAAGTTATTAAGAAAACAGTTTATGTTAGTGGCAGTGGCTTAAGTCTATGAGCACAACTGTATTCAGTCCGAAACTTGCTTTTCTATTCGCTGAGTCGTGCCATGAGTATTCAAAAAGAAGCGCTTCTAGCTACATATGCACATATCTCCACACTTGTTAATTCCGCCATTAAAGCGCTTTTAGCGATTCAATTGTAATTGAAAATCAAATGATTTGATTAGCAGATTACGTCGGATCCACACGACTTGCACATACCAATTGTGTTCATAGTATATTAAGTACATACAGCTGTGGTCATATAAATAGCACAAACCAAAACAGAATGTATCGATCAATCATTTGGACAATATTTTACATCCGATTTTAAACATTTTTATCACAAATGATTAGGGCACTCATCCACATGGTATACAGGCCAAATTTATCGTTATCATTTTTCTCTTTTGCTTTATGCTTATGCTTTCATTCGCGTGCACCTTTTTTGCATGGTCACAGAAATATAACATTTTGATGACGCGGCAGCTATTTTCGAGTAAAAAGTTGTTTTCGCAGAATTCTTTGTTTGATTTTCAATATTTCGGTAACGAATTGATATAATTTATCGAGAACGTGAGTCGTGGAAGCCATTGATCAGTTGAAAAAAGGAAGATTATATTCACACTAAGTGAATCTCGAAAAAAAAACCGTCTGAAATAGCTGAAATAATGAAAGGCTCCATAAAGATGTTGTACTTCGTACTTAAATTAGTGAAGTTAAGCCCAACTTATTTAAATGATAAAAAAAATCGTAAGAAAAATCCAAGGAAAACGGATTCTTTGACGGATAGGCTCATAGTGTGCAAGAGCAAAGAGTGTGTCAAAACGAAGCATCAAACAAAGATTGAGTTTCGCACGGATACTCGGAGATAAGAGTCTGAATTATTGGAAAAATTTGCTATGGAACGATGAAACTAAGATAACCGAGAAGGAACGTGTGAGTCGCTTCTGGGGACGCGACTTTACTTATACCCGTACTCAATCAGCATATACATTTTTGAGAATATGATTTTTTTTAATTTTAGAATAAAAAAAAAATTTTACATTTTAAATTTGTTTGCTACATCTGGTATCTACATCTGTTATCTACATTTACATCTACCTATATTTATATTCTACATGTCCTCCGCTAGGGGTTGCTCGCGCACTGAACGCGGCAGAGTGTGCGAGCGAGAAAGAGTAACAGTAGCGTCAGCAGCGCTGGAGAAGGAGGGGGATCCAACAGAAAATAAATTTCTTCATTCTGGCTATAATTATGATCCGATCTGATTTAGATTCGGCAATCTGGTAGATATGGGCATTCTCTATGACAATGCGTTTTTAGTTTTATCGTATCTTTAAAACTGTTCCTGCCAAAGTTTTTGGTCCTTTGTGGGGGAAATTTTGAAATACACTTGTAGCAGTATGATATCACATGAGTCTGGAAACCAAATTTGGTTTCTCTAGCTCTTATAGTCTCTGAGATCTACGCGCTCATCAAGACGGACAGACGGACATGGGTATATCGACTCGGCTATTGATGCTGATCAAATATATACTTAATGGGGTCGAAAATGTTTCCTTCTCTGCGTTGCACACATCCACTTTTACCACAAATACAATATACCCCTTAACTCTTTTTTGAGTACGGGTATAATAAAGTAGGACCCGATGGCAAAACATTTGTTCGTCGTCCAGAAGGCCAATCTATTAACCCCAGGTACACAATGAAGACCGTGAAGCACGGTGGCGGATGCATTATGTGCTGGGGTGCATTTTTCCTGGCATGGTGTGGGTGCGCTCTATCGAATCAATGGCATTATGGATTGTTATATGAACACGGCTGCACATAGCCAGATTTAATGGTACATACACATACAAATAAATATTTCTTACCAGCTTTTGGAATGGATAAACACAGGGAAATTCGTTCTAAGCCTTCATGTACATACATACATACAGTGATGGACAAAATAATAGAAACGGTAGTCGCATTCACATTTGAAACCAAATATTTCATTTTTGGAGCCAATTTTGTGCTTTGTTTCAGGATAATGAGGTTTTATTTTGGATTCTCTTGTGAGCTTCTTTCATTAGTATTATTAGCTGGATATACTGATTTGTAGACAAACCACGTTTTTGTCTTGGAAAAAGAAATAGAAACGCATTAAATTTTGTTCTTATCTTGTAATAAAACGGTTGAAATAAAATTCATAACAATTCATCGACTAGAGACAAAATAAGATATAAAATAATGTTTCCTGCGGATCCCGTTTTGTTTGTTGGTGTTATTCCTTTCAGAATAGGTCGTGGCGTACATTGTACGGATATTGAAAGAAAACATATCTAAACTCCTTCAAAATTGAAGGCCACACAATGTCAGATAGTGCTGCATATTTAAAATGTGTTTAAAAAGTGTTTACGGCTATTCCCTACAAAAAATAACGAGACACAAGCGGAATAAAGCTCGAAACATTGGAGAAATTCGACATTACATGCCCTGAACACACGATACAGTAGAGGTGTCAACCCATCGAGGTTTTGTATCGAGCTACAGTTGTTGCTCTTTTGAGATGTTTGGATTGGATGCTCTAAAATACGAAGACAAATTTGTAACCAAATCGACTGGTGGCATCTAATTTTTACCATGGACAAGTTTCTAAAAGGCCGGATAAATTATTTCGGATCGTAGATCCGCACTGAAATCGAAAAATGTTGATAAACGATTGTTTATCAACAAAAATTGGTGGATTACCGATTACAACACTTAGTAACTTAGTAAATAAGTATACAAAAAAAAACTATGAATTATTATATATTATTTAGAGACTGATATTTAGAGACTGATATTTTGAGAGTATGAATAAACTGTTCAATGTTGAACAATCTTTGTATTATTTGGCTTAAAAAATAGTGTTTAATAGAATTTTTATTAATTATTATTTGAGCCCGATACTATCACGATAGTATCGATTGTGTTTTCAAAACACTCCAAACTATCGATGGTTCGACTATAAATCTTTTGACAGCTCTACTATACAGAAATACAAGATAGCGCAAAGAATGCCGCCAGTTTGTACTCATTTGCGTCATAAATGTCGATTTTAAACAGAGCGTATATATGCATCTCGCTCACAATTATTGGGTTTAAGGTGACAAGTTAAAGGAAAATACAAAATTATACCCGGTATTGGGGATATATTAGTTGTATGGTAAAGTATATGTGTGTAACGCCTAGAGGGAAGCGTTTCCGATCTCAAACTATATAAATACATACATATATTCTTGATCTGCATCAATCGACGAGTCGATATAGCCATGTCCGTCCGTCCATCCATTTTCCTACACATGTGTGTAATAGATATATATAAATAGCTATACATACAGATGTAAGTATGTCATCACATTCAAATATTTTCATCTCACTACTTTCAAAACTGTTTTGTTTAGACAATTTCCAATACATTGGCTTTTTGATAGACTGGCATGTAAGCATTCGAAAACAGAAGCGATCTCATTACATTGGCATTCCATATTCTTGTTTTTCATGACTCTAAACTCTAGAGTCTAAACGAATACCTATGAAATCTTTTGTTCATTAAAATAGTAGTGTTGGCTGTTATTTTTCAATGAAATTAATTTAAAACAGTCATCATTAGTAAGCTCAATTTAGGTATTCAATGTTTTGATGAAAGACATTATTGGATATATCGGTACTTTTGTTTTTGAAGCGTGGAAGAAATCATTGCTCGGCCCAGAAAAGGTCCCGTAAGAGTTAGACTAAAAACTAAAGACTAAAGGTATAAGGGAGGAGAAAATTGAAAACTAAGTTGTATTTACTATCACTATTGTACTTAACACAGTAAGCTATAAGAAGTATGTAGACTGACCATCGATTTTGTATGCGTAACACTTCTCTTTTAGAGGATAGTTACATATATCTTCAAAAATCATGAAAAAAATGTTATATTGCTCTGCCAGTAATGTGACTTCGATTTTCTTGAAGAACACTACTATTTCATTAAACAGCAGATTTAATTGGTGTTCCTCTGAGGTCGTGAAAAAGAAAATGGAATGCCAATCTAACGGTATTCTGTTCTCGAGTGCTTACATACATGCCAGTCCATCCAAAAAGATCACTTGTTTGATTTGAAACACTGAAAAATCTTCAAAAATAGTTTTGAAAGTGGTGAGGTGAGGCACTACCATTTCATTGAACACAGCTGTACATATTTATGTATATGCATGTACAATTTACTTGCCATTGTTCGCTGCGATGCTGATGATGACAATGAACGAGGGAAGATGATATCATGATAATTTTTAGACATGATCGCTATTTTGTCGCCAGAAGTCATCAGTTACATACATTTGATACCCTGCAACCGTGTGGCGACATACACACACATTTACACAAATTCGAACTTACAAGAACAAGGGCAGACAAAAAAAACACAATTTTACTTACGCTCGTTCTTCACGTTTCTTTACTTTCCTTGCGCTTGGATTTTCAATAACGAAAAAAAATATGCATGACATCACCTTCGGATGCCGGAGAGATAGAGGCACGAGAACATGTCATACTCACACTCTTGCCCACACACTGAGTGCCAGTGCCAACCTAGGTTTGTATGCACTGGCGTATGTGTATGTGCTTTTGTCAGGTTCGCCAAGAGAGTAGGGCGCCTGTGTGTGTGTTTGTGTGTGTGTGTGTGTGCGAGCGTGAGGGTAGCGAGCGCACAGAATTTGGCAGATAATTGCCCCTGTCTCTGATATTGCCATTCCCTTTTGATTAGACTTTGGCCAGTCCCAGTCTAACGGGTATTGGAATTACTCGTTAACGCGAAACTGAGGCAGATTTGGTCAATTATTTTGCACATGTCTGGACCTGTACAGGAGATCATCCGCCTCGCACTCCCAGCAAGGTCAACGCCATGCTCGGCCACGGCTATCACTCACATATGTTGCACACATGTATACATATATGTACATTGTACATATACATATACATATACATACAAACATAGTTTCTCACGCATAGGTGCGCAAAAAATCGGGGTTTTGTTGGTTGGTGCAGTGAAATTGGGTCGACTTTTGTGACATGGTGTGAGTACGAAAAAAAAACGCACAGAGTACACACACGTGTTTACCCTTGGAGTTTCTCCAAAGCTTGTGTTTTTGCCCTTTGCAAAAACAGATCCAAAACTGTCTGCTAGCAATAATATTATTCTAGCGGCCAGTGGTCTGACCAGAAGCGTGCACTGCATTCCGTACGGTTACACTGCTGTGACAACTGCTTTGTTAAAGTAAACAAAGTTAATGAAATGCACTTCTTCGGCTGGAGTCGATCTTCCCCAGGCATATCCTGGGCTCCCCAATATTTTAATGCCAAAGGAACATTCCATTCTGGCTAATAGCAGCAGCAGATGGCGACGGCTCCCCTGCAACCACCGTCGACCACCGTGAAGAAAACATGTTTGAAAACAATATTTGTTTGCTTGTGTGTTTATTTTAATATTCCTAGTGCTACAAAACTGTACCTCATAGTTAATGCAGTAGTCACAAAATTTCAATACGATTGATTATTAAATTAAATTGAATTAAATTAAACAGTTCCTATAGCTAATTTTGAGTATATGGATATAGTTTCTTGCTTAATTTTATACACATTTGTTTAAGTTTAAATTTAAATATCTCCCAAACATTCTTAATTTTATTTTGAGTTAAGTTATTGTTTTAATATAGATTTTTCAAATTTACAGTCAAATTTGCGTCTGCAGTTGTTTTGAAGCTATTTGGTATTTGTTTCCATAGGCGAACAGTGTAAATTAAAAAGTGTCTTTCAGAGCTAGCTAGTCTAGTTTGTTTTATATTCATACAAAATAATGAAAATAATAAATTATAAAATCCATATAATTTTCCTTCACATATCTGCCTTCATAAGATTATATACATATGTCTTCATTATTTAAATAATTCATTTTGTTTTTTGAAATTTAAAGCATAATAAGTCAAAGCAAAATGTAGAGCATAGTATCCAGCACCGCGGAATCAAAAAATTCCTGTCAAACTTCATATAAAAAATCAAGAATTTTTCGTTTAAGCACCGCGTAATTGAAAAATTCCTGTCAGAATTTATATAAAAAAACTGTGGCAGGAATTTTTCGCTTCGTTTCCTGGAGTGTTTATCCAGCAACACGAGCGGAATCCACAGATTTATATCGCCTATCGGGACCGAGTGTGGACTGAGATATTCCTGACACCCGGCCCAAAACCAACCATGTTTTAGTTATGTTCCACACCCTTACGGAATAGCTAGCAAATTCCTGGCAGGAATTTTCCGCTGTGCTGGAGACAGGCCTTAAGGCGACCGAATCAGAGAGGATCCAATTATAGTGCAATTATGAAGACAAATGTAGTAATTAAGGCAGTCGAATGAATACTGATTATATGGAGATTATTATGGTTATATTATTATTTATTTTAATCATTTAAAAGGCGATATAAAACATGCTGACGGCATGTTCCACAGCATCGGATTTATTTAATATTGCGTCGTCCTCCAGCTCCAGCTAAGACATTTCTGCTTGCTTTAATACAAAACTTAAAATTTGAACAGATTTCTGTTTCTGGGAGCATTTTCCACAGTTTAGGGGGTCCGGTTTGGATTCGAAACTATTAAACTATCTTAAGTTAAAACAAAGACTCTATACAATTACAAAGATATGGGACTAGGAACAAATTACCTTTCAATTTTCGCTTCACGCTTCATGGTACGGGCGCGAGGGGAACTGGTACGGTTTTGTTTGAATTTTACACCAAACTTTAAAAACTTGGATAAAGCCTATGGTATTTTTTAACTATTCCCGTTATATCTACATCTGAAGAACGATCCTTCAGCAAGCTGAAGCTGGTAAAAAATTATTTGAGGTCGTCGAAGGAACAGGAAAGATTAAGACATCTCAGTTTATAGAGTAGAGTAGTAATAACACTAGTCAACACGATTTTTCCTCAAGGAACAAAACGAACTTTTTCTTAAAGATTTGTGGCTTAGAAATGGTTTGATGATATTTTTTTTTTTCTATGGCAGAACTTTTTTTTAAAGAATTTTTGAAAACTGGTATTTTTTTTAAAGCTTTTTTCAGAGGTAGCGCTTGTTTTTTTCACATAACTCTAGTATCTTACGTCTGGTTGTAAAGAACTTTGCTATGTTGAAAAGATAATTAAAACAGCTAAAAGTTAAGCCCAAACACTTTGTGATTACAGCTTACCGTCTGGGAAATATAAAGCATTGAAATGCAAAAATTATGATTTTTGTGCGGTATTTCTTACGAAATTTTGACTTTAAAAACTCAAAGCAAACGAACAAGGGTTGTACATTTGGTACCTGATCGCCCTCCTTTGTTCCCAATTGGCAATTGGGCCCGCCGCCTTCAAAAAGGTATTTTTTGTTCATTTTTTCCATATTTTAGGTTTGGTTAACGAATTTTAGCTCCAAAGTCTCTCCATAGATTTTAATGAGCGATACCTTAAACGACGCCAAATTAACGCACCTATACACAAAAAAATAGAGGACACAGGATATAATTTTTTTTCGACTTTTCCTGAGATTTTAAAGTCAAAATTTCGTAAGAAATACCGCACAAAAATCATAATTTTTGCATTTCAATGCTTTATATTTCCCAGACGGTAAGCTGTAATCACAAAGTGTTTGGGCTTAACTTTTAGCTGTTTTAATTATCTTTTCAACATAGCAAAGTTCTTTACAACCAGACGTAAGATACTAGAGTTATGTGAAAAAAACAAGCGCTTCCTCTGAAAAAATCTTAAAAAAAAAATACCAGACTTCAAAAATTTTTCAAAAAAAAGTTCTGCCATAGAAAAAAAACCATAATTCTTTAAAAAATTTTAAATCTCCATATCTATCAGAAAAAGTCGGTTTGGATCCTTGAGGAAAAAAAAAGTTCGATTTTGTCGAGTAGTGTAATAGAGAAACTTAATATTGATGAGATTTTAAAGGAGTAGTAGTGTTTTAAGTTTTCTTTGTCATTGAAATAAAATTCTGAGCTATCATATAGTTTTAATATTTATATTAAACATAATTAATAGAAAAAAATACAGAGTCTTATTTTGTTAAGAACAAGATTTTTCCTTACAAAAAATATGGTAAATACGGAAAAAACTTAATATTGATGAGATTTTAAAGGAGTAGTAGTGTTTTAAGTTTTCTTTGTCATTGAAATAAAATTCTGAGCTATCATATAGTTTTAATATTTATATTAAACATAATTAATAGAAAAAAATACAGAGTCTTATTTTGTTAAGAACAAGATTTTTCCTTACAAAAAATATGGTAAATACGGACCTATGGAAAAAAAAAAAAAATTGAAAACCCGATTGATGGACCGCGATTTGTCAAGAATTTACGTCCAGAAACTATTTGTCCATCGTACATGGTTCTTTTTTAATTACATTTTTTTATATGAGTTTTGACATTGACGTCTTATTTCTAAACATCAAAAGATGTTTTTTTTTTAATTATGAGAGGTTGCACAGGTTATAAAATGTCTGTTTCGCGGTTTTTATCGCTGAATTCACCTATTAGCTCCTCACCATCTTCTTCCTAGTTCAAAATCATTTTTTTTAATCGCGCGTAGCATAGTCCTGTCTATCGAGTATTTAGCAAATATATATAGTATGAATAAAAATGTATTAAGCTGAATTTCTTTGAAAATTATTTAAACAAAATAATATTTTATATTAATTATTTTATTTCCATCCCCCAAAAATTTTGAATTTAAAGTGTGCTTTGGGGCTCTGGCTACATCTACCCTATTACTATTCAAATAGAAAATATTTAATTTTTTTTTCCAAAATTTGCCTTTTTTATTATTCTTTTGAACATTTTGTCGTACGAATGTAGCGTAACGACAGAATGCGAGTGGGCATATTTACATATGTATGTATGTATGTATGTATGTATGTATGTGTATGATGACGTGTATTTATCTTGATTGCTGTAAACTCTCTATTTCCCATTCTTCTTTTATCACCATACTTGCTGCTTGGCATCAATTAATGACCGCAATCATTTTATATAACTATGATAATCTGCTCTCCCATAAAAAAGCTCTACTAAAAAAACTACAACAACAACCAGGTACAATAAATATCTTTAAAAAGAGTTATTTTTGTTTATGATTTTAATGGTTTTAATGTTCATGATTTCTTTAATTTCCGTTGTTATTAGTTTTTGTGTCTAACAATAAGTTGCACTAAACAAGAAATTGATTCACATCCATACATATGTATGTATGTATGTTTTTATTTATCTATGTCATAACTCTCGCTTCTGTAAGAACAAATAAATACGAAATGCATGTGTACGTATGTATGTATGTATGCATTTTTGGGATGTAGACTACACGTACTGGAAGAACTTTCGACATATGTACATATGTACATCAGTGGTACATCGGCATGCACACAGTCACATGCATTGCAGTGAGCTTGTGTGCGTACACACAAAACGGCAAAACGGAACTTACTTCTACTGTGAGCAGCAGCGCCTTTTCCTAGCACATTAGATAGGGCCGTGCCGACCCCTGATGTATGTACATACATACAACATAAGTCCATACTCGGAAATTGTCGAGTGAAGCACAGAAGTACCACAATTTTTCAGAACACATTTTCGTTACTTGGCAGCAGTCTTCCGTTATATATTTATAATTTTATTGTGTTACCACTTTAATCCTGCTATCAGCTGCTCTATGAATGCTCTAGTCCCCAGTGTACTCAAAAACCGTACTCAGGTTGGGTTCTGATTTAGATATCTGATGACGAACTTCAAAGGGTAAGGGCTGTATACTTCACAGTAGGTAAACTTATAGTTGCATGGTCCAGGGGTAGCGGAGGTGCCAGAGAACGACAACTGTGCCTCAATTAAAACTCTCCTTGTATCGAAAGGTCCGGACCGTTTTTAAATAGTACCCCAAGTGGAGGCACTTCACATTCATTTGAATTAGACTCGACATTCGAGATACCATTATAAGTAATGTAGGCTTTTACACACACATTCAACTTTACACTTTTCGCCCATTTCTAAAATAAAATACAATAAAAACGACCAATTTCCACCCAACGCTACGCTCCCCCCACATAGTTTTTATTGTTTTTTGGATTTTAAACCATTTGTTTTTGTTTAATTTGGTTGAATTACAAAATTTTTATTGGCCCCTGCTATCATTTCAGCTCAACGACAAACTCGGCGCTGCCATCGCGAATCCCCAAGCAACAGAACTACGTGTCCGACATTAGTTCACCCTTGATACAGGTAAGTGCATACATTTCAACTATTTCCGAGAAAACCTCGCTCCGATTTTAGATTAAATTCTATCTAACCTTCTATTTTAATTTGTCTGGTTGCAGGATGAAGGCGACAACAAAGTGCTAAAGCTTCGCTTCGACGTCAGCCAGTATGCGCCCGAAGAAATAGTGGTGAAGACCGTTGACCAGAAGCTATTGGTAAGCAAAAAATATATATTTCTGGTATTGCTTTGCTAATTGTAGTTTTTGATCCCGCTTAGGTGCATGCCAAACACGAAGAGAAGTCCGACACAAAGAGCGTATACAGAGAATATAACCGTGAATTTCTGCTGCCAAAAGGCGTGAATCCCGAGTCCATCCGCTCGTCCCTCAGCAAGGACGGAGTGCTTACTGTAGATGCGCCGTTGCCAGCCCTCACCGCTGGCGAGACATTGATTCCTATTGCGCACAAGTAAAAGCCATCACCCCATACCACAATTCGGCGCGAGAGATGAAGGATCAGATTATCATCATGCCGATAACATTGGAATATCCTATCAAAATGATTAACTTGTTTGGTTCTGACTTAAAGCTATAATATGATACTGACTTACTACTCATAATTAACTTAAATGTAATGCAAATTATTATTAAATTTGATTAAATTAATTCATATTTATATGTTCGCAATTAAACGTAATCATTTGTGTCGTATTCGCCCCTGTATTTTAAATGGTATTCTCTCAACGGTAGTTTCCTACTGTACATATTTCCTTTCGGCTTTTGCCTGGTTTTTGATACAACAAATAATAATCTACGATAATATTATATCTGTACCTTTTTGTAGCTACTTTCATAGCAGGTTGGCACAAATTATAGTCGACTAGGATTTCTATCTAAAATTTAGATTATAAAACATCAGTGGCAGTGGGTGTTTATCACAGTTATATTTTACGTCGTGTTCAGGTCCTCCTAGATCCTCCTATTAGGCAGATCTACTAAGTGTCGCCTGGTCAGCATACGACGGTAACTGGTTCTCGCGAGCAGCCTCGCCATGACATTCGGCTGACTTACGAGCTTAACAACGTACCTCTCAGCCTGCTTGTTGATAACATCACCAATCCCAGGGACTGTGAGGTCGTAGGCGATGTCCCGGTTGCGGATAAACCATTCCGCTCCAGATATATTACGAAAAAACGAGCTTTGAAAGATTCTGATCGGTCTAGGTGCGTTTTGGCTGCAATGCCGTAGACCTGGATCCCGTATATCCATATTGGAACCAGGATTGCCTTGTAAAAGTGAACCTTGTTTGATAGGCTCAGCTTGTTGTTGGCGTTGAGTATCCAGTGTGCCGGCTTTGTGCCGGCTTTGCTCGCAAGATTGCCCCTGACATTCTTAACATATTTTTTAAATGTTAGACCGGTGTCTAGGGTGGCGTTAAGGTATTTGTGTTGCAGGCACTGGTTAACGAGCGTACCATGAAGGAAGACTCCAGGGCACGTATCCTTCCTGAGTGTGTGGGTAACTATTGCACACTTGGTCGGGTTTTTACAGATGTTACACCTGCACGCCCAGTTCTCAAATTTTTTGAGGTACCTTTGCAGGTTAACCGTGGTGTCATAGACGCAGCCAGCGCTAGACAACACTGCAGTGTCGTCAGCAAAGGTTGCGACTCCAATGGACTGGTTTTGGGGAGTAGGAACATCGCTGGCTTTGGCATGTCATGAGTGAATATGTATAGCAACGGCCCTAGCACGCGGCCTTTTGGTACACCAGCCCAGATAGATTTCGCCGAGGATGCCATTCCATTCTGGACCACTCGGAAGCTCCTCAGAATGGAAACTTTTTGTCAACTAGGGATTGAGTAGAGGCTGGATTTTGGAAAGAAGTCCGTCATGCCACACCCTGTCGAAAGCCTGTGGAATCCATCCAAAATGTGCTCAGTTACCCTATGCAGCAGTTCCGGGGTACCGTGTTTCAGTCTGAAACCGCACTGAAACTTAGGGATGCCATTCCTAATGGATGGTGTATTCAATAGCCTCCTCTGGATGCAGGTATCCAGGATTTTCCCGCAGGGGGGAATCAAGCTAATTGGCCTGTAGTTGCACATGTCCCCCGGCGGTTTATTTGGCTTGAGCAACATGGCAACACGGGCCTTTTCCAGGCCTTGGGGATGTGGCCCAGCCTCAGTGCAGCGTTGTAAATGAGGATTAAGAACATCAGAGCTCTGTGGGGCAACGCCTTAGACCCCTGGTTATCAAACTGAGTTAGTTGTGGGATCAAAGTTTTTTTATTTTTCTATATCCAAATCAAGATGCCGTGTCATAGGAATGTAATAGAAACAAAAACACACATTTTGTTAAGCTTATTTAGTTTTTTTTCTCAGCAATTGGTAAAGCAATTGGTGACGTCTGATTTCATGTATTAGAAATAAAGATTGGACAAAGCGTCAAACAACAAAAGCTATATATCGAGTGAAAGATGCCGTCGCAGACGGGCCCACGCAGAAAAGGTGAAGTTGAGGTTCCGCTGCAGCAGGAGCCGCAATACCGCATCAAGCCCATGCAGCATGTCATATCCGCACTGATCGGCGGGCTCATC
Source organism: Drosophila obscura (assembly GCF_018151105.1). Taxonomy (NCBI): domain Eukaryota; kingdom Metazoa; phylum Arthropoda; class Insecta; order Diptera; family Drosophilidae; genus Drosophila; species Drosophila obscura. The sequence goes on along the minus strand of NW_024542867.1, from coordinate 3,377,763 downwards.
ACAACATTTGTGGGTGAGTAGAGGTCTCGTCTTGTCTATGCTAGGCCCACGTATGGGAGGGATATTACATTCGTGCACGCTAACCACCAGTGACGCCCTTGGAGGTGGTAAAGACTCGGGTCCAGACCCAGCACGCGATGCGCCATCAGCCACCAGCGACTATCTCCAAGCTGTGCTACGTTTTCCACAATGGCTTGATGACGCATGTCTGCAAGCGGAATACCGAATGCTTGCCAAAGCCCGGAAGTGACCTCAACAACATGCGGCCGATACGCGGGGCCATGGTAAGTACGACAGAGAAATTGGTGGTATGACTGGCAAGATCTCTGGTATCTAAATCTAGTGTACCACAGGATGTGCTACTTAAAATAATGTGCGGCAGCGGCATAGCCGGGCTCTGGTCTGGCTTGTGTCCCACACTCATATCGGCTCTGCCTTCCACAATTATCTACTTCCTCACCTACGAGTACCTGAATAACTCGTTCTCCAAACTCTACTTGGTGTCCCGTCAAAGCAGTCAAACAGTGGAGCCAGGCACTAAGGAATCGTTGGATTTGCCTCAGGCGCCGTTGCCGTTGCCCTATTTTATTCCAATGGCTTCAGGCATGTGCTCGCGCACCGTAGTCGTCACGGCAATCACGCCCATTGAGATGGTCCGCATCAAGATGCAATCGGGCTACATAACATACGACGAGTTGTGGCGAATAATGCGTACCCTGGTCCGGCAGAACGGCGTGCTAGGCCTCTGGCGCGGTTGGCCACCCACTGTAATGCGGGACGCGCCCTTTTCTGGCACGTACTGGGCGACGTATGAGTCAATAAAACGAAGATTTGCTGTGACTGAGCCCACATTCGGGTTCAGCTTTTTTTCAGGTGCAGTGTCTGGAGCGGTGGGTCGGGTCTGTTGTGAGAATTTTAGCAAACGTTTCATGATTTTCCTTTCTTGTCCTGACCCTTCCAGCTGGCTACCTTCGTGACGATGCCGTTCGATTTGATAACGACGCACACGCAGATTGAGCTGGGCCATGATGTGCTCTATACCGATTTTTCAGCAGTTAGCAAAACAGAAAATGCATGCAACGCCAGACCGTCGGTCTTCTCACGCCTCGCAGACATCTACAGCCAGCAGGGCGTCCGCGGTCTATACATGGGCGTTATGCCCCGCATCCTGCGCGTGGTTCCAGCCTGCGCAATCATGATCTCAACGTTTGAGTACACCAAAGCCTTCTTTATTCACCAAAACCATAACCTGGATATGAAGTAAAAGGGTAGGTGCCTAAGGTGCCTATAAATTAACGTTTTTATTTCAAATGGTGCGGCTAAAGCACGGTTTTTTGTATGCTTTTATTTCATACAAAAGTAGCATTAATTATAAAAAATTTTTCACGACGGTGCCTTTGCCTATGGTCAAAATGGAATGCCCGAAAATTCAAAGTTAATGGAGCAAGCATATTATGTTATGTCAAGTTATGTTAGGTTATGTTCGTTTATATGCACATGTGTTGTTTATAAATGCATTTACATACACACATATAAAGATTGCTTAAATAGATATGTAATTTAACTGCGTATACACATATGTTTTCTTTTCTCAAAAGAACAAATAGTATCGATTGTGCCAATCGATAGTTCGGTCACATGGTAACAGCTGTTCGGCATCACAATCCCATCGCCCATCAAAATGAATCAAATCGGACGGTCAGACTTGTTTTTTTGGACCTGAAATTTCACAATGATTAAGAGTCTTGCCTGATTGCCAGTATTGTTCAATACATGACAATAGAAACGTGCCCCAAAAACACAATCTCTCACCATACCAGCTTGCCCAAGAACACATTGACTCGCGTACAATAATATAACAACATAACCATGCCCATAAGGGAACCAAGCGCGTCTTTTGTGTCAGCGGCAGGCAGATGTGGAATACCACCGGCGCAAACCCATTCGAAGGCCAAAATGACAGATCCCAGATTCCGCATACGACCCCTTCAGCAAGTGGCATCGGCCTGCACTGGCGCCATGGTGACTGCATGTTTTAGTAAGTCTGTGTAATGTTAAAAAAACTGTAAAGTTAACTATATACATACATATGATGTTTAAGGTGTTGGTATTCATTACATTATTTATTGTAGTGACACCCTTGGATGTGATCAAGACACGCTTGCAGGCTCAACAGTCGGCTCTGCTTTCGAATAAATGCTTCCTTTATTGCAACGGCCTCATGGATCACATCTGTCCATGCGGTCCTGGCACGCCAAACCCGACACTGTCCAAGCCTGCTCCGCACTTTTCAGGCACCATTGTAAGTATTCAATTAGTAGGTTTTGCGCCTAGTCTCTGCAGTATATTAAAGTTTTCTGTGATTTTGCAGGACGCGTTCATTAAGATAAGTCGAGCGGAGGGAGTTGGTTCGCTATGGTCTGGACTCAGTCCCACGCTCATCTCGGCCTTGCCCTCGACCATCATATACTTTGTGGCCTACGAACAATTAAAAGCTCGCTTTACGGACTTCCATTACAAGTACTTGCTAAGCCTAGACCCAGTTCAAAGCTCACCCGATGACCGCGACATTCCAATGCTTGTTCCCTTGCTGGCGGGCGTGACAGCTCGCATTCTGGCCGTGACCTGCGTTAGTCCTGTTGAATTGATACGCACCAAAATGCAGTCTCAGAGGATGACGCACGCCGAAATGCTTGGGACTATCCGTCAGGTGGTACAGTCTGAGGGACTTCTTGGGCTGTGGCGTGGACTGCCGCCAACAATACTACGCGATGTCCCATTTTCGGGCATCTACTGGACCTGTTACGAGTACCTTAAAAGCAGCTTTAATGTGGTCGAACCAACGTTCGGCTTCAGTTTCACAGCGGGAGCAATATCTGGCTCGGTATGATTGATTTTCTAAACAGTAATGAGCTTGCATTTAATAAATTAATCGAATGCTCAACATTATAGGTCGCTGCCATGATTACCACACCGTTTGATGTGATCAAAACCCACGAGCAAATCGAGTTTGGCGAGAAATTTATATTCTCAGGTAGGCCTATTGCTATCTCGGGCGCTGCAACAAGCTCCACACGCATTGACAATGGTTCGGTTTGCATTACGGCAGATAATCTACCTAAAAATGTGGCCACAAAGTCGGCTATGACTCGCCTGTCTAGCATTTACCGCCTGAGCGGTGTACGCGGCATTTTCGCTGGACTTGGACCACGTCTCTTCAAGGTGGCGCCTGCATGTGCAATCATGATTTCATCTTTCGAGTACGGCAAGTCCTTTTTTTACCATTACAATGTCGACCAACACAATGAGGCGCTTCTCTCAATACCACACAATCGGAGGCCAAAGACAGCCCATAGCTCGGACTAAGCCCAAGGAAAGTGCGACAAGTTCAACTAACGTCGCACTGGCGGTACCGCACTCATTTTGAATGTATATAAATATGTAAATTAAGCCAAAGATGCAACCGAATCGCTGCGCTGGAATTATCTGCTGGCGCTATTCAAACCTCAACGCGTTGGTAAATTGTATAGTTTTATTGAAAAATTTATGGTAAACACATCTGCATACATGATGAAGACACCGACACCATTTAGTTTCATCTTAGAATTTTTCACCCAATAAAACATAAAATAAATCAAATTACCAAATTTTGCTACGGCACCAAATTTTAATTGCAGGAAAAAAAAAATTTTTTTTTTTTAGTTGTATAAAGAATTATTTTGCTTTTGGAAAATACTCGTTTTAGCGCCATCAAGTGTTATTAGATGCAAGCATGCATTACTGGTCAATATGCAGAATTATGTCCCCCAGATAGACGGAAACAGCTGGATCGACTTGGCTTTTGATTCTTTCGCAAGAACTAACTGACCCGGCAAACCATTTGCCGCAGTACTCTAAACTATTTCTGTTTCTCCGAACGATTTAATTCGGAGCATGAATTGAATGTGCGAATGGACTTCAGGAACAGACTTGGCTTGAATCGTTCATTGGTTCTGGTGGTATCTCAATAAATACCATCTGATTCATGATTGAATTTATGTGCATGACAATGGGGATAGCACCAATGCTTTGTCTTTAGCACCAATAAATTCTTTCAGTTGGGCGGAATATTCAATATTTTTTACTGTAACACGCACACACAAATTGACCAAATTACTGTTTAAGGCGATAAAAATCGGTATGCAAGCCTTTTACAGTCACAAAACACGTCACACACACACCCATATAGATCAAATCATACTTAATTATGATTACATTATCTACGGGGTATTTGCATATTAATCATCAGAATGTAATACAAAATGGTGGGTAGTTGTAGGGAGGTAAAAAATACATTACATACTAAACGGTCGAGCCGTTTGGAAGCAGTACATGCGAGTCACATTCGCTACTGCTATCCCTAATGTGTTTTCTACAACAAAAATAATGTTAGGCTTCTTTAAGTAAGTTGAAAGCATGAATTACCTTATCCGAACTCTGCATGGACAAGCAACACGGAGAAATAAATTCAAAATATTCTTTGAAATTAAAGAAAACAGACTTCATATATTTGTCAAAATTGTTTCTGGTCATCAATCGTACATATGGGCAATCGTAAAAGGTAATTTATGAGTAAAAATAAAAACAAAATACTTCATGTTAAAGAGATCATACGTCTGTAAATAAAGGCTATAAGATAATAGGTAGATATTTTAAAAAATTATCAAAACGCTTTCAAAGGTCTCAATGTTTTAACTTCTTAAATTAGAGTGTAACAAAATTAAATTGGTATATTATATTATATTGGTAACAAAAACATTTGAGTAATACTTTTTATCTCTGGTTTTTAAGTAATAGTAGGTATGTACATACATATGAATAAATGAAAAATAAAAAATAAAAAAAAATCCATTCCAAATTGCTAAATGCTCCTCAAGGCATCGGCTATTATGCCATATCGACTATGTATTGAAGTCTGTTAGGTAGGGTCCTTACCAAGTTTTTAGCTATTTCGGGCGTTACTTTTTCCCATTCCTCAGAGAGTGCTTTTTGTAAGTCATTTTCATCGGTTATTGAATGGAAAATTAGGTTTTGATCCAAAATTTCCCATAAATTGTCAACTATATTAATGTCTAAGTCATAACCTGGTGGTTTCATAACGTGTGGACAATTCCAAATACCCCACTCTTGAATAGCTTTTTCATGATCTCGATTATTATTTTGGTAGTAGTGAAATATGTTCTCGATTCCAAATTTCTGGGCATATTGGACAACATTTTCTTTGAGTATTGAAAGATACCTATTTTTGGTCATATTTCGCTTAACAAACACCAAGTTTCCTACCCCGGCCGCGGAAATACAGCCCCAAACGACAAGGGTGGAACCCTTGTACTTCATGATCATCTCATGGTGTTCCTTAAGACCGATTTTCGAGTACATTGGACTGAACTCAGCAACGCCTGTAAATATTACAGAGTCCCAGAAGACGTAGTCTTTCGCCAAATACTCCTTAGCAAACGAGATCCGGCTCGGTACACTTTCTATGGATAAAAAGGCCTTGTTATCATCGGTAATTTCCTCGGTTGAAAGCGTCATGTTATTATTAGTTTCATCAAAGAGTTTTTGCGCCCGGAGCACCCGACGTATTGTCTCCAAATTGCACGATTTTTTAAATTGTTTTTCCACATATTTCAGTAGATTTGGGATAGTAGTGGGTTTGTTTTGATATTGTTGAACTATCATTGTTTCTTCGAGTTCCGTAAAAATTTTGTTCGTTGCTTTCCTGAACTTATTGTGGACACGGTTCTCCCGCACGAAACGCGTAATAATGGTTTGCACTGATGATCTTGCCATATTAACCATACTTGCAATCTTTCCATGTGAGTAGCCATTTTTAAAATGTGCAATGATCAACATGCGTTGCGCTATTGTTGAGCGCGGACCCATTTTCTGTTTGGAACAAAATAATTTCTGTGAAAACGAAAAAAATGTACAAGATCGCAAAAAAAGAATTTACCGCTGTTTTGTGCCAGTGGCGGGACAAATGCTGAATGGCGATGCATGTAGTTGTATGGTGAAAAGGTTCTTCAATTTGTCTCTGTATTTCTGAATTATAAATGGAATACTTAATCGCCATGCGCTTAGTCGCGTTTTTAAGCCAGAAACTAACTGTAGTTTCCAAATGATAATGGTGTGTGTGGTATGAAATCCAGCCAGCCCTCTCCACACGCAACAAAAATTTCGTTGAAATATGTTAGAAGCGGCGCTTTTCTGATAGTGTGACCAAATACTGCTATGTGACTTCCGACTACATATTGAAACATATGGTCTGTTCTGAAAAAATATCGCATTTCGATATATTAAATTCTAGTATACAAATTAAATTGAATTTAAGAGTTTATCCATTTGCGGTAAGACTTTGAGCTGAGCATAGAGCAGAAAAGAATGTTCTTATAAGGCGATATTTGATATTTTATATAATTGTGGGCGGAAAAATGGCATCAAAGATAAAAAAATATCATCCATATCGATACAGTATTAACAATGTTCAATGCCATCGATATATCGATTAACTAACTAACACGTGCACAATTGTTTAGATTCGCGTTTTGGACAAGACAAGAAAGTGAAGATATGAGTAAAGCCGTAGCTGAGACAATGGACGCTGCAAGCGCCGGAATTACACCACAGAAAAAGCCAAATACTAAGAAATCACAGCCGCAGGCGAATATGCCGCGCGGTCAACCGAAATCCAATCGGCCCTGGAAAACTCCGAAACAAAAGTGAGGACTCTGCCTGCGATGGGATGTTATGATATGAATTAATTTCCAATATTTTTTAGATTCAGCACAATTAAGAAGACCGTGAACCGTCTATCGTTTACGAAGAAGGCAGCCCTACGGAATGAATTGCGCTATATCAAGGAAAAATCAAATGAAATTAAGAGTCAACGGAAGGAAGCAGCCGTTCAGCGTCACCAGCGCCGCGTGGAGAACGCGGAGCGTCGCTTGGCCAACGAACGTCGCTCAGAAATCGTCCAAGTCATCAAGAATCCTTCAAAGATTAAACGTATGAAGAAGAAGCAGATGCGTATGATTGAGAAGCGTGACATTAGCCAAGTAAAGGTGGTCTAAGTAGCCAATGTATAGGAAACCCTACGCTAGAATGTAAATTTTTATTTTGCCTAAATATAGTTTTAATATACATACATATGTATACACTTTGTGTGCAGCATCCGTGTATCCCTCTCCCGCATAGAAGTTAATGCAAAAATGGTAGTACAAAAAAAATTATTTATTTCTATGTCAACGTGTGCCACACAACCAGAATTAATTTATCTTAAACTATTTCAACAGATTTAAATAGTAATTCAAATTCGCACCATTGGCATCTGTCTGCTTGCCGCTCATTTTAGCCCGAAATTGTGTTAATATCTCTTTTCGTTTCTCATTTAATTTCATACTGATCAATTTCTTAGCTTCTGCCTCGACCAGAGTCTGTAGCTGCACTTTTATGCTTGCCCGCAAGGCCAAATCTAAACAATGGGCTTGGGACCTTATCTGTGTTTGCGTGGGAGAAGGGGTTCGAGGGGTCAGAATCGTGGACAAATGGAATAATGAACTGATGAATGTTAAAATCAAATGTGACACGGATTCAGTGTCAGAATTTCGAAGTGTAAGGCTACTGCACTCCCAAGCCTCATGACCTGGTGGCTCAAGGCGGTCGTTCATTTTACGCACAACTAGTTCGGGCACGCAATCTGCTCCCCGCGCTGAATTCGCTTGAAGGCAGCAAGCCAATGGGGTCGCGATGTAAATCTGGGAATAGATGCAGCCATAGGTGCGGCACAGCTGATATAGCTTATAGCGCATGCTGCGGTAGTAAAAGTTGTCGTCACACAAGATAAGGTAGTCACAGCTGCTGCTATTGTTTGTCAGTCGGCGAACTTGTGGTGGCCAGTCTGCGGCACCTTGGATATAAGCTATTAGTTGTTCCAAAATGTTTATAACAATTATGCGCTGCTCCCTATAGGTCAATTCAGCTCGGGTGTTGATGTAGTCGTCATAGCACAGGTGAACAATTTGACATTCATTCAGAGCACCCTGCTGCTTACTTAAGAGCCAGTTACTGAGCGCGGACTTTCCCGCTCCCGGCAGACCAATGAGCGCAAGCAGACAAATTTTAGGCGGCATCGTCTGAAGTTTTGACGGTATTGTGTGTATGTGTTTGAGTGTTGGTTTCTATGTGTATGGTTTGTTTGACTATCTTAAGTACAAGGAACAGCTGCGGCTTGGCATGGCTTGGCACCAGAGTCTGCTGTTACATGGATAGATTTCCTGCGGTTGGCGGTATTGGCGTCAACACAGAAGTGCCAGCGGCAGCGGCTTCTTTTTGAGTTTGCTCCTCCCTTTGACGGTCTTCCTTTTGCTGTTGCTCTAACTTCCTGGCATTCTCCTCGACTTCTTGCATGCGCTTTGTATTTATTGTTGTTTGTACATCCACGTAGACTTTCATCATACTTTGGTTAAATCGAGCGAACTTGGTGACACATCTATCCACGCAAGTGTCCTGATTTCAAGTAGCACAAGGTAAGGATTGCGAATTACGAATTAACAAGCGCATAGTTTTACTCACCTCGTGGCCGCCCAACTCTCGCTGATTCAGGTTGTCAACGCATCGGCTAAAACACAGCTCAGTCACTTTGTTGTATAATGTAAGAAAATCTTTCAGCTGAAAGTGAGTATATTTAGGACTACCGCATATTTTATCATTCAACAGTACTTACATTGCGCAAGTTGGAATCCATCGATTAGCCAAGACTGACAACAAAGTTGTGTTTTAATACAGAAATTATACAATTAAAATTTATAAATCCTTGCGATTGGGAAAACAGCTGATTGAATGTTTTCTGTCTACAAAACTGGAATATCGATGAGCCGATAGTATATAGAGATGATAATAATAAAAGCACAGTACGAATAATCGAAAGGAATGTAATCAGCTGGCTCCGGTTTTCACATTCACTTTGCGTTTTACTTTTCAACAAAAAGTCATATTTTTCATTTCAGGGCGCTCTGGAATCCACTTTTGTGAATTTGTTTACTCTTTGTACTGTTAATAGCCATATTACATTAGACTTAGACAATTTTGCTGCGTAGAGAGGGATAGCACTAGAGACAAAATGCAACATTATTATTCGTAGCCGTCTATAGAGACGTCTAATGGCTTTTAGTAGAACAACTGAGGCACTACTTGACACAGCAGAATTGCATCCGCAAAGTAAAATTTTCGATAAGTTCTGCCGCAGCGCTGCTCCCAGCTCAACTAGACAGCTAGCTTGACGCATATAGTTCTCTCAGTCTGATTGCAGGCATTTCCAATAAGGCCATCTTTATATTTTTTCAGCTAGTCAGTTAGCAAAGCTTAATGTCTTATCGCTATAAGCGCCAAATTTACTACTGTTATACCCACGCGTTAGTGCCAGCTCATACAAAAATGCCTCTGTTATCTTTAACAGAGATTTATCGATAGCCAAATCGGGCTGCCACAGCGGTTCGGAGGATTTCACAATTTGCTGTTGCCCTTACAATTTTTTTCAGGTCTAGTTTTGAGGTTAGTTTAAATAAAAATTATTTTTAAAAAGGGCACAAAACCAATTGCACTGGTAATGGTGTCAAATTCATGTCAATGCATCATTATGTCATACATTTTTTTCCTTTTGCAATTAAGATTTTTTATTAGTTGTATAAAAAGCTGTTTACTTTCATTTCGGCGAGGAATTTGTTGCCGTTTTGAAAACGGAAAAGTCTTGCGTTTTACGAGTGCGGGAGCGCCTGACTTTTCGTTTTGAAAAGTAAATCACATTTTTTTTGTGAAAGCGAAAACCGGAGCCTGCCTGAATATGTCTGTTAACAGTTTATTAAATTATACTTTTTATTTAACATAAAACTAAGGAAAATTCATTTAAATGATATGATATAATGATCCATATTTCGTTCATTTTGTTATGACACCTGTGCCGCGGTCTGCAGAGGAATTGTTGCCATCAGCAGTAGGTGGCCGACTCTCACAGCTGTCCTCCCCACTACTTGTCGTGGAGGCACTTTCCTCTGGCGTGGTCTTTGCCGCTTCCTCTGATTCTTGTTGGGCTTCTGCTTCTGACAGAACGTCGGCCTTCCCGTTGTCGTCTGCATCAGCTCCCTTCTTGTTCTTTATATGTACATACATATATGAAATTGTTCTAGTATCATTTATGATAAAAAAAAAAAACAAACAACAATTTGATACCTTCTTGCGTTTCTTCGGTTTCTCAGCTTTTACTGCGTGTAGTTCAGCTTCCTCTTGCAATGCTGATTTGTAATTGTCCGGGAAAAACTGGCATGCCTCCTTGTGGCCAACAACCGAGTTGGTGCTTACATAGCTGGGACCGTAAGCCATTAACATTGGTACAGTCTGTGTCTTGACTTTATTCACCTTCAGGACGATCTTATCGGTGCTTCGTTCGTTCGTGTAAAAAACTGACGGTTAAAATGCTATTCGGGCGAATTTCGGCGGTTGACGAGATATCTACTTACGGTACATAGGGTTTTGCATTGTATTTCTCGACCGAATTGGCTATGAAAACTGCCGTCTGAGGATTGTCGCTTGTAAAGAAGCCGTAAAGCGGAATATCTTCTCTGCAGGATTCAAGAAGAATGTCCAGATCTTTCTTCTTGTAGGCGTCGAATGTCATCACAATGTGCGGTGGCTCCGGAACAGGGTCGGGCGGTAGGAAAGCGGATGTTTGCCCCCGGAAATAGGTGTAAATTAGAGCTGCATTGGTGCGCTGGTCACTAGGCACCCAAATCGGAGGAATGCGGATGGTCTTAAAATTTGTAGAATCTTCCAATTTCCCCTCGTCCCGATCTTCTGCTGCTTCGTTGTCCACCTCGCTTTTGTCCTCTTCTTTATTGTCATTGAGCTGTTCGACACGTACTATTTCTGCCTCGGTTTCACACACTTGTCCCACATTACATACAATGTGTACATACAATGTACATAAATGGGAAGTTGAGTGCACAACTTCAGCACGCACTTACCTTCTCTTTTAATTTGCACAGTAACATCGAGCGGCACTATTATGGGTGGCACTGTGATCTCCTCCTCGTTGAACTCATCCGGTGGCTTTATGGTCTCCTTGGTCAGCTCATGGGCGTACTGCCGCAGGACGTTGGGCGGACTGCCAAGAGCATCCTCCACCTTCCAGAAACACATCAGCAGCTCCTTGTCATACAACTGCTCGATCACATCGCTCGCTAGTGGATTCTCAGATGCAAAGTTCACAGTGGTGAAGTCACTTCGCGTTATGGTAAAGACTTTGCGGTCCTTGCACTGGATTTTCAAGGGATCGGCCGGTTCCGATAGCTTCTTGAACATTTCCCGGTTGACTTGTGGTCCAAAGACAGTTATCCCAATATCGGGAAGGTTCTGCATGATGCAATCAGTGACAGATTTCAGGTACTCCAAGCGCTTCCTCTTGCACTCTTCCAACTCAATGTTCTCGGCCAGCCGCAGAGCCTTGTTTTTCACTTCCTGCTGCTCCAGCTCAATGGGCTGTAGTTCAGTGATCTCATAGCTCTGATGGACCTCCTTGGCCATTGTTGACTGTAGCATCTTGGTGATAATGGCTACCAGCTTGGGCACGTCTGTGCCGAACATGATATTGATGGCCTTTCCGCCCTATAAAATACCAAATACCAGAACGGTTCCCCATCTCCAGTAGATTTGTTTACAGTCCACTAGTCGACAGATGCACTTACCGTAACAAACATCCATGTCGGCTCACTTTTCTTGTTGAACCTCTCCAAATAGGAGATGGAACCAGCTTTGCACTATTTTTCAAGCAAACGAGAGAATGAGAATGAGTCTGGGCTGGGCAAGCAAATCGGGTCTTACGATGGCCAGCTGTAAGTTGTCGCCTCCCAGCTCCAGCTTGATCTTCCGCAGACTTCCCACCATTCCAAGACAGGGTCCACACCATTCCGAGTATATGTCGAGTACTGCAAGAAATTGATTGCACAGATATCAAGTCAGACCGTCCCAGTCCCAGTCCAAGTTACATATACCGAGCAACCCGGATCGCTGCAGAAATTTCTCAAACTCCTCGTCTGTACTGATGTCCGCTTGAAGCTGTTGGACTCCGCCCTTCTTTGCCATTTTCTGCATACTGATTCATGATTATTTATTCCATTGGTAACAACATACATACTTAGTGCAACATTATGTAAATATTGATTTAACTAGTGTTGCCATGAAGACAATTATTTACTGCCAAACGCCAGAATCTTCATGAATGTCCATAAATAAATAAATAGTATATGGAATATAAATATACATATAGTATGTACAATATTATGCTGCAGTACCAAAAGTCATTTGTCACTTGTCGTTTTATATGGAAAACTTCCGAAAATGTCCTGTAGGAAGTCACCCGTGACCCTTCAAACTATGTCCTACATGATGTCACATGTGATTCTTCTAGGTGACTAGGTGACATTCCATATGAAATTATCGATGGAATTTCTTTTAATTTCATTCAAATACAATTATATATTTTTATATTTACATAGTGCTAAGATTATTATTGGACTTCCTGGTTTATTTTTTTTATATATATATATATATATATATATATATATATATATATATAGAATCATATTATTTGTCACATTTTGTATCGCAGCTATGATTTTTTTATCCGCTGAGTCGATTGGGTTTTTCGATTGGGTGCTCCTAAAATAATATACAACAAAAATCTGTGGCAGCCAGAATTTTAAAGTTTTTGCTGGTCAGAGCCGGGGACCCCTGATATTGGACACCTAAACTTGAGTGACCCGGTGCGTCGCACCGTTTTACCCCATAGCCATGTCTGTCCATCTGACCGGTTTGAGTTTAAGACCTCGTTCTCAGAAACTATACATATAAGAGCTAGAGCAACCGGATTTTGTGTTCAGATCTTGTTCCGATCGGATTATTATTGCAGTAGCCCGAACGAATTACGAATACAAAAAATTTCCCGGGGCTAACTTCCCTGCCTCTTGCACCTCCTCTCCCACACACAGAGTTACTTAGCAGTAAATACACATAATTTAATAGGCATGTTGAAACTCAGTACCCAGGTATTACATATTTCGACGTAACACGTGTACCGTGACTCCAAAAGTTTCGACTAGTTTTATTTTGTTTCTAATTTGCGCACCGACATAGCTGCAGGAGGAGTCAATTTAGAATTGGGCATATAAGTCGATTTGCAAAGCAGCTAAAAATGTTTAATTGTTAAAAACTAATCCCATATGTCTTAATATTTTGGGCCAACATAATCCTTCAAACCAAATCATTGAATGGTTTTTAGAAATCCACATATACAAATCGTTCTTTATAATAATAATAATAAAAGCAAACACCTAAATGGGAATTTGTTTTTACATATTTATTTATTTATGTATTTGAGTGAATATACTAATGTGTATTGCTGCTAGTTTTAGTGAGTGGTTTGATGGCGCAGTTCGCGCATTGTGATCTGCAAGAAACGTTTAAGAAAATTAAGAAAATCATACATACGCTCCATGAGTTAGATAATAGATATGTTATGTGCTATGTTAGATACTTGTTGTAATTTACAGATGTGAACTGAACAAGTTGCTTACGTTATTTACCTTTAGACGTGTTGAACATTCTATTCAAATACGGTTATTTACGCATCGGCTTAAGAAATCTTTAAATAATTTAAAATTCAATAAAATTATAGAAGTGTCAATGTCTTTGATAGACTGGAGGTATTAATCAAATGTAACTGAGTTGGGTTTTTTGGGGGATCTCATTGTAGGTTCGGTTGGCAAGCAGTCAATGGGATAAAATTTCTTGTTACCACCAGACTAACAGACCAAAACTCTTAGATTATTTACGAATTTTATCTTAATACTAATTAACGGATCAATTCATATCAATATCTTCCAATCGTACAGGTTGCGTGTACGGTATCACCGATTTTTTGTTGACATCCCTCGACAAGGCCTTTCGCATATCTGCGGGGGAGGAGGAAAATTAGCGAGGCCTTAGACTTAATCTGTACAGTGTACACAGATTTACCATACGCATCCTCGTCCTGATCGCCCGAGTAATATTCGAGTATAGTGCGGTAAATGATGTAGCCAAGGTTTTTGTACATATTAATGGCCACCTGGTTGCTCTTGCGTACAAACAGATCCACAAAGTACGCCCGCTTCCTAGAGAGTCAAAACAGTTGAATGCTCTTATTTTTTTCTCTTCTCTTCTGTGGGACTAAGGCCGAGTACCTACTTTTCCGATATGTCTTCCAAGAAGCTCATCAGTAGTGCAGCTAATCCGAGCCGTCTGTAGTCGGGCGACACAGTTAGGGCCGTCACATGTCCGTGCCAGTTGTCGAGGTGTCCCTCCACTTTTCCCATAACTGAAATGGATAGGCACATAAATGATTTCTGGAATATTGTGATAGAACATTGCGTGGTAGGTAAATTACTATAGCCCATTATTTGTCCACTGGGGGATTCGGCCAGCTGAAAGTACTCCGGCCACTTCGCCAGGTACTGCGTATAGAACGACAGTCCGTAGGTTTCCGTAAGTGGGTCAAAATTCCTGAATGAACACGTGAATAGAGTTGGTTAAGTTGTTGCCTCCCTCCCCCCCTCTTTGTACACACAGCTTACACATTGTTAAATTTAAAAAGATCGTCGCAGGTGAAGGGTCTCAGCGTAGTCATTCTTACTAATTTAAGTGATTTCTCGCCGTATACCTATCTAGTTTTTTCAGAGCACCATCTGGTAGAGAAGCGAAAACAATGGTAAGATAAGTATCGGAACCAACATCCTCTTATCGATATATGATAAATCAGTATATCGATAAACCAGAAACAAATATTGAATTCTGTGCGGACGACGAAGAATAAGGTAGCTGTAGCCTTGATTATAATACCAGATCTATCTGTCTGGTCTGTATCAAGCATGTTTGTAATCCCAATTTTAAATAGTGAACATTGGGTACACTGTCTTCCTGGGTGCAACAGTTGTCAATAAAATGGCGCAAAAACCGCAGGCGCGGTCGTCAGGCAAGCCGCAGGACTCTGGCTTCCTGGCACGTGAAGACTTCGATGGTGGGCCTGTCAGCATTGATGAAATCGAGACGGGCTTGTTTCTGGGTAAGCATAACAGGTCCTGGTCATCGCTTGATTTTGTCACAATCAGGCTGCTCGCTTAGGAAACTTGACGGCGGCCACGCATATGGAAACACTGAAGTCGTTTAAAATTACCCACATCCTGACGCTTGATTCGGTACCACTGCCGCAGCACATTTTAGAGGCTAGCTTCCTCACAACAAAATACATTCAAAGTAAGTGGAGCCAGAAGGTGTTGTTCGAGTTCACAAATGAAGTATAGTGTGTATTTTTAGTTGCTGACATGCCGCGCGAAGACATCCTGCAGCATCTAGAAGGCTGCGTGAACTTTATTAGCTCAGCTGTGGATCAGCAGGGCAATGTGCTTGTACATTGGTAAGCATATCGTATTCCGAATGAGATGAAAATTAGTTTATAATTTTTCGTTTCCCGTTGCCCCGTTAGCTATTTTGGAGTAAGCCGTAGCTCCTCGACGGTTATTGCATACATGATGAAACGACACAATCTGAACTTTCAACCCGCCTACGAGCTGGTGAAGGCCAAGCGACGCTTTGTGCAACCAAACTCAGGCTTTATTACTCAACTGAAGCTGTTTCGGCGCATGGGATGCAAAATCGACCCCAACTACCAGCGATATAAAATGCATCGGCTGCGCCTTGCTGGGGAGCAAATGCGGAAGGCCAAGATTCTACCGCAGAGTTTCCACAGCGTTGTGCGTCCAGATCCAGACATAACACGCGAAAATCCCGAGCCAATTGTTTTTCGTTGTCGTCGTTGCCGTCGCGTTCTGGCTTCCAAGTCTCATGTCCTCGAGCACAAACCGCGCGACAGGCCCCATCGTGAGGGAACAGCGACGGCTGTCCCAAATGACGATGTCAGCGGACAGACTCCAGCGCCGGCCGAGACCCAGCCGAACAACATAAGCGCACCCCGACTCCTGGATCAGGTTGCTGAGCGCATACGGCAATCCTCACTGGGCTCGCCAGGTCACGAGAGCACACCCAATCATTGCCGCAGCATTTTGTTTGTAGAACCAATTGCCTGGATGCACCGCATTATGCTCAACACCCAAGGACGTCTGTACTGCCCCAAGTGTGAGCAAAAGCTGGGCAACTTTAGCTGGATCAATGGTTCGTTTTATTATAATGGCTTCATATAATCTGCTAATACTACTCTATTTCTTTAAATATACCTTTGCAGCCTGCCAGTGTCCTTGCGGCGAAACATTGTCGCCGGCTTTTTATTTGATACCTTCCAAGGTGGAACTCTCCAAGGCCGTTCAGAATGTTCAGACGACAGTTTAATTGGCATTGGCCGATGAAATGGAATGAAATGGCGTTATCAGCATCAGTAGAACCCTGAGTCAAAGAAAATTTAAAAATATTCTTATTGTCTTCCACGCTGACAACATTTTTGGAACAGCTCACCTGATGCACAGAAACCAAACTCCAATTTTTATAGCTAGCAAATTAAATCTACTGATTTCTTATGAGTATATGGAGACAAACATACATTTGGGGAAAGCTTATTGGAGAATACTATGATACAAAAAATATTGAAGTGCTGTTGTGTTGGATAGTACCATCTACAGAACTACACTAATTACTTATAAACTTACTTATAGTTGAACCTTTTGGAAACGGATTTTTCGCTGAATATGAAACAAAAACCTATTACCGGGGATAATATTTACGTTTACGCTATCAATTTTGCATGTTAAAGATTAATTTGTCAGCCAATACTGTATCTGGGCGGGCTCGCATGAATGGATTAAAACGTGGGAGAGTCAGATCACAAGAAACTGGCAGAAAACCATGGTTTCTCTTACATGTGTACCTACTGGTATGAGTTTAGACTCTAAATATTCGCATAAGCCTATAGATATCGATGTGCTTTGACCAGTTGTATTAAATCAAAATGAAGTTATTTCTTTTTCATTCAAATTATAAATGTTTATCATTTTGAAAAATTCTGTACCTAGAGTTACTGGAAACTGTTTCTGGCGCTGCCCGCGTCTCCTGTACCAGAAGGGCGAGGGCGAGCATGTTGGGAGTCGCATTCTGGTAGCCTTTGACTTTGACAAGACCATCATTGAGCAGGACTCGTACCTGGTGGTCAGCCAACTTCTCCCGAAGGAAAGGCGCAACATGTCATTGCTAGAAATGATACCGAAGTTTGGCTGGCAGATCTATATTAATCGCGTGCTCCATCTGCTGCATGAAGAGCACAAGCTGGATTCAAGGACAGCAGTCGGCCAGCAAATACGCAGGATTCCGGCGGTGTCAGGGATGCTACATCTGATGCGGTGCCTCAACAGAACCCCTACCGTGGACATGTGTATCATTAGCGATGCCAACACGTTTTTCATTAACGAGTGGTTGGAGTCGTACGGCATCAGTTGCCTGTTCACCGACATTAAGACCAATGCTGCCTGCGTTCAGGCGAACGGTAGCCTGCTGATGCTACCCTACGAAGACCAGATTGGCTGTGATCTCTGTGCCCGTAACCTTTGTAAGGGAGGCGTGCTGCAGCAGATGCGCGTTGGCGAGATCTATAAGCAAGTAGTCTACGTTGGTGACAGCTGCAATGATCTTTGTCCCATGAAGCGCCTCCGTCCTGGCGACGTGGCCTGCATTCGGCTCGGATTTGAACTGCAAGGCAAGATGGTGGCACATACCAATATGCTGTGTTGCTCGGTGTTGGGGTGGCGCGATGGACACGATCTGGAGAAGCGCTTAATGCCCAGAATCGCTTGGTAAATGTGTAGCAAGGCAAAGATGTTAATGTTAATGCTGCTGTTTTATTTGACTTAAAAATAAATCTTTCTCGTATGTATACAATCATTATTCACTTAATAAAAACTTAAGAATTAGATTTCATGGAAAAGTAGATTTTTACCGAATGCACAGATCGCATCGCATCTGTATCCGCTTCTGGTTAAGTAGACTTGATGCTTACTACTAACTATTTATTTATCGATCGCTATTGCTGCTGCGGCGGTACCAGATATTGTATCTAAAATTATTTCACACATAGTTTACCTTTTCAATATTTTGCTTCTGCTTCTGATCTCTGCTTTCTGCATTTTCTAGTCGCTTTGTTTGACGTACGTACTTGTTCTGTGCTCTTGTGCTTACTCTTTAAAGTTATAAATATATACGCATGTATTTGTTTGTATCTGTGTGTACGCTTGTGGTAGCATAAATTACATGTATAATACATTCTTCTTAGCCATTAAAACTACAGAATAACTCCTCGCTCAACCTCCTCGGTCTGATCTTCGAAATCAACTCAACTTTATCATGGCTTACACACTAAATCGGAACTAAAGGGAACTCGAAAATTAAAAAGAACCAAGCAGTCCCGCATCCCGCATAAAAGACTGCTCTGCTTGGCGTATGTACTTAACTACTTAAAATTCTAACGGGGCTTACAAGGCTTACAATCCTTATCCTTATAGATACATACACATACAACTTGAAAAATTCGGTGCATAAGATATTACAAAATCAAAGAGTATTGCGTACACATATATGTAAATATATATAGCACAGCAATGATAGTAATAATCGGGGGGTGGGGGGTGTGGTTGGGTGTGGTGCTGAGACACATACAGATAACTTTTATCCAAACATTAAACATACTATTTCGATGAAAAAAAAAAAAAAAAAAAAAACAAATGTTCTTTGTAGGCCAACACCGACAGGGAACAGTGGTGTGGACCATGAACGAGAACGATGATAAAACACAGTTGCTGCTGGCCAAGCTATTTCAATCCAGCATTTCGTAAAAGCGTTTCAATCAAGCAGCTCCCCGATATTAAGCTAATAATAAAATGTATACATGTGCAAGAACATGTACATATACACATACGCATACGCATACATATACATATAGATGTACATGCATGCAATTAAACTAATTTAGTTTCAGTGAATCGCCATGAAGTGCGAACTGTGTGAAATACGAAGGTTGCTGTCTAGACGATACGCGAAGAGTTCCACATGTGCTCTGAATGCAGTGTGTGCTTGTCATGTTTGTGTGTTTTTAACATTAGGGAGCAACGTTAAGTAACAATAGTGTAGTACGTTGTACCGATAGTAAAATATAATAATAATAATTATAAATCCTTATTTAGTTGCTTCACTTTCTCTTCTTTCCTCTCCTCTCGTCTCTTTTGTCCCATTCGTCAATACTATGCATGTGTGGTTGTGTTGTTGCAGGGTTTTTCGGGGCGGAACGGGGCAGGTATTGGGACTGGAATTGGGAGCCTGGGGAGGAGCGGTTGGTTGAACCCGCGTCCGGCGCTTTCTATAAGTCCGTTAAAGTGCGCTTGCCACAATAACGAATAACCCCCACTCAGGCAACAACCGGAGGCGGCGCTATGCCTATTGCTGTGGTAGCTCCTGTGGCCGCTCCTGTCCCTGATGTGACTGTCAGCGCAGGTGATGAAATGGCTGTGGCTGTTGCTGTGGCCGTCGCAGTTATAGTTGTAGTAGCGGCGCCGCTGGCAGCTCCTAAATCTTCACTGACCCCGTTCCGGTTGAAGCTGCTGCACTCCATCGTGGTGATACTTGGTGGTGCTCCATGCGACTGCTGTCGCCTATCTGTCATTGTTGTTGTTGTTGTTGTTGCCTCTTCCTCATGAGTAGTGGTTACCAAGGCACTCTTGGGACTCAGCGCAGCCACTGGCGATGGAGATGGGACTTGGCTTATATTGGTCGTTGGGCTTGATCCTCGACTAGTTATCAGGGGGACTGTGACCGATCCAACTGCTGTTACTCCCTGTCCAGCCTGTCGCTTAGCCGGCTTGATCCGCGCACACGGCACACAGAACATGGCGGCATGCTCCCGCAGCTTTGTGATGTGGTCGATGCGATATTCGTGTATCCATTTCATCTTTTTGTTTCGGGGCGAGGCCTTCATCGCCTCGGCTCCGGCTCCACAGGGCGATGCCAATGCAGATACCTGGGGCAGGCCTTCGGGCTTTACGGCGCCACATCGCATACAGATACAACAGCGTTCACAGCTCCATCGCCCTACAATTCAGATAGGTCGAAAAAATTAAAAATTAACCCTGCCAACCAATCCCAATCCCAGCCTCTTGCTGGGACTCGTGCATGTTGGATGTTCGCCACTCACCATCTGGCACCGTCTTGAGGCCGAGGCAGTAGATGTGATAGCCTCGGTCGCACTGTTCGCAGTACAGCATCTTACCGGGCCGCTGGCTGCTCTTGCACTTGATGCAACACTTGCACCCGGCACACTGCCAGTTGTAGTTTCTTACCCGGCCCACCATGCGCTGTGGCATATCAATGCAGCTCGGATGCACTGCAAAACGAGTGAATACGATAAAGGAGAAGGAAGAAGGGGAAGGGGACTGGGACTTACCACGCCGTCGACAACTGTAGCAGCGTATGAAGACCTCAGGCATATCTCTGGCATTACGATGTTGAGTGCGCAGGCATACGCCGCAATTAGATATCCGGGAACGGGCTGATTCATTCCGTTCATCGTCGCTGGCGGCGGCACTCGAGGCTGCTGTTGAGATGCAGCTACTCGAGCTGCTGGAGTCGCTTTCATCGTCACTATCCTGAAGTTTAAATTTGTAGCTCTAGCAACTGCTCTAACTGCAGGAAATATCGAATTGTTGGCTTCACCGCACACTTACCGAATCACTGCTGCTGCTGCTGGTGTCGCTGAACGAGGATGAGAGGGAGGCTGAGGAGGATATGCTGGAGTTGCTGGCCGTGCGCACCTTTTCCGACTGCTGCCGCGCGGACCGGCGACTACGTCGGACAGAAACCGACTCTTTTGGCTTGGATGCAGGCTGAACCTCGGATGCCGAGGCAGCAACTTTGTCGGCCATTGCGCAGGCAACGCCGTTAATGCGCTCCAGCAGTTGAGCTTCTAGCCCTGCTGTCTGTGACTGTATCTGTGGCTTTTCCAGTGCTGTATCCAATGGGTAGGATCTGAAAGGACGGACGAATTGATTGGATAGAGGTAGAGTTGCAATTTTCGATCTAGCGATGTAATTGGCTTACCTCAGTTCGACGAAGTCCAGTTTGCGGTAGCCGAATGAGAACTGGTCCGGCACCACGGGAAGCGGATACGCATAGTCCGATTGACAGAAGGCTTCATCGTAATGATCATCTCGTGGATACAACAGATCTGTGGGCATTAGCATATTCTCCGCCTCGGCTGTTGCCCGAACCCCACTTGCTTCCCCAACAGAGCGATGTAGGCGGGTATTCGTGGGGGCTGTTCGCAGCTGGGGCTGGTTCATCGTAAAAGTCTGCAGGTCCAGGCAAGCCAGACGCTCATCTTTGCGGCTGAATAAATTCGAAACAAGAAACAAGCAAATCATTTTCAAAGACTCTCCCCTCGTAGCTCAGCTTCGTAGTTCAACTCACGTCTTGTTGAAGTAAACATTCCATTTGCTGGCCGAGAGCATGGCTCGGTCTCTGGCCTGGAGTCCACGCACAGTGCCAACTGTGAGGCCGGGCTCCTTTTGCTTGGCCTCGATTTCACGCAAGTGCTTAAGACGGATATACTCCTTGTACTCCTCGTACTTGTCGTAGAAGTCTGCATACATTATGTCCAGTATGTCGGAGGCCCAGACGGCGGTGATTCCCAGGTCGCACATCTTCTCGCTGACCAGTCCTTTCTCTTGCAGCCAGTTGCGCTCTTCCATATCGACGGCGCGACGTGGTAGGTCCGGGTACTTGCGCTTAAAGCTGGTTATCCCCAGATAGAGAGCCACCTGCTCCTGGATCATGAAGGTATCGCGATTCTTGGACGGGCAACAGCCTTTCGGTGGAGGCCAATCGTACTCGGCAATGCTGGAAGCATTAAAGTCCGTGCTGCACGCGCAATGTTAGAACGAAACAACGTTAGTTTATCGAGGTGGAAAAGATGATAAGGGATAAGGAGCGCTTACTCTTCAGCCACACAAATCTCCATTTTCTTTTTCTTTGGGCGTTTGAGCGCTGACCCAAGGATGGCGTCAACGGATTGACCCTGATTCGAGTCCAGCATGCTTACGTTGCTCACCACCGATGACTGCGACTCCTCGTTGTTGAGGAAATCGGGTTGCCTGGGGGAAGATTTAACAATGTAGTTAAGTTCTTCCCTCCCGCCCATGGGCTCTCGTTACTCATTACAAACTTACTTCTGCGGTGTCAGCGGCGGTTCCGTTGTGCTCCCCATCATGGATTGGTTGCTGTTCCCAAGATCGGCGCTCATGCGGGTATCCTCCTCAAAAACTTGGGGCGACTAAAGCAGAGTATAAAGGAGAAAAGTCAAAAATAAATTATTTATTATATATTACATATGTACATACATATGTATGTATATTTATATGTACATATTTCCTTCGTATTCCTCAAGGAACAATGTAACGAATCATGGCTGCCACGATTCGCCACAGGTGCAGCCATATAATATCAAATTCCTATACATAAGTCAGTAACCATAAACCAAAATTACACACACACCAATTATCGACCACTTTCATTTCTCACAGAACAGAACATAAGACACCTCCTGGGAGTTGCTGATTTACGTTGATTTACCCTCTGTGTCCGATCAGCAGCCCCAACCACACATCGACATATGTTTGTATCCCCACCATCCCCCATTATGGCCAGAAATAAGAAACCGTTTAAGAAATAGGGGACTCGCGGATCGACCGGGGCGCGAACTTCCAACAAAAGGCAATGGCTCGAAAGGAGAGACATGTAGTCAAGAGCCCGACGCGTAACCCATAGGACAGACGGGCAGGGCAGTCCATAAAGGAGCAGTCCGAAACTCGAAGCGGGACCATACAGCCGGGCGGTCCAAAACTCGACGCGAATTACAAGTCCCCAACTCGAGAGAACAACTGTGAACAAATAAAGAATACTTAAATATAAACTCAAAGAACTCAAGGTTCGTTATTCTATACAACGTCGATCACCGGACAACCCTTTTTTTTCCTTAGAGGTTCCAGCGATCTACAAATTTATTGTAGAAGAATCCTGGACAGACTGAGCTTAGCTCAGCGTAATATATGAATGTAGGTCCTCACAACAATATATTACACTTCATCTTCAAAACAAAACGAGAAGGATCGTTTTGAGTCGCTTCTGTGGCCGCAACTCTACTACAGTATATACATTTGGGCTAATCCTGCGTTACGGACGTTACATTCCCAAGCAAATTTTATTGTTCAAATTGACACAGCTGGCGTTCACATTAGTATATTTCATGAAATTTTTACGAAATGCAGTTCTGGGCACGTTCTTTTAAACTTACTTTAAAATAAAAGGTTAACTGTTTTTGAAAAAAAAACTATGCTTGCTTAAATTTCCGTTACGGACGTTACAAAAAATGGAAGTTGAGGCTGCATGCATGTGTACATATTTTTTTTTTTTGTAGCGAATTTGGCATAATAAACAAAAAAGGTTAACATACAACAAATTAAGAGGAAGACATGACCATATTAATTCATCAAAGAAAATAAGCATAATTAGTACCGTTGAAAAAAAATTGTCTGTTACGGACGTTACATTAAGGACGTTACACTTTTTCCATCAAGCCAAATCGTGTAAATAAAAAATATTAATGTATTTACAAAACTGTTTAACCTTGAAATTATTAATTTATTACTTTAAAAAAAAGTATAAGGTATTCATTACTATTATATTACATGTTTAGGGGATCGCATGTTAATTAAACACACTTTTTGTTACTTTGAGGTAAAGTTTTTCGGATTTTCGGCAACCTAGACCTTTTTAAAGCCCAGACTCAGATTCAGCAGGTGAAAATCCATTAGAAACACCTACTTTCACCCTCTAATATAAAAATACAATTTTTGAGTATTCATTCCGTTACGGACGTTACACACTTTACCCTTAGTATTTTTCAAAAAAATGTGTAATAAAGATTTTTTTCATCAGATTAAAGTGCATAAAAAGCTCTGTTTATAAAGCTATTGTGGTAAACAAAATTGTTAAAACTCATTCTGTTAAAATAAAAAAACCCAATTTTCCGTTACAGACGTTACACATTTAAGATATATTATATATTTTACAAGTATGATTTGTATCTTAAGTAAAAGAAAATTAAACAAATTTTAAGTTTTGCTAAGCGCTCAATACTGAAACGACTGTTTTGCCCACTTTTTTTTACCATGGAAAATACCCTTTTTTTTCACGAATGTGAATGTAAGCACGATGTAAGCAAGAGGTACGTGTAGGTTAGCCTCTGCCAAGAACAATCAAACCACCGTAAAACCATATTGCTCATATCTTTTGAAGCTTGAATATGTGTCATATTATTCCATGAACAAACTGTTGAGTTTTGAACAACTTTAAATTTCTGCCTTTGTTTTAAAATTTTTCGGAATAGCCAATATGTACAAAATTTTCATTAGACTTAGTTAGACTGTTAATTCTTTTGTATTACATAAGGTACATCCGAAACGGTCAAAAACGATTTCGATTTGTCCAAAATCATTTAAAACATGAAGAAAGAAATCAAATGTAACGGAATCTCTTCTATTTATATTGCTTACATTCATATGTACATACGTACATAAGTTCAATTTGGAAGAGTGGAAGTATCTAAAAAACAGTTTTGAAAGTGTTGGGGTTCGACACTACAGTTTCCATAAACGCAGCAATGTGTCCCGAAGAATTTATCATGACTAGCGAATAATATTTGTTGTGATTTCGTTTACAAATTTACTAAATATAATTTTTTAAGAATTTAAATTTTGTATTTAATATTATTATATTGTTCATTGAGGAATAACAAAACAAATAATTATAGAAAAAGCAAGCTTGTTTACGAACAAAAAATATCATTGCTTCTGTGTATTTTTTTCATTAGTTGTGTACACTGTACATTTCCAATTTATCAAATTATTAATGAATAAGATTATTTATTGGTACAAACATTTTTATATACAGCTGTGGCATAAATAATAGCACCATGACACTCAATTTTCTGTATTGAAGGATTTTGTTTAAACAGTGGTATTAATGAACGGTTTAAGAACTAATATATATACTTTAGGATATAATCTAATGTTTCCGAAAGCAATAGTTTGTATTGCAGACTTCAAACGAAAATTATCAAAAAGAAAAGGAATTATTCAGGAATTTAGGCGGCAACAAAAATAGCACTGAGTTCCAAAAATTAAAAAAAAAAAACAAATTTAAAAGAAGCTTTCCAAATTTTCATTAAAGTAGGTTACTTTAGTTGTATTCAAAGGTTAATATTTTGTTGTAAAGCCTTTGGAAGCAACCACAGTGTCTCAGCGTCTTGTCATGAAAGTTCACCTCATTTTCGTATCTTTCCTGGGAGATATGGCTCCACCAATAATGCCTGATACCCCAAAGATCAATATTGTTCCTTGGTTTCGTATTGGAAACATATTTTTTAGCTTTAGCACAAAGATTTTTCAGGGTGTTCATATCTGGCGACTAAGCAGGCCAATGAATTACATTAAATACACTGATCTCGAACCACCTTCGAGCTTCCTTGCTGGTCTGTTTTGGATCATTGTCCCGAAGGCAGACACAAAACAACGGCATTTTCCATTCCATATACGGCAGCATCATTGTTTTCTAATATTTTAATATAGACATGTTGATCCATCACCTATTTGTGCCATGTATTGGACCACCTGAATAATACGAAAAGCATGCCCATGCAATGATACTTATCCCTGAGTGTTTAATCGTTTTATATATTAGCCAGGAGTTTTTATTCTGCATTAGGTGTCGTCATACATAAGATTGATAGCCTTTTCCACAAAAAAAAAAAACAATTTGACTTTCTTCGGACCACATGATGTTTCTTTGGGACAACTCCAGTGCTATTTGTATACTGTACTCACTTTGCCCCATGGCTTTCTTTCTAAAGTGGATTTTTCCTCGGACTTTTGGCACTTAATTTATGTTCTTGTATGCAAGAACTAACTTTGCTTATCCTTGGCGATTTTTTAAGATCCTTTTTTAGCTCAGTGGACGATTTATAAGGGTCCTTCTTGCTCTCATCAAGCAGTAGTTTGACCGGAAATGGCGGTATCGCGGCTTTTATTCCGTGTGTTTTTTGTTGGTTGCATGTTTTAAAGCATTGCGAATCAATGCTCAATGATCAACCAACAATTGGATTCACCTAAAGATAGGTGTCTCCTTCTGGAATAAAAGTTTTGATCCTCTTGCTTTTTTCTTACCTAAAGTGCTTTCTAAGGCCCAAAACTACTTTTATTTTGTTAAGTTCTTGCCACAATCTACTTAAGACACCGAATTGTAATTTAATTAAGATCATAAAATATCAAAAAGCTCGGAAAAGTAAAAGTTTTTATAAAAAACCAATTTTAGTGCTATTTTTGTTGCCGTCCTATTTCGCTTCTTTTTTTGGAAAATTGCCTTTAGTAATAAGAACCGATAGGAATTTGAAAGTAAGCACACTTCTATCAGAGAGGAGACATGTAAACCTAATTGATATTATAGTCAAGGGCAAAATATGTTGGTTAGAGATCATTTTTTGAAACAATAAAGACTGTGGTACCAAACAGTGTTATTATTTCTGCCGCAACTGTATGTATGTACATGTGTGGGTATACATATGTATATGTATGTACATTGGTAAGCTTTTGTGCAACTGCATTTTACAGATGTTTAGACGTGCAGCACTGACAACAATTGTGCGCGGCATTGCCAGCGTGCAGAAAAAATCAAAAACCAGAAAGCTTTTGCGAGTCGAGAGAGTGCTCGTCGATAGGGGCAGGTAGCCAGAGCGAGAGAGCAAATGTTCGCACATGACAATGAAAAGCCAGAAGTGTAGGCAGCGATGCCTACAGAAATCAGCAGCAGGTGTGGTGAAGGTGGACTATCTACCCAGCGAATAAGTGCATCACCAAGGCATTCGCGTCCCATAGAAAGGCACACGTATACGCTTTTGTTCGTGTGTGGGCGTGAGCCAAACAAAAACTTCAGCTGATTAAAATCACAGGCAAAGCCAAAGCAAGCGACTGCGCTCTGTCCTGCTCTATGCTGCTCTTCTTCATCTGTCTACATACATATGTACTTATAACTGTGAGCTGCGAAATTTGCGCGCAACTTTGATTTTAATTACGACACAATATTTGCAACAGTGTAAGCGTCGATAACATTTACGTAACAGAGCCGAAGCAAAGAAAATTTTAATCGCCTTTTCCCACCATGCGCCGAGATGAGCGAAAAAGCCCTGCACTGCACAGTACACATTTGTACCTGTTACACATGCCACATTAACAGTCACAGTCACAGTCACGAGCAAACATAACAGTCAATACTCAATAAAATCAACAATCGCAGCTGACTTGGTGGCCTACGACTTAGAATAATAATAACCATCACCAGCATTGCATCGGTTGTTGGTGTTGCTTGGTGCATGCACATATGTTATGTATGAATGAAAATGAATCGGTTTTATACCGATTCAATGGGAAATGGGAAACCAATGGGCTTATGGCTCGAAGGATGCATAGCCGTGGATCCACCACTTACCGGACTAAACAGGCCCTTAAGCCTCTCGGGATCGGGTGTGTGCTTCAGACCACCCACGCAGCGGGGGCGACTCATGGCGATGGCCTTGGCAACGGCACTGGCCCCTCGACTCATCCGTGGCGCCCGCGGCTGGCACGCGGCCGTAGAGGATGCATTGCTGGAGCTACCGCCAGCTCGATTGGATGAAGAGGATCCACTGTTGCTGCTCCGACCAGCGCCACCACCTCTCGAGCCACGTCCTCGGCCGCGTCCGCGTGTGGAAGTGGCGCCGCCTGCAGCTGACATTGAAAGCATTTGCATCGTCATCGAGCCAGATTCGTCTGAAATCGAAGGAAAATACGTTGAAAGTCCAGCTTCTTCGTCTCTGCAGTCGCTTCTTACCGCCAGAGTTGTCCAGCGCGCTGTTATAGTTGTCCTCGTCGTGAGAGTCCAGCTGACTTCCGCCGCTGATGCTGCATGGGCGTGGCGAGCGCAGCTGCTGCGTGGCCATAATTGAGGAGAAGTCGTTGGGCTGAAAGACCACATCCGGCAGAGGATCCGACGACGACAATATCGTTGTGGGCGGCAGCATCGAGGACATGGACATGGTTGAGCTGCTCCCACTTCCGTTGCCGTTGCCACTCCCCAATTGGCAGCTGGTGGCAGGCACCCCGGACGACGTCGACGAGCTGGACGAGCACATGGTCAGATCAATTTGAGCTGCCAGAGCAAAGGCCATGCTGTTGTTGTTGTTCGATTCCGTCTCTCCAAATTGGGCCAAACTGAGCGTTGGGGTAGGAATCGGCTGCTGCTGCGGCTCCGACTGCTGCTGCTGAAGCGACAGCTTGCTAGAGTTGGCCTTGCTTTGGCGCTTCCTGGTGGTCTTGGTTGTAGGCTGGGAAGGATTCAGCGCCTTCGAATTAGGGGTCTGGGTGCGCCTCGTGGCTCTCAGCTGACGATGATCGCGACAAATCACCTTTCCCACTGCGCTCGGCGAATCATCGACCCTTCCCGTATGCTCCTCTTGCTCGTCCATCAATGTGATCGCCGCTGCCTCCGGCAGCTGTTCCTGGCCCATACTTACCATATCAATGGCCAGACGCTTGCGAAGCAGCTGCACCCGACGAGACTTCACCGCACTACTGGCCACGGCTTCCTGGCTGTCATGGCTTTCATGGGTGGGTGTGGCAAGGGCTGGAGTCACGGGTAACAGATGCGCAGACAGATCTGCAGTTTGGTTCCTTTTAGGTCTGCCACGTCGTTTGCCCGTCGGTACTGGTGTAGTCATCACCTCTGCGGCAGCAGGCTGATTTCGCTGGCGCTCTGGCTGCAACTCTAACGAGTTGGCATCCTCAGCCGCCGCCCCTGAATCAGTGAAGAGAGTTCCATTTTGGTTTCCATCTGACGATGCCAATGGGGGATGGCCTGGACCAGGTCCAGGGCTAGAGGCAAGGCCAGGGCCTGGGGCCCCGGATGGAGGAAACAGGCCGTCCTCTAGGTCTGTGTTGAGAATTCTCTCGTGCTTCTGCTTGCGGGAGCGGTGGGATGGCTGACCTGTCTGAATCTGCATCGTCTCGCTGGTACTCGATTTCTTTCCAGGCTCATGGCAGTTATGCGTTTGCTGATCGTTCTCATCGTTGTCCAATCGTCGCTGCTTGCTGCGCGGGATCTATAGGAGGGAGTGGAGAGGATCAGACCTAAGAACTAGGAATCCAGAACGGCAAAGCACTTACGCTGGGAGATTCGCTGCCGTCGCTGCTGTTGCGCTTCAGATGATTCTCATTGTTGTTGTCCAGCTCTTCGCGCTCCTCCAGTTCCTCCTCCTGCCGATCCTGCTCGATCCCGTCGTGGTGATTGTTGACCAATTGGTGATGATCCATGTAGGTGATATGCGGGCTGCCTTCCGGAGTGTCCAGAATCTCAATAGAATCGATAATGGGCTGCGAGGGGCTGGATGAGTGCGCTATAGGAACCACGCCCGAGAGCTGAGCGCCGCCCTCATCTACTGCCGCTGCTGCAGCTCCGACCCTGACACCTCCTCCGTTCGCCATCAGCCGTTCGGTCAGCTGGGGATACTTGCTGGAGTTATTACTCTTGGCGGGGGCCGTGGAAAAGTGGGTCTTTGCTGGGCTCGTCAGTTGGCTTAGCAGAATGTTGGAACTGGGCAACCCGGTACCGGGTGCTGTGCCAGCGGGCGACATGTGCAGACGAAGAGGCAGGAGGAGATTATGACTCGACTGGCCCGGCGAGATGCTACCAGAGAAATCGATGGTTGCATGCGCTGGCGAGGACCCTGGGGATGGCGACGATGTTAGATCAACTAGATCCACGACATTGTGCTGCTGCTGCTGCTGCTGGTGCTGTGGCAGATTCGAATTTGGATTAGGATTGGAAGCAGCAGTCTTGTACTTGTTGGCTTTGTTTTCAATGGCCAGGCCATTGCTGGCTGCCGGCTGCAGAGGCGGCAGGTTGTGAAACATTTTGGGATCGTGCTCCTTCGACAGGGACTCGTCAATGTCCATATCATCAGAGTTGCGGCGCATCTCGTCCGCCACCATCTGCTCCCCATCTGGATCTGAAAAGCCACAGAACTCTTGGCTGCTGCTGTTCGATTCCCCGCCGTTCGATATTGGAATGGGCATGGGCGTTGGCGTTGGTGTGGCCAGCTTAGAGGCAGCTGAAGGTGGCTTTTCCTCAAGCACAGCGCGGACCTTGTGCTTCGGGGAGCACAGATTCTTAATGGTCAACTTGGGTAGGGGCTGCTGCTGGTGATGCTGCTGCTCGGCCTTGGCGGGGGGCTGTCCTCCATCGGGGTCCTCCATTTCAATGGACTTGGTTTTGATTGTGAGCTTGGGTATGCTCTGAGCGTTGCTGAGGTCATGCGTCATGATCACCGTGTGCATGTGCTCCTGGCCGCTGCCGCCCGTCTTGATGGTTAACTTTGGTATCTGCTGCGGCTGCTCCTCGCTGTTGCTGCTGATGCAGCTGCTCCCGGCCAGGGTGGTCTTAATCATTAGCTTGGGGACCGTCTGCATCTCCACCATCGACAGCGAGGACGACGACGACGATGATGAGGAAGAGGAGGATGCTGATGAGGAGGAGGCGGAGGCGGGAGAGAGGCTAGACAGATGTGCCTCGTTCTTGGCCGGCGTCATTGACTGACTGCGGCCAAGGCAGTTGGACAGACTGCCGTCTCTCGAGCAGGAGCCGGACCCGGACCCGGACCCTGACCCGGACCCTGAGCCGGAGCTAGAGGAAGCCGCGGGATTCTCAGGCATTTTGATAGTCAGCTTAGGCACAACGCTGCCCACACGCTCCTCATTGGCTGCCCGGATAGTGAGCTTTGGCACAATGTGCGGTGTGCTCCGGGGATTAGGGGTCGGACGATGCTGGCTAAGACTGCTCAGCTCATCCTCCGCCTCGGCGCAGGAGGAGGAGCACGAGGAGGCGTCCGCGTCTGAGGCGTCCTGCGGCTTGGCCCCCGTCCCGCCGATGCTGCTGGGCAGATGAATGCGCAATGGTTCCACACGTCTCTCGTCTCCAACGGAATGAGATTCATTGGGAGCGGTGTGCGAGTGCTTGGATAGCTTGAGGATAATTTTGTGCCCTTGGCTGCTTCCACCCCTGCTTCCTTCCTCGCCCTTCACGTCAACTGCTGTGGCAGCCATGGCTGCGGTTCCCCTCGCTGCTGCTGTAATTGCTGATGCTCCAGTTGTGCCTGCAGCAGCGCTTTGGGCATCGTCGCGCGGCGTCTGCGGCGGTGGCGATGCTGTAGTGCTGGTTATATGACCCGGCTGTTGTTGTTGCAGTGCCTCCTCTGCTCCCAGCTGCTGCTGCTCTGCATTCAACCGATGCTCCCGCTGTGCCGGCGATGATGTCGAGCTCACGCGTTGCTCCTCCTCGGTCGTGGTGCTCGTCGCAGATTTTACGCTGGAATTGATTCGACCTGATGATCCCACTGCTATGCCCGTTCCCGTTACTGATCCTGATGACGATGTCGCTGCTACCATCTGCTGCTGACGTAAATCATTCATTGCTATATCCAATTATCCTGTTGCCGCCGGGTGTCGCCAGCCTGCAAAAGATAACAGGCGTCAATGTGATTAACCTCCTAATTATACGTTCATTAGGATTTCCTCAAGCCCACTCCCACACTCAAAGCGATGTCCGTCCATCCATCACAATACACCCATATGGAAAAGCAGAGTTAAATCAATCGTGCCACGCTCAAGAGTCTCATTACAATGTTACAACTAACGCAACCGCGAACGAAAGGGTATTGGATTGGGTTCGGTTCGGTTCGGTAGGATCTATATCCTGCAAGGGGCTCAGACAGTCCCCAAGCGCATATGAGCATTATGCGAATGCGCTCTCCATTTTGGAGGTAGCATAAACTTTCGACTTCGCTGGGGCTCCTGGTACGTTGTTGTGGTACCTTGTTGTAGAGAGCAATACATAAAGGAAAAATGCGCGCAAAACCCTCGCGCAGAATAACAACAACAAGCTGAGTTTATAAATAATAAGCGTTGAGAACATGCGCACACAGCTGCTGCATGGGGAGAGAGACAGAGCGAAGGAGAGAGCATAGAAAAGAATTGTTGAGAAAGCCGAACGAACTCTGCTCTGGCCTGTTCTAATGTGTGTTGGCAACACTGCTTCGCACGGGGTAAACTCAACATCCTAATGAAATTCACCACAGTCGAGTCGCCGTTGTTGTTTCTGTTTCTGCTGCTGCAGCTCAACACGCACACACACATAGTCAAATCGAAACATGCAAGCATCTGCACTAAACCCGCACTCAACTCCCCTGGGCAACCGATTGTCAGCGTTCGTCTGTAAAAAAATGTCTACATACAACGCAGCAACATCAACAAATTTGTGCAAGGCAATGCAAAAAAAAACGAAAACCTGACCCAAGAAAAACAGCAGCAGCGAACTCACCATGCGGCAAAATCGTTGGTCAGAGTCAGACAAAAGAAGATGGAGTAGAGGAAATCAATCGCCTTCTTAGCATTAACATAAATTATTTGTGCACATATTATGGTTTTGTCTGCTTCATAGGATTTGGCCTACTCAAGCGTCCGACATTCTGTGGCACTTTTTTTTATTGTTGCATTGTATTTTGTAAAGAAAATATTAAACAAGAAATAAAACACATTTTAAAGCACTCGAGGGGAGACGGGGCTGAGAAGACTGTAGTCACACACACACTCACTGTGGACCAACACACGCACACACACATAGAGTCGCACACAACAGCGGAGACAAGCGCAACGAGCTCTCTCGGTTGCCGTTGTCCCACTTTCCGTGTATTGGTTTCGTACACTTTTCCACGCACTTTTAACGATTTGGACACAAGCAGGGAGACATCGCATTAACTGTCTTTTAAAAAAAACGAATTGCTGCTTTAACCGCGCGAATGCGTAAGCAGACTTGTTCGGCACGCATAGAACATTTTCAAGAATTCATTATTAAATTGTATGCTTTGCTTCGCCTGCTTGTGTTTTTTCTTTTCGATTCCGTCGTCGAAAAAGTAATGCTACGAAATAGGGATGCTATAAATTGATATCGATATATCGATATCAATTTTGTATAATATATTGGTAGATGATATTGTTTTGGTTGGAAAACATGAATTTTATAAATTTTTGGGGTATTTTAACAGATGAAATATGAACTAGAAGCCAATTGACACTATATTTCTGTTCTTCCACGTCGTAAGATCAGATATATATAATTATCGGTGCACAGGGTAGGTTACACAAAAATATCGGTACTTTTTGGCGATAAGTGGAAGTTGTGCTCGGCGGTCACTTACCTTTCTATTCGATTTTGTGATTGTTGTTTTGAAATAAGCTTATTACTCAGTTCCGAAAAAACTACTCGGTTTTTTGTTCTCAAATTGCAATGTTTGCTTCGTGTTTGCTGGCAAAATATATCAAATTGATATAACTTTCGAGGGGGGTAGAAACATACCAGCTATATCAGCAAATACCTTCGGATACTTTTTTAATATATACCGACCTTTTTTGTTTGTTGATCTGAGTACTGCCTTCCGTACAGAGCCTAGAAAACAGTTATGGCCCCAAAAATTTTCATATCGGTTTCATACGAATATCCACCCTGATTCTGTTCGCGAGGTGTTTTTTTCCGATCTGAGTACTAGGCTTTAGGATGTTCCGCCAAACTCGAACTATCGACATTAACTATCGGCTCATACTTGTAACGCATTAATTAGTTGGAGAGCGTAATTTGACTTGACGAGCCATGATAATCATGGTATTATAATAATTTTGGCAATGGGGTGGATATTACCTTGCATGCGTGGAATTTTTTGGCCGTTTTGCCTGTTGTCTATACCCTTTTTTTTGCTCACCGATTTCCCAGCGAGGAAATTTTAAAAGCTTCCTTCGTTAGGCTTGATGATTTCTTTCATCATTTGCTTTTCATACAGGCTCCAATGAATGCAATGACCGATTTTATGATTTTTATTTTGTATATTTAGTAGGTATGCAAAACTAGTCTCTAAATTTGCAAGCTTTCTCAACGAAATTTTTGCAGTTTACTCTTGCAGTTACCGAGAATATGCCTCTGGTTTGAGAAATATATACAGGAATCTAATTCAATGCGGGCAAATGTCATTATTTATTAGGTTTCAGAGTATGTAGGTTGGAAAACAGAATTTTAACATAAATTAAAGGAAATAGGGTATAAAAATGTCTATACTACCATAAATATGTTGTTGATATGTAGCAAATGTGTAGTTACCGTGTAGATACCATGTAAAAAAGACTTTTGTTGACCTTCTTTGTTTAGACCCTGTTTTATTGGCATTGAAAGAGCAGCAAAGATGTCCTCGTCGTCGGCAGCTGTCGCTGAAGCCATCGCCTGCTGTAGGCTGGAAAAGCAGAAACGTCGACGACTGGCAGCCTTCGATTTTGATCATACAATTGTGGCCCAAAATACGGACACCGTGGTGAGGGATTTACTTCCTCCGGAAGTGGTCAGCTCGCGGACCCTCAACGAGCTGGTGGAGAACGATTGTTGGACTGAGTACATGTCCGAGGTTTTTCGTCTTCTGCATGAGCAACAAGTCACGGAGGCGCGCATTCGCGACACCATCCGAGTCATTCCCGAGGTCCCGGGCTTCGTGCGCCTCATCAAGCATCTACACAAGAAACTCAACTTCGACATGATCATCATCAGTGACTCGAACAGTGTTTTCATCGACGAATGGGTCAAGGCGCACAGCCTGGCCGACTGCTTTGTGGCCATCTTCACCAACCCCGCCGAGTTCGACTCCAACGGGCAGCTTCAGGTACGGCCCCATCACCAGCAGAGCGAGTGCAAGCTGAGCGCCAGCAATCTCTGCAAAGGGCGCGTCCTTGAGCACTTTGTCATTGAACAGGACTTGCGACGAAGCATCCGCTACGATCACGTCTTCTATGTGGGCGATGGAAACAACGACATCTGCCCCGTGCTGCGACAGCGGGCTTGTGACTTTGCCTGCGCCCGCCAGGGCTTCGCCATGGAGAAGCATTTGATTCGGAACCGCAATAAATTGAAGCTGCGGGCGCACTTGTTGATCTGGAAAAGTGGATTTGACCTCATGGAACAGATGCTGGCTTTGCCGCAGATGAAAGTTTCGCAAGTCGACCTTGAGACTGCGGATGGCCAGTCAGAGATGGCGCGGCGAGCATCGGCGGTCACTGGTCCATCCAAGCCGACCAACTAAATTGGGAATTCGAAACTAAACATTTTCTCAGCACATTTGAGTGCTTTTTTTGTCTGTCCCTGTCTATTACACATGATCTTGGGACTTGCACATGCATAAGTATGCGTATTTATTGATGTATTTTCTCGATGTAATAATCTAATCCAATACAGTCTAAATGTGTGTCCCTACGTACAATATCCTTAACTTGGAGCATTGTAGTAGTAGTATTAGTAGGCGATTTAATGATGTTACTGTTACATAGTGGTATCTCTCTCTGTCTCTTTAGGCACCCGCAGCGCCATGTAATTGTATGTATGTATATTTTGTAGCTGTATTTGTTGTAATTATTGTATATTAAATGTATGTGAGCGTGTGCGTTACCGTTCCTGCAGATTGTCTCTTTTAATGGTTGTGGCATTTCAGATGTGGCCAGAGCCCGCAGCCTTGCATTCTCTGACGCCAATCAGAGCAGGATGGCTGCATATACATATGTACATGCTAATTGCATAAGCATGAGTGAGTGCCTGCGTGTGTGGGAGTGGTAGAGGAATAGTTTCACGGTATGGGATCTTTATTTACATTGTAAATTATATTCTAATAGCAAAGAAATTGCTTAGCTTATTAACATTACTTTTTTTGTATTCATAACTACACATAAATTTATGTAAATTACATCTTGGCTTAGGCTAGGCTCAGGCAACCTGGTGAAAAATTATTACACAGACGTTCTGGCTAGATGATAACTAGTTGGTGAAATTAATTGATTAGCAGCGATTTGAAAGGCGCGCAATGCGGGTGCGGAAGACCTGCATTATGCCCATGAAATACTTAAGACAAATGAGATTTGGATTTTCTATGATCTAGGAGCCCAATGGCGACATGCCGATCTGCTGTGGGGTGTTTCCCAGCTCCAAGTTCTTGAGTAGCATTTGAAGCCACTGCTTCGTGGATTTATCGTCCTGCAGGCACAGCGCGAAAGTGCCATCGCGTAACTGATCCGGCAAGCACTGTCCGAGGGCCTTGCGAGCACTGCATAAAAAGAAATATAGATTTGTTGCATTTCCATAAGAATCGTGCCTTTATACATACCGAGTGTTGTCAGAGAGACGCAGGTAGCAACGCACCACGTGCTTTAGCAGACGGGCACACGGTTCCTTTGCCAACTGGATCACCATTTTACCCTGCAGTGTTGTAGTAGTATATGGAATACATATGTAAGTACATGCGTTACTTAAGCATGGACTTGGCATCGATGGATACTTACCAGGGTGATGGCCACATGCGAGAAGCGTTCGTATGTCTGACAGATGTACGACAGGCCCGACTCATCAAGCAGTATCTTTTGAATGATGAAGGTGGCCACAGTCTTGCTTAGCTCCGAGCCGCTGTCCATAATGCTTAAGCAAAGAGGAACAATTTCAGTGGTCAGCAAGAACGTGATTACTTCCTGCTCATCGGTCTGGAAGGATCGGAAGACCTAGTTGCGTATTATGGAGAATTGATGGGGACGGACTCACCTTAACCAAGGCACCAATGACGCCCAAGCTGGTCAGACGCAAATATTCGAAGGGTCTGGTTTTTGAAGTGGTCGACAGAAATGGATACAAGTAGAGGGGAATCTGCGCCTGGAGAAAGGCTGTACGGGTCTCAGGATGGGAGGCGACGCACTGCAGCAGGGCCAGGGCATTGCAAACACGGTTTGACTGATGTGCCGTCAGAGTGGGCGGAGTTATAGACGGATATATGTTGACAATCTCCTGAAGCAGAGCACACGCCGTTCCAAAGCTGTTCCACAACATAGGAGCCAAGTCAGTTTCTCGCTTTTTGCTCAGCTCTAACAGAGCGGTCTCGCGCGTGTCCGGATGCGCCAATTCGTTAATCCATTGGTACACCTAAATAGCGCAAAACCATCGTAAAAGTTCATTTGTGATTGTTGAAAATACTTCTCTCTAAATTACCTTCTCCTGCTCGCTTTGTTGCTGCTGAGGATTCATGCAGGGACTCGGCTGGGTACTCATTTCAAAATGTCTGCTGCATATATGTATATATATATATATATATAAATTTATATAAATATGTTTGGGTAAAATGATATAAATATGCATGTAAAAATGTATGCTGCATATAAATAAGTGTACGCACGCATCTTGGGAAAAGATGCTTATAACATAAAATATTTGTTACTTACATGTCGATTTCAGAGAGGAATTCAATGAAAACAGTAGAGGTGTCAAACCATCGAGGGCACTATCGATAATATCGATAGTTTTGCTGCTATCCGCTACTATCCGCTACTATCGAGTGTTTGCGACTATCATGATAGTATCGAGCTACAGTCGTTGCGCTTTTGATATGTTTGGATTGGCTGCTCTAAAATACGAAGACAACTTTGTAAACAAATCGACAGGTGGCATTTAACTTTTACAATGGACAATTTCCTAAAAGGTTTCAATGGTGTTTTAATAATTATTTGAGCCCGATACTATTACGATAGTATTGATTGTTTTTTTTTAACATTAAAAACTATCGATGGCTCAACTATCTATCGTTTGACAGCACTAGAAAACAGGAAAGTAAAACAGCAACAGCGTGACCGTGACGATATTTTATAACGAGCACGAACTATCGTGTCAATCCTATCTATCGCTATTTACCAAAGCAACTCTGCTTGTTTGACATTTTGACGTGGAATAAAAACTGGGCACGATTTATAAGGCCCGACACGACAACGAAACGAAACCAATCATTCCAGTGAAAATTTTCGAACTGTTGGCAGGTGTGTGCTTCTTTATTTTCTGCGTTTTTATAATTAAAGCATACATTTGGATGTAGAAAACTCCCTCAAAGAACAAAATTCTTACTCCGCTAAATCGATACGGTCTCTATCATTTACATTGTTTTTTTTTCGTTTTCGAATAGTGCATTTTCAATGCAAAAACTGTACACATAGCTTAAGGAAATTAAGTTAATATCATAATAATAGTGCACATTTTCAATTGAACTCTAGTCTAAGGAGTTTTAAATCCAGTTCGAAGACCTCCCAGGAAGAAACAGCAACAAGATTTCACCTGTGACGTCGTCGTCATCTGCCACGTCGCCAGTGTCACTGTTGTTGACGTCGACGGCGACGCTGACTTCGTATAATGATTCGTGTGAAATTGGCATCATTAAACTGATTTTGATTGAATTCCCACTCTCTCGTTTCAGTTTCTATTAAATTAAAAAAAAACATGGACAAAGTTGTTAAGTTCGCTGAACCAGGTCGCGCTTTCGCCAAGGACTCCATCCGTCTCGTAAAACGCTGCACTAAGCCGGACCGCAAGGAGTTCCAGAAGATCGCCATTGCTACCGCAATTGGCTTCTGCATCATGGGCTTCATTGGCTTTTTCGTCAAGCTGATACACATCCCCATCAACAACATCATTGTGGGATCGTAAATGGAGCAGATGGCGAGGGACCAGAACAATAACAATCATCAATACTAGCATACATCAAATAGATTTTTTTCTTTAACAACTGGCATTACACTATATACAGAAACCTATGTGCATTCAGCGAATGTCTTTTCTGCTTTCCCCCTTTTCATGTGTATGTGAAAGCGTATTGAAAGGATTTCAAATTTCATTCATGATTCTATATTTAAAGAAATGATCGATCGCGTTAGCAATAAGAACCAATTGTAAAAAGAAATGGGTGACATTTTTCCATAGCTTTCTTTTGGGCGTGCCCGTACCCGCTTATTATTAAATGCGAGACACATTTGCCACTACTTCTATGATTTGTCGCACTTTTTTTATTCGCAACAGTGTGAAGCTTAAGCACATCGTTCTAGGCAAGTGGAGTGGCTAGACCTTGTGTTGGATATAGCGTGAAATAGCTACATATAATATAGCGAATGACAGCTTTATCATTGTGTCTCGTGATATCTCTGTCTTTCAGCTTAGATTGGACTTGAAGTCTAGTGATGTACGATCATAGTGAATGCCATTCCCATTCCGCATTCTGCCGCCAACTGGACTACAAAACCAAACTAGAGAGGAAAGGACAGGATATATAACTATGTCGCTTGCTGTTTTACCCAGCCCTGTTCCGGCGCTGCCAGACTAAAAATAAAAACATAAACAAACATTTTGACGTTGCCACCCGTTGCGCGACCGTGCAGCAGAGACCGAGCATGACGTGACGTGGAATGCTCGAACGAAGAGAAGAAGTTTCGTAGCGTTGTATAGCAGGGCAGGATTTGTTAGCTAAAATGTTAGATTTTGTAGTGATATTCACGAAGGGCGGCGTAGTACTTTGGAACTCGCAAACCTCTGGAATAAACTTCTCATCATGCATAAACAGCCTCATACGTGGCGTAATACTGGAGGTAAGCCATGTTTTAGTTGCTCTGCTGTGGCTGTGGCTGTGGCTGCTTTGCTCATCTCATGCATATTTATGATTGATGTTGTTCGTTGTTTGTCGGCAGGAGCGAAACACAGAGTCCAAATACTTTGAGGAGGATCACCTGGCAGTGCAGTTTAAGCTGGACAATGAGCTGGATCTGGTATATGCGGCTGTCTTCCAGAAGGTCATCAAACTCAATTACTTGGACGCCTTTCTGGCCGACATGCAGTTCGCCTTTAAGGAGAAGTTCGGCAGTATACCGGCATTGGAGCGCCTGGGCAGTGAATACGATTTCGAAGGCGAATTCCGCAGCGTGCTCACTGCAGCCGAAGAGGCGTCTTCGAAACAGGTGAAGGCCCCCAAGGCCATGCGCTCTTACAATGAGTCGCAAAAATCGAAGAAAACCGTCGCATCCATGATACAGGATGACAAAAAGCCAGTCGAGAAACGTGTCAACATTCAGGAGAGTCCGACGCAGCCCAAATCGCAGCCCTCATCACCGCCACTCACAAAAGAGGACATTATTCAGGAAAACCGTCGAAAGTTGCGAGAAAAGCTTACGCCCACCAAGAAGGCAGCCGATACCAAGTCAAGCACTGCTGTCAAGCAGGGTGCCTCAGAGAAGGCCGGAAAGAAGCCCAGAGTATGGGATCTTGGCGGCAACTCTAAAGATGCCGTCCTACTCGATCGTTCAAAGGACTCCCCCGAGGATGTTGTGTACCAGAGCATCAACAACGAGGTGAGTGCCGAGTAGCACGAGTCTCACTGTGGCGCTAAAGTTGGAGCAAGGAAAGAAAATGAAAGAGTGCGTTGGGTGCAGCGGAGTCAGCTAAAAGACATATTTTTGTTATGTTTTGTTTGTTTTCAGTCTGTTGTCCGATCGATCGGAACAAGAATCTGCAATCTGATAGATAATTGAATCGTTTATGATCTTTGAATCTGTAGGTGACATCGAATTTAGAAATTTTAGGGGGGCGAGGAAACCAATTGAGAAACGCCTGTTTCAGTCTGAGATATCGGTTGATATTGAGATACTCGGTTGCTCGAGACTCTAGAGCTTAGGATTTATGATTTATCATATCTAGAATATATCGACTTGCTGATCAAGAATGTACATACCACTTATGTGGGTGCATTTACACCAGTGCGTTTGTGTGCGTAGACAGAAAGCAAAACGGAAATTTGTATTGCTGCCCTATTTTACACGAATTAAATAGATATATATATATATATATTTATGTACATACATAGTAGGAGCCGTAGGATCAACCAGTAGGTCAAAGACTATAAAATTACAACAATATTGCTTGGCCAAATGACCGTTAAATTTTCGTTTGACGCTTCTTCGTACGGTCGCGCGGGGCTAGTACTTAAATTATCTTTTAGGCTATCCTTCGCCTCCGAAATGCTACTCGGCTTCGTCAATGCCTTGGCCAGCGCTTAAATCTTTGAGGCGGCACAGTGGGGACTCAGCCGAAAAGAGGTGGCAAATGTCAAAGAATTTTGTGAGCGCTTTGGATAAAAATGAATATGCACATCTAATAGAGAATTTTCAAGAGCTTTCAAAAATCTAATTTTCAAGATAATTTTAGTTTAGGAGATGTGAGACCTTGAGTTTTTCCGGCGTGAACAAATTTATTGAACTCTCATTCACTTATTAATTTAGCAAGCTGAAAAGGCTAAAGACTACATTGTGCGACGCTGCGCTGGGGCTCGAGAGTCAAGACTTTTCTCGAGCATCAATGTGCTTAATCATGCACAAGCAACGTCGTTGTTTTTGCCTTCTGGCTCAGCTCGTCGCTGACAGTGGAAGCCGTGTGGCAATGGGGTCGCGGTCAGAGACGAAGCATAGGCGAGAAAGAGAACTAAACCCCGCACTCTTTCTCTGTCTACGGGGCGTAATGCTTTGTTTTGTTCGCTCATGCAGCATCTTGGTATTTTATAGTTTTTAGTCATATGTTGTTGCGAGAAAATATCTTTTCTTTATGAAGATAATCCCCAACAATTGTTCATTACTATGGCCGTTATACATGCATAGTACATACATGTGTACCTGCATACATATGACCATAGCCAATGAACAGAGAAATTGCCGCCAATATTGAATTGTTGATGGTTTTCCCAGTACTCAGAAAAGGTCCTCCGTCCGTTTTGATTGTGCCTGCAAGTTCGCTACATAAACCCCGTTGGTTGGGGCTAAAAAATTAAAAGGACTCATCTGGAAGCCACCAAGTTTTTGAATTGGCCTAACTCTAGTGTCATTGACAGAGGTCGAAGGCCGAAGTTGAGCCGGTTTTAATCAAAGTCGCTTACGTCTGTACGCGTGGATGCTGCAATAATTGTACATACATATGTATGTACATAAAGCACGGGACAAGTAAATACTTTAAATTTTGAAGTTCAAAAAAGGCACAAATGCATCATATGACAAAGGAGAAGGTACCCAGGATGACTATATAATTGACAATGCAACATACGATCTAAATCCCAATGAAAAGTCTAATTATTTAAAAACAAACTATTTGTCCTTTATTTTTAAATGTTCATCCCTTTTTATACCCGTACTCAAAAAAGAGTTAAGGGGTATATTGTATTTGTGGTAAAAGTGGATGTGTGCAACGCAGAGAAGGAAACGTTTCCGACCCCATAAAGCCGAGTCGATGTAGCCATGTCCGTCTGTCCGTCTCGATGAGCGCCTAGATCTCAGAGACTATAGGAGCTGGAGCAACCAAATTAATTTTCAGTTGCTTGCCCCGCCTTCTACAGCAAGAGACCCGCTACTCATTCTCTTTCTCGCTCGCACACTCTGCTTCGTTATATACGCGAGCGCCCACTGGCGGAGAAGATGTAGAATCTGAATGGTACATGTAGATGTAGAATATACATAGTAGATGAAGATTTAGATAACAGATGTAGCAAAAAAATGTAAAATGTAAAATTTTTTTTAATTTTACATATATCATAAGCTCAAAAATTTATATACTGACTGAGTACGGGTATAAGTAGAGTCGCGTCCCCAGAAGCGACTCACACGTTCCATCTCGTTTTCCTGTGCTTTTTTGTTTTGTTTGGTCGGGATGTCTTGTTTTTGTGACGAGTAATTGTCATCACTGAAACCAACGCAAGATCCTTTTGCGAACATAAATGTGCCTTTCCCTGTCATATGTACATATGTGTGTGTGTAAATATCAATGTATACATATGTATGTACATATGCAGACATGATTAGATTGCGAGAGCTGTGAGATTGTGTTGGCTTGGCTGTATGTAACTAATTATGATTATCTTTATTTTGGCAGCTGGTGGGTACCATGCAGGGTGTCATCCCAGACCTGGATGTGGAGAGCGAGGATGATTTGGACAGCGCGGAGGACTCTAGCGAGGATGAGGATTTGAGCAGCCATTCAGCGGCACTGAAAAAGAACAGGCGCGGAGGTGGTTTGCTGTCCTATTTTAAAGGAATTGTTGGCGGCAAGACCATGTCGCTGGCCGATCTGCAACCGGCGCTGGAGAAGATGCGCGATCATTTGATATCGAAGAATGTGGCCTCGGAGATAGCGGTCAAGCTGTGCGACTCAGTGGCAACCAGCCTCGAGGGCAAACAGATGGGGACCTTCGACAGCATTGCCAGCCTTGTAAGGGATGCACTGACGCAGTCGCTGGTTCGCATTCTGTCGCCCAAGCGTCGCATCGACATCATACGCGATGCCCTAGAGTCCAATCGTGGTGGCAAGCCGTACACAATCATCTTCTGCGGGGTGAACGGGGTGGGCAAGTCGACGAATCTAGCCAAGATCTGCTTCTGGCTAATTGAGAACGACTTCAACGTGCTGATTGCGGCCTGCGACACCTTCCGCGCTGGAGCCGTCGAGCAACTGCGCACCCACACACGCCATCTGAATGCTCTGCATCCGGCGGCGAACCACAACAACCGCACCATGGTCCAGCTGTACGAGAAGGGATACGGGAAGGACGCCGCCGGCATTGCTTTGGAGGCCATCAAATTTGCGCACGACACAAAGGTGGACGTAGTTCTGGTGGACACCGCCGGCCGCATGCAGGACAACGAGCCACTCATGCGTTCCCTCTCCAAGCTGATCAAGGTGAACAATCCCGATCTGGTGCTCTTCGTGGGCGAGGCTCTCGTCGGCAACGAAGCTGTCGATCAGCTGGTTAAGTTCAACCAGTCC
Source organism: Drosophila obscura (assembly GCF_018151105.1). Classification (NCBI taxonomy): domain Eukaryota; kingdom Metazoa; phylum Arthropoda; class Insecta; order Diptera; family Drosophilidae; genus Drosophila; species Drosophila obscura. The sequence continues at coordinate 3,333,783 of NW_024542867.1, read as the reverse complement.
CTCGCCGACTATTCCTCCAACGAAAATCCGCACATTATTGACGGCATTGTTCTCACCAAATTCGACACCATCGACGACAAAGTGGGCGCCGCCATCTCCATGACCTACATCACCGGCCAGCCCATCGTATTTGTCGGCACCGGCCAGACTTATGCGGACCTTAAAGCCATCAATGTGAACGCCGTTGTCAACTCGTTAATGAAGTAATGAATCAATGGCAGAATGAAGCCGCATTCATATCCATGTGAAGCAATCTAGATAGATCTACTTCCTAGATGCCAACCTACATACTATTGCTCTGCTTAGTTATTCTTTATATGTATTCAATTGTTTTGACCAATTGAAATAATTGAAATGCGTCCATGTTTGTTGTGTAAATATCTTAGTCTTTTTTCTGGAGAAGTGGAAGTTCTGGGGATCGCTACAGAAAAATGTAAGCGAAAATGGAATAGGAATAGAACCAATGCTTTTTATTACTGATACATTCTTTTTAGGTATGTAGGTATAAAGGGTTAAGATAAGATAGAGGAGGAGGGGCGGTGGGGCTTAACTTAAATCTACTTGTAGAACTCGTGCTCCTGTTCGTCCTTCTTGATGTTGTTCTTGTAGCCCTTCTCGAAGTCTTTGGCGAGAACGATGTAACGATTTTCACGTACCGCGTGCATGCCCGCCTCCTGGCAGATGGCGTTTATATCGGCACCGGAGATCTTATCCGGACGCGCAACGAACTCCTCCAGATCGACATCCTCGCTGAGGTTCATCTTGGAGGTAATGGTGGAGAAGACCAAACGCTTCTGGCGGCGATCGGGGAGCGGAAACTCGATTTTGCGATCGAGACGACCAGGCCGCAGCAGAGCAGGATCCAGAGTGTCGGCGCGATTTGTGGCCATGATCACTTTCACATTGGTGGTCTGGTCGAAGCCATCCATCTGGTTGAGGAGCTCCAGCAAAATGCGCTGGACTTCGCGATCGGCACCGGTCTGGGCATCGAAACGCTTGGTTGCAATCGCGTCGATCTCATCAATGAATATAATAGCTGGGGCGTTCTCCTTGGCCAGCCGGAAGACATCGCGCACCATGCGCGGACCCTCCCCGAGATACTTCTGCACGAACTCAGATCCGACCACACGGATAAAGGAGGCGGTGGTGTGGTGAGCCACGGCCTTGGCCAGCATGGTCTTGCCACAACCAGGCGGGCCGTACATGAGGACACCGCGGGGGGGATCGATGCCGATCTGTTTGTACAGCTCGAAGTGGGTAAGGGGTAGCTCGACTGCTTCGCGAATCTCCTGCTTCTGCATATCCATGCCGCCAATGTCGGCGTAGCTTACGTCTGGTTTTTCATCGGGCTGCAGCATTGATATGGAACTATCCGCCTCGGGGGGCAAGACATCCACCAAGGCATTGCTGTGCTTGTGCAGCGCCACGGAAGCCGATGGTTTTAGCAACTCACGGTCGATGGTGGACAGGATACGGACATAGTAATTGGACCCTGTTGTGGAGCCAACAATTCCCGTGTTCTGATCGACAGCCTCCAGGAATTGCCCAATCACCAGTGGCACTGACTGTATGCGTTTCACCTCCTCCTGGGCATGTAGATATTCCTTCTTTAGATTACGTTGTTCATCCTTAATGTACTCCTCCTGCACCTCTATGAACTCCAAGGTTTTTTGAAGTTTCTGAAAGAGGGTTTGGATATCACCTAAATCTTTGCGAATATTTTTTCTGCATATTTACCTTATAACGCACGTACAAATCATCAATGTCCAATTCATCCAAAGAGCTATGCGCATCTTTCGGCTTTGAATCGCAGAGTTCATCCTGGGCAATAAACTAAAAGCTTATGTTATGTTTAGAATATGCTCAGATAATAAATTTACCTTCTCAGGCATAAGTATGTCCATGTTGTATGGCATATCTGTTCTGTTCGGTTATTAACAAATGCGAGACGAGAAAATGACTCGTCAAAAACAAGCCTATGAGTTCTACTTTATGGCAACGCTGCGGCTATCGATAAGGGATGGAATCATCAGTTGGATCAGCAGTAAGAATTCAATTGAGTAAATTAACTATCGATAGTCTAAAAACGAAATATCCACTTAACTTATTACGCAATGCATGATAAAGTCTTTAAAAAATGTATACAATGGAAAAGCCATATAATTTATAGCTTTATAGCAATATCCAGCTACGAAAGCTGCGTTTTATCTTTTAAGAGTATCGATATCTCGATGAAATAATCTGGATTTGGGAAAGTGTGTACACACTGCTATCCCGATCATTTTATAAACAATCACATAAAAAAGTGCTCAATATACAATACCTGACCAGGTAGCAAGTAGCCAGCGATGTGAGAACGTTGGCGTTAAAAGTTTCCAGCGACAAACAGGCCCATCCTGGAACAGCAATGCAAAATCAACTTGGATACGAGCGGCGGCGCTATTTTTTTGAAATACACTTGTAACAGTGTGATATCACGGGTCTCGAAAAAAATTTGTTTGCTCTAGCTTTTATAGTCTCTGAGATCTCGGCGCTCATCGGTACGGACAGACAGACAGACATAGACTTGGCTATTGATGCTGCGGTACGGACAGACAGACAGACAGACAGACATAGACTTGGCTTTTGATGCTGATCAAGAATATATATATAGTTTATGGGGTCGGCAACCTTTCCTTCTCTGCGTTGCACACATCCACAAACTGAACAATTTTCTGTTTTTGAGGTGTATTTAGCATTAGCTTTTTTTTTTAGATTTTAGCCAGTTGTAGCATATCTTAAAGTAGCTTATATTGACTCTAAAATTCTGGCAGCACTGGTTATTACTATACACTCTTCTTGTTTTTTACTTTGGTAATCAGCTGGTGATGGCAGTCAATCAGTGATGGTTGGTCGCACGATATGTGCATATGAATAGATACGATAGCACTAAAAGTATGGCAGGGAGACTTCCGAACATGTGTTTTCATATTTAATTTTTTGTTTGATTCTAGTAACTTCTCCTGAACTGAAATTAAAGCTAACTTCCTTCCCGTCAGTCACAGCCTGTTTTGCCATGCTGTCAGATGTTTGTAATAGATGCGTCTGTCGCAATTATGCTGTACTAAAGTTTAGATGATGAATAATTTCAGAATATCTAGCCTTTGCTTCTTCTATGGTGGTTTCCTCCTTGCTGTTGTTTGAAAATGTTAGGTTAATGTATAGTTTCATAAAATATGTAAACTGTCTAATTGTCTATGTTTTGTCGAAGACCAACTTGAACTTCTGTGTAACTAGATTTTAACTTCGAATTTATTATTTTACTATAATTAACTCGATCTAATCTCTTCATTTTGACTATTTGGTTTAATTCAATAAATTTAGTAAGAACGCAAGTCAACTTGCAAATATGTAAAAAGTGGCTGCCAAAGAATGCAAGGATCGATGTAATCTGTCGATGTATCGAGTATTGATTGTTTTTCCCGATAAAATTGCGCTAATAATGCACAACCAGTAACAGTAAAAACATTAAAAAGTTAATAGAAGTTTTTAATAAAATCAAGCATCCTAGAATCAATAGATATACAATATAATAGTCGATAGTTGCGAATGTGTGACGTCACAGTATATAATAATCGATGCCGCCGACACTTGCAGTGCTGCATAAAGTCGAAAAAAGTGTTGCTAACGCAACAGCATGAAAGTGTTCTTTTCTAAATTTTTCATGTGCGATGAAACAAATCCTGTTGTGCGTGCGTGAAAAATATATATATATGAGTTAACTAGTTAAATTGAATTAGTGGATAACAAGTGCACGCACCCATTAATGGGATAGCGTTAATATATAATAAATGGATAAAAATGCTACCTGCAGCCGCCGCTGCTTCTTGTGCAAGAGAGAAAAATCGTTCTTGTTCACCACTGCCATACTCCTCAGTGACAGTATCGTCGTCCTGCTGCCATCGCCGCCGTCGTCGTCTGCTGCCCCTGCCTCTGCCCCTGCCCCTGTCCGTTCCTTTGCTCTACGCACGCATCGATTTGGGCTAAACGTTAGATACCTCCTAACGCAGTTGTTAGGGTGGAAAAAAATAATAAGTACGTAATAAATAAAACAAATGCAATGCTGTGCGATCTATTATTTGAGAAAAAATTAAAATACAATATCCGGTGCAAGTGGGCTGGACGCCACTCGGGGGAAAACGAATTAAAGTGCAATACCACACAGGGGCATCTACAAATAAAACGGAATCAAACGAGCCTCAATCGAAATAAACAAATTGAAACAAAAGGCGGCACATGCAGTTTTTTCTAAATCATAAACGTAAACGGGTAAACACAATAAATATAAAATTATCAAATATTTATTGTACAGATATGTATATGTATGTATGCAGGTTCATATTCCACCCCATGACTGTGACTGTGTGTGGCTCAAGCACTCTTTTTAGAGTTGTTTCTGAGTGGATATGCTTGTGTGTGTGTGTGTGTGTGTGTGTGTGTGTTGTGTGTAGTGTGTCTGCGTGTGTGTTGTGTAGTTATTGTTTTTCCATCTTTTGCTTCTGTCTCTGCTTCTTCTTCGTATTTTGATACTTGCGGTTTATTTGTCAACAAAAACAAAAACAAAAACAAAAAAATACAAAATAAAAATGAATTACATATATTGTATTTGCTCCTTTTGCAGAAATATAAATATAACATTTGTGCAACGAATTGGTTAATCAAGTGGCTTCCTCATGAAGACAATGTCGCGCTTCGGCCTGCGCCGGGGCTTTAAGATGTCCGAGGAGCAGGTCAATGGCAAAAATCCAATTAGACCAATAGCGGCAATCAGACCGTCGGCAGCTGGTCCATCCGGACGGAAGAAACGCCAGCTCAGACATGAACCAGACGACGAGGAAGAGGAGCAGCAACAGCCACTACCACTGCCACTGCCACTGGAAGGGGAGCAGGAACAGGAAAATGCAAAAGAACAGGGGCCAAGTGCTCAGCAACAACCATCTCTGATCTGCAGATTACCGCTAGAGCGTCTGCCTCGTCTGGTGGAGAAGCTTCATCTTCTCATAGAGGAACAGCCGCGGGAAAGAGACCTTGACTTTGATTCTGGCCCTGGTTCGGGGTCGGGTTCCAACCTAAAGAAAGTCTTGTGTTTGTACTGTGATAGAAAGTTCGCCTCTGGCAAGCTGCAGGGCAAGCATGTGGAAAAGTTCCACACGGAGCGACAGGAAAGACGCTGCAGCGGCCGCTCCACCAGCAGCTCCGTGAGCTCCCATCCGCCCGGAGGATTTCCCGGCTGCCAGCACTGCTCTGGCAACAGGAAGCATTCGATGCTGCCACAGATCTGTCTGCCCGTCAAGCATCTGGATCAGTTGTTCCTCCACCTCATGCAGATGCACGCAGACAAGTACTTTGGCTGCCATCCGTGCCGACTGCGATTTCAGGACGCCGATCAGCTAACCGGGCACCATCGACAGCAGCACCAGCTCGAGGAGCTACCATCGCCGAGGCCTGGACTGATGGGAGCCGACGAACCGGTGTTGTTCCGCCTTGGTCTCACCCAGAACCGCTTGCCCAGTCATCGCAACAGGCAGCGGCGAGCAGGAGACGACGAGCAGCCGTCCCTGGCTATGCCCCACAAGTCAAGAAGCAGCAGTCGGGCGGCAGCCCAGCGGCAGCACCAGCACCAGCAGCATATGACGGCGACTACCCTTCAGCCCGTGGGACAAGGCCATGTGCTAGACCATCTGGATGCAGCTCCTGATGTTGTCTTCCGGCAGCCCAGCTCCTCAGCCTGTGTCGCAGTCAGCTCCAGCAGTAACATCAGCGCCAGCTCGCATGTCTTTGATGAAAACTTCTACAAGGATGTCATCCTGAATGTCCAACAGAATCTGCAGAACTATCTCGATGGACGGCTCCTCACCTCCCCCATAATGTCAGCATCAACCTCAAGCAGCTCCTCTGGCTCTGGCTTTGGCTTTGGCTCCACATCTACAGGCACAGCCACAGCCACAGCCACATTCACATCCGACCTGGTCATGCTGCATGGTTCTAGTCAAATGAGCCACGCCAGTGCCTACCCAACCCTGCTGACATCGGAACAGTTCGGCTCGACGGCAGAGCTGCTGCCCCCGGCCAAGTTCCGGCGTCGGCCCCACACGAAGCACAGCTGGAAGTGGAAGTGGGACTATGTGAAGAAGTTTACCATCATCAACGAGGGCGGGCGGCTGGTGAAGAAGCTGAAGCAGCCCACCTTCCTTGGCCTCCGCGATCTCTCCAAGCTGGATATGTGGACGCAGCTGACGATGCGCCAGAAGCACGATGTCTCTCTCGCCATCGCCCGCACCTACAATGGTGGTGGTGGTGGTGGTGGTGGTGTTGGGGATGGTGGAGATGGTGGAGATGGGGATGGTAATCACATGCAACTGGAGCAGCAGCGTCTGCTCGAGCAGCTTAATCTCATTCTGGACCATCGTCTCCTGCCGCACATCATCCTCGAGCAGAACGAGCAGGCGATAATCAAGTGCGAGAACGAGGAGGACGCCAACCTGGTGGACTACGGAAGTGTCCAGGGCGCCCAGGACGATCTGCTGGCCCAGAACTTTGCCGACGAGAGTTTTCTCTCTCTGCTTCAGTTGCAGCCGCGGCAAGGGACCAGCCCGGACAGGATGAGGGAGCTAGACCGAAACCGAGAACGGGAGCAGGACCAGGACAAGAAAATGACATTATCCTCTTTGGTGCTGAGTGGAGAATGGGCGCGACCACGCCTCTATCTGTGCATATGCTGCGGAGCCAAGTTTGACCAGCGAAAATCGCTGGAGGAGCACAAGACGTTCCGTCACTCGCACATCTATGCCACGCACTACGAGGTGGTGGGCAGGGAGCTGCTGGCGGGGAACCTGCTGCGCCACCTCTTCATACCCAAGCGTGCGCTGGGCCGTTTCGCGGCGGAGAGCAACTGCATTGGCTGGCCGCAGCACAAGCAGGAGGAGCGTGTCCAGCCCGAGGAAGAGACCACCTCTTCGTCCACCTCTTCCAGGTCGTCGTTTGAGGCTTCCACACCGACCAACACACCGACGCCGACGCCCATGTCCGGCCTGGAACAGCAGCAGGCATCTCCCGCTTCCGGGACCGGGACAACTTCTTCCTCGTCCTGTTCACTAAGCTCATCCTCCACCTATCACTCCCATTCCCATTCTACCTCCACTTGCAACACAGCCAACACATCGTCGACGCTTTCATCCTCTTCTCCTCCATCGAGCTGCACGAAGTGCGGACGAAAGTGCAGCGGCCTTATGGATCTCTACCGCCACATGCTGGACTGCTCTGGTGACTACATCTGGTCGCTGGCTAAGAAGCGAAAATATCGCTACTACTGCGGTACCAAGAAGCGTCGCCCTTGCTCCAAGAAGCCGCTCAGACAGTTGTCCAGCAGGAAGAAGCTTGAGGAAAAACTTGAGGACTCTCTAGAGGCCGAGGGAGAGGCTGAGAACGAGAATGAGGACGATGGTGAGGAGGAGGGGGCGAGGGAGAGGGCGAGGGCGAGTGCGAGGAGAGTGGCTCCAATTCATCGAAGATGAAGAACTCGCCCCGCCAGAGACCCAGCGATGGTGAGTACCAAAACCATGCAGAATTGCCGCGAAACTGATTTAAATTGATTCCCATTTCTTATCCTCCTCAAGCTGAGTCCATACGTAAAATGCTGGAGAACTTGCCCCCTAAGCGCGTCTGCAAGAAGATCTTCCCCGTGGACAACAAGGCCAAGCACAAGTCAAAGAACAAGTCCAAGTCCAAGTCCATGTCCATGTCCATGTCCAAGTCGAAGCAGCAGAGGAGCACACAGAGGAAGATATACAATCAGCACCTCCTTCGCAACACCCGGTCCTCGGTGGTGGCTGCCGCGTCCGCGTCCGCTGCTGCAGTGGCAGCAGGGCAACAGAAGCGCTGCCGACGCAAGCAACAGCAAAAGCAACAGAAACTGCAGAAGAAGCAGCAAAAGAAATCCAAAATGATCGCAGAAGGGGATTGCAGATCAGAAGGCACACCCCTTCCATTGTCAACAATTGAATCAGAATCAGAACCGCAGGCTCAGTCAGAGTCACAGGCCAATTCGCAGCCGCAGCCGCAGCCACAGCCACAGCCACAGCCACAACCGGAGGTAAAGCCAGGAGCCACATTCACTGCCAATCTAAGATCTCCCGTTGAGGCCAAGCCAACGCTGGCAATCCTTCAAGTTGCGGATCCGGATACAGCTTCAACAGGTGATCAGGTGCCTCACCCACCCACAGCATCCAGCCAAGAGCTGGAGTTGGAGCGATGCACAAGGCACGAGAAACGGGAAGCTGCCTCGCCCACGCCCAGCAAGCAGCTGATGCCCACGCCGCCGACCACTCCTGCTCCGGGCATCAAGTCCTTGCCAGATACTCCTCGACTCTCGGTCAACAGTCGGCAGCCCAGCTCAAATGCAGGGGTGAAGCGCAGCAAGAGGATTAGCGACTGCATTGCCATGCTCACTGGAAAGCTGGAGGAAAAGCTGAAGACTGAGCAGGTGCCGTCACAACCAACACCAACACCAACACCACTGCCCCAGCCCTCGCCCCAGCCACGGCCCCTGCCGCCGCCGCCGCCGGTCCCCGAAAAAAACGAGGAGAAAAACTGCAATATGCATACAGAGACGACGCTTCCCTCGAACTCTGTTGCAGGGAAAGAGCTGCTGGAGGCCAAAACGCCCAAGCGGAAGGCTATGTCCAGGCGCATCGTCAAAGTGGATACCCCACTGGGGCCCAGGCCCGATGCAGAGCCAGCCTCCGAGCCTCTGGAGAAGAAAAAGGCTGCAGTTTCACAGCCAGTCCCAGCTGCAGTTCCAGCTGCAGCTCCCGCTCTAGCTGGTCTAGTTCCAGTTCCAGTTGCAGTTCAGTTGCAGTTACTGTTCCTGTTCTTCAGCCAACTCCTGCCCCCGCTCTGGTTCTTCCAGTTCCCTCTGCACTTCCCGCTTTGGGGTCCACTCCGAGGAGAACCCCCACCAAGGCGGCAAGCAAACAATTGGCGGCCCCGACTCCACCATCACCGACGGCTGCTGCCCTCAAGCAATATACAGCAGAACAACCGCAGCCACAGCCACAACCACAGCCACAACCACAGCCACAACCACAACCAAAACCATTGTCCGCGCTGGTGCCCATGCCCATGCCCATGCCCATGTCCATGCCTCTGGGATTGCAGGGGATGGGAGCTCCGTTGGCAGGTGCGGGTCCTGGTCTCGGGCTCGGTTTCCGTTTCCGTGCATGGCACCATGAATCTGCTGCCAAAGCTCCCCCTGTATCTGTCACATGCACAGCTCCATCCACATGCAAATCAAAATTCGAATCCAAACGTCAATCCCAGCATGTATGTGATGGAGACTCAGCCCCTCAACCTGACCAGCCAACGCGGATGCCTCCAGAAGCCAATGCTGCCAAGCACCGAACGCGACGGCTGCCACACTGGACTGCATCACGGACGCTCGAGTGGAATGCCTGCCCGGAGGCAGACTATTTGCGGATTTGAGACTCGCAACGTGCTGGGCCTGGAGATGGACATGGAGCCGCTCGACTTGTCCAAGAAGTCGGCGAGGAAATCTTCACCAGCTCCGGGTGCGGCTCCAATGAGGGTTCCCCAGGAGATGTCAATGCCAATGTCAATGCCGATGCAGATTCCGATGCAAATGCCGATGCAGATGCCTCTGCCGCTTCCCTTGGTAACAACTCCTGCCGGATCATCTGCCCCACTCCAAGCTCTTCCAGTTCCTGTTCTAGGGCCAGGTGCAGGTGCAGGTTCAGCTCTCGGACCGGTTTCATTGGCTTCGCACTACTACTCCAACCTGGACCTGCTCAAGATACCCCAAGTGCGCAATCCTGGGACTGCGACTTCAACGGGGACGGGACCTGGCACGGCCACTGGCACCGGCACTGGCACTGGCACCGGCACCGGCACTGGAATTTCCCCATCCAATGTGATCCTCAGTGCCGCTGCCGCTATCCCTGTGCATCTGCCAAAAGCAGTCGGAAAGAAACGCTGGGTGGAGGCGTCGGGCGGCAAGAAGGAGTACGGCGGCAAGGGGCTGGCAAAGGGATGTCTGCGCATGGATGAGGTGGTCAACAATCACATTGACGACGCAATCAATTCGGTCATCATGGCGGTCCAAGCCAGTCTGCCTGACGACGATGACAAGGAGAGGGAAAAGGAGAGAGAAAGGGAGAGAGAAAGGGAAAGCGAAAAGGAGAGAGAGAGGGAGAGGGAGAGGCAAAGGAATTTCAACCTGCCATCAAAAGTCCTTCATCCGACGAGGCCGACCAACAACATCGTCGCCACAGCTGCAATCGCAGTCGCAGCGACAGTCACAGCTACAGCTACAGCGGCAGCCACAGCCACCACCACTGGCATGTTATTTACCTCGTCCTCGATGGTGGAGAAGGTGCTGGCAAGTTCAGCCGGCACGGCTGCTCCACCTCAGATCACGACACCAGAGAAGACTCTGCTGACGCCAAAGAAGCGTTCCATGCGCTCCAAGACCATCGACTGCCGCTCCGCGCTACTCGCCATCGAGGAGCTCCCGGTTGAACCACTGCTGCAGTGCCTTCAGCTGCAGTCAGTGCCGCCAGTCAATGGAGAGGCGAAGGCAGATGCACATCTGCTTGCGGTTTATTCGAAAGTTCCCGTTCCCGGTCCCGTTTCCGTTTCCGTTCCCGTTCCCGTACCCGTACCCGCATCCCAGGAACCTGGGATGGGCGCTCAGGCCCCGTCGACTGTTGTTGAACCTCCTCCAGCTCAATGTATAAATGAACATTTGCCGAAGCTGGAGCAGGAGCAGGAGCAGGCGCAGGAGCAGGAGCTGCAGCCGGAACTGGAGCTGGAGGTGCATGCTCGGTCTGCTCCAGAACCTTTTGCTGTTGTGGAGACGCTTCCATTGTCGGCACCTTCTGTGGCCGTGTCCGTGATTTCCATTGCTCCAGCACTGCCTCCGCGCATGGCTGTGACGCCAACGCCCACGGTCGAGACGAACTGCAGCTCCCTGCTGGAGGAGCACAGCAGCAACATGAACAACAACACCTCCTCGGGCTTCCACAGCCTGGCGCAGTCCGAGCTGCCCAGTGGCCAGGATCAGTCGGCCACGGCGGCTAGCACTCTGGAGGGGACAGAAGAACTGCCCGCAAAGGAGGAGCAGAAGGTGGAGCAGCAGGTGGTGGAGGAGCTGGTGCCCGTCACCAAAAAGAAGCAGCGGCGCCGCAGGAAGAACGAGCTGGCGGCCATTGTGGCCGACCAACTGCTGGAGAGCTTTAAGATCGACAACGCCCGCCGAGATAACCTCAAGAAGCTGGAGAACCTGGCATACGAGAAGAGCGAGGATCTTCTGCTGACAGGCATGTTGCTCATGTCCAGCACAAAGCGGAACGCAGCAATGGCCCCCACCTCCACCTCCACCTCCACATCGAAGCTGTCTCGCAATTCGACTGCAAAAGAGGCGGCAGAGGCAGCTCCGGCGCCTCCTATCCGAGGAAGACCGAAGCGGCGACAGAGCTGCTACTACCGCAGCCGTGGGAAGGCGGCGGGCGGAAAGGCGACAAACGAGAATATCAGCATGCTCAAGTCGACACTGGAGTCCTTCTCCATCGGGATCGAAAAGCAGCTACTAGCCAAGGAGGCCAAGGAGGCCAAGGAGGCCAAAGAGGCCAAAGATGCGGCAGCCCTGCCGGCACTTAAGAGCGCCGGCCAGCCGCCAGCAGTCTCCATATTGCGGCCGAGCATCCTGAGCAGCGCCGCCAAGAAGCAGATGTACCAGAAGCGGGAGGCGGAGCTGGAACTGGAACTGGAACTGGAGAAGGAGAGGACAATTCCGGCTACGGCGGCCACATTCAGCCGCGATCCTCGCCTAAATAAGAACATACACAAAGAGCAGCAGGAGCATGTGCAGCCCCCAACCAGGGCACCGGCAGCGACGCCAAGCGTGCCAGCGGCGGGCGATAACGTTGAGGAGGAGGACAACTACCTCACGGAGATAGCGAAAAACGTAAACGAGAAGATCATGTCGGCCACCACCAACGAGGACTTCGAGTTTGCCCACGACGAGTTCGACCAGGGGGAGCAGGACGGCCGCATGGATATGGATCCCGACCAGGAAAAGTTCTACCGCCCCCCCACGTCCATGAGCGTGCGCAGTGCGCCGAACTTGAACGACGAGCACTCCAACTTCGGCTCCATGTGTGACGAAAACACGAACACGGAGCTCATGGAAATGGACCTGGACGACGAGATGAGCGTCTACACCAGCTACTCGCAGGACTTGGGGCGCGGCGGGCGTGGTCGGCGACGCCGGAGGCGGCGTAGCGTCCTCCTCACCCGGCCCAAGAAGCGCACGCAGCGGAACCACGTCGATACCGAAAAGTACTCGTGCTCCCTGTGCGGCAAGAGCTTCTTCACGGCCACTTCTCTGTCCAAGCATAACATGACCCTGGCCCACGTATCCAAGCTCTCCGAGCAGGAATACCTTCAGTCCCAGACGGCGCCATCGAGTCCACGCGTCCTTGAAGTGCAACTGGACCTGGAGCTGGAGCAGAGGCTCAGGCGCAGGGGCGTGGGTGCGGGGAAAAACAAATACAAGTGAACCAGCAAACGACGACCCGTCCGACACAACAGATTCGTGCCTCGGTTTTGGTGCCGCCCTCCCAAATCATCCCTCATGTGGAGCAGCAGCAGCAGCAACAGCAACAGCAGCAGCAGCAGCAGCAGCAGCAGCAGTTGAATGAGCAAGTGCATCATGTCATCACTGAGGCTAGTCTGCGGCTACACGACAACCAGCACAGTCCGTCGGGAACCTCCGCCGCCCGCCTCAATCTGAACCCAGACGAGCGTCTCTTCTACGAATGCTGCAACATCCTCAAGAGTGCGGAGACACCTCGCCTGTCCAGCTCCACCACTGCGGCCGCTGTTGCCGGTTCAGCTCAACCCCCCTCAAGCCCCTCCGTTCCGGCCACGACGTCCGTGATCGTTACTGCCGGGCGGAAACAGCCGCCACCGCCGCATGCATCACCTCCGCCTCCGGCATCGCCATCGCCATCGCTATCGCCTCCAGCCTCGCCCTCGCCCTCGCTGTCTCCCTCGCTATCGCCTCCAGCTTCACCGTCGCCACCGCCACCTTCGTCTCCGACGCCGCCTCCGCATCCGCATCCGCCTCCGTATCCGTTTCCACCTTCACATGGTGCAGCGAGAACGCCAGAAGAAGCTGCACCCACTGTCTGCCATCAACCGGTCATCCAGCAGCTGTTCCGCAATCCACCCGCTGCCACACCCACAACAACTCCCACGTAAGTCGTATGCCATTGCTCCTTGTTGCTTCCAGCTTCCAGCTTCCTGCTTCCTGCTTCCTGTTCCTCGTGACTAAATCTCTCTCTCCCAGCAGGAACCACAATCGGATGTCGCCCAGCTACTCTGCCATCTCGCAGTTCTCGGCGACCACCTCGCGCTTCAAGACGAAAGCCGCCATGAAGGGGTATGAGAACGTCAACCTGCAGCTGGATATTGTGGACTTGCAGCTGGCTAAGACCGGGCGTGGCGTCTGCAAGCTCACAGAGCTGGCGGACATCGCCTTGGGCAGCGAAAAGCCCGGCGGTGACTTCATGCCCCACCTTTCACAAGGGATTTTGCCCGGCACCGGCGTTCCAGCTGTGGCTGCCGCCCCGTCAGCCAGTCACCAACAGCAACACCAACAGCAACACCAACACCATATGCACCAACAGCAACCACAGCCCCTACCCCATTCCCATTCGCATTCGCATCCCCATCACCATTCACAGCCGACGCCGACACCGACACCGACGCCAACGCCAACGCCCACGCCCACTGGTACGCACACAGGCACTCGGACAACGACGACGCCAACGCCGACGCGGCCGGTGGAGCAGCAGAGCTCGACTTCATCAAAGACGATGATGCATGCGTCCATCATCAAGGCAGTGGCGGGCGTTGCCAGCTCGGCGACACTGCCGCCCGCTTGCGGTCGGATCATCATACCGGAGCGGCCGTTCAAAAATATCGGACTGGAGGAGAAGGCCAGCATTACGTTCCAGAAGCCGAAGACATGCGTGAATCTGCTCCAAGAGCAGGACAACAACAGCGTTTCCACCGCCAGCTACTCGGACCGTGATGACTATGACTTTGGCACTCTGAGTTGCGACGGCGACGTGGAGCCAGAGGCGGAGCAGGAGCCGGAACCAGGGACCCGATGTGGAGTCAGGAAGGGGGCTGTAGTTCCGGTGGAGGTGCCGCCAGGTGCTGAGGAAAGGGCTGGGTCCTCGTCCAGCTCGTCGACGTCCTCATCCTCGTCGCATGAGAACACCCGCAGTAGGAGCAGCAGCAGCAGCTCCAGCCGAGCCACGGCCAAGACATTCGAGAACAAATCCCTAATTATGGGCCGCATCTTCAAGCACGCCAGCACAAAGGCAGCATTAGCAGCAGCAGCAGCAGCAACTCCTGTGCAGCAGCTCCCCAGTCCGATGGCAGGACCGGCGTTGGCCAAGATTAAGGCGTTGCCGAAGAACCAGGCCAATCTTGACCAGATCTTCGATGAGCTCAGAGGTGGAGGTGCGGCCAAGGCATCAGAGGTAGAGTCCCCTGTGGGGCTGGAGAATTGGGATAGGGATCATCACCAACCACACACCCAACCCCACCCACACCATCACCAGGAGCCCATGGCAGCGCCGGCAGTTCCGACTGTCCCAGCAGCTATGCCCGCTCCAAGTGGACTGCCGCGCAGGACTAAAAAGACCAAAATATGTCTTCCAGCTAACTTCCCCAAAAACATTGTTAAGCCGCCAGAGGCATCTTCTTCGGCCTCGCCTTCGGTCTCTGCTTCGGCTTCGGCCTCGGCCTCCTCTCCATCAGCCTCTAGGAAGCCCCGCAAGGATCTGAGCAAGCTGCAGTCGGAGCTGGGAATGAGCCCGGAGGAGATCGAGCAGCTGATCGACGAGGGCCAGCGCAAGTCGAAGCGCCGTTGTGCAACCAACCGTCCCAAGAAGCTGGTGGAGACGTGGAGCTCGGACGAGTATGAGGAGTTCCTTTCCACCAAGGACATCATAGCCCTCATCGAGCAAAAGGAACAGCAGGAGCAGCGTCGCAAGCGCAAAACGAGCGAAGCAAACGCCAACCAGCTAGAGCCAATTTGGGCGCAGGCGGCACCCAAGAAGACCCCAACGCCCTCCGTGATCGCCAGGCGGAAGAAAAGTGCCGCGAAGAAGCCGCCTCTGCCTGTTGCAGTGCCTGTGCCTTTGCCTGTGCCTGTGCCTGTGCTGGATCATCCAAAGCCGGCGACTACAGCTAAGGCACGGCAGCGAGCTAACCCGAATCCTCGGACTGCCCCTGCACCAAAATCTAAATCGAAAGCTCCCACCAAGGTTAAGACTCCAGCAGCGAAGTCTGCTAGCTCCAGGAAAAGGCGCGGCAACGGCATAGAGAACGACAGGGACAAGTCGATGGAGCCCAAAACGGAGCCACCTGCTAGGACGCGCAGCTCAAGGCAGCAGATCAAGGACAGGCCAGCGCCACCGCAACCGCCACCGCCACCGGCTGGAGCCCTCCAAGTCATTTTAATGGAAGAGCCATCACAGCGGCAACCTGAGCTTCAGCCGCAGCCCTTTCCTATGTCAACCACTCAGCGGACTAAGTCCCGAAGCAGCAATAGTATAGCACCACCACCTCCTCCTCCTCCTCCTCCTCTTCCTCCGGCAGCCAGGAGCAGCTCCTCCTCCACCGCCACAGCCAATACCAACAACAACAACAACAACAACAATAGCAGCAGCAGCAACAAGAATCTGAAGACGAAGCGGAAGTCACAGACGAACAAACAGTCACCAGCAAGGCGAAAGCGGCCGGCGAGCGAGAAGCAATTGTACTACTGGAGCAGCTCCAGCGACGACGAGTTCGGTCGCGTTGAGGCCGATTTTGACCCAGATGCAGCGGTACTGAGGGAGCAACAGAAGCAGGAGCGACAGCATCCAGAGCCGCTGGCGGGAAAGCACTTTGAGGAAAGCGAGCCGTACCAGAAGCACGGATGGATCGTGGGGGACTCGCACAAGAAGCTGGTCAAGCTGCTGGCCATCGCCAAGGGCAGTAAAAAGGTCGAAAATTGCGGTGTGAAGCGTCGCACGCCCAAGCGCAAGTGCTAGGAGGTGGAGTGGTAGCGGTAGCGGTAGCGGATGGAAGTCAATCATAGCCATAGCCATAGGCCTAAGAGGCGGCATCGGCTGCAATAAATGATCACATACTGTCACTGCCATTATGTCGTCGCTCATCGTTATCGTCATCGACATTGCCATCTCGCCATCACCAGGAGAACAGAACAGAACAGAACAGCAGCATCTCCTCTTCTCTCCCTTCTATTTTTGGCAGGGGGCCGACCTCCTCTGTAACCGCATGCGGAGTACGAGTATATAAAAAACATTTGTTCTTTCTTTTAAACATCTAAGCGTTACATTATTTAGGTTTTTTTTTATTAACTGTATTTATAATTAATAAAACAAACAAAAAAGCGAAAAGCGACAAATATACAGATTTGAGCACAAGTAAAAAAGCCGCATCTCCTTGACACATCTTCATACATATGTACAGCAACACACACATATGTATATATATATACACATGTACGTACATATGTACATACATATGTATAAATTATCCTGTTCATGCTGTTCTTCATTGTTGTTTGTTTGGGGTCATTACGGTCATTTCGCAAAAACAGTTCGATATGCATACATGTACATATGTACATACATATGTATGTATGTAGATATTTGGTACCATGGGCCCCACCTAAATTGTTTAGGTTTCATTCAGTGAAAATATAAATACATATGTATATGTATGTACATGTACATATTTATATGTATTAATACAGATAGACAGTTAGCGGAAAAAGCGCCATTGCATTCAAATTAACAATGCTCAAAATGAATTGGGGGAAATAAAGTGCTACGTCTACAGAGTTTGATTGAATGAGTTCGCTTGGATGCACCGGATGCACCAATATCGGAGCCGATTACGCCGCATTCTCTCTATCTACATACATATGTATATATGTACATAGCTATCTTTTAGTATCGCTCTTCGCAAAAGGGACGAATTGAATGGTTAGTTAATTGGGGGTGGGGGATCTCGCTAGCAATGTTCTAATGTTAATTCTTGCACTTCGTTTCCATCTTTCCACCTATTGTCTCTCCCTTCTTCTCACAACAACATCATCCGTTCTAAGCCGCACGATAAAGAGAGTGTGCACAAGAGAGAAAATGAGCATGCGAGTATGTAGAAGGGGTAGCGAAGACACTGAAAATTGATTTGTTTATTCTGGCTTTAATGATCCTTTCAAACTGTAGATTTCACAGATAATCGCTATTTGTGGGGCCGCTCTGCACAAATGAACAGACAGACATGGCTGTATCGACCGGCTCTTGATGCTGATCAATAATATATACATACATATGTATATATGTTCATATGTGTGTATACTTTATGTGGTCGGAAACACTTCCTTCTGGGCGTTACACACACATCCACATCCACATCCATCACAAACATCAAATCAATTCCAACAAATCGATTCGGTTGCCTGTTCATGCGGGCCTCTAATAGATATGAATGTACATATGTACACACATATGTATGTGCGTTTTTGGCGAACCTCAAGAGTGAAGCAAGCGTTCAATTTTAAGACAGCCCGTCAAATCGTTTGCAGACCACAGGCTAAACTTCAAGGCACACCTGGAATACGCCAGCGCGAAGGCAGCTACAGCAATGGCGGCCATAAGCAGGATGATGGCCAACACTGGAGGACCACGGCAGAGCAGCAGACAGCTCATCGCCGGTGTGGTCACCTCCATTATACTATATGGGTCAGCTGTGTGGGCACCAGCAATGAGGGTGCCTACTTATAGCAGAGAGAGCAGGAGCGCATACCGACGCTGTGCACTCAGGGTTGCATGCTGCTTCAGGACGGTGTCCGAAGACGCCGCCCTGGTTGTAGCAGGCATGGTCAAACTGGATCTCCTGGCGGATGAGTGCCAAAGCGGAATGGCGGTAGCCAGCGAGCGGCGAGAGAGCAGCATATCCCTGTGGCAAAGACGCTGGGACCAAGCGGAAAAGGGGAGGTGGACCAGACGGCTCATCCCCCAGCTTAGAACATGGCTGCAGAGACGGAGAGGCCAGATCGACCACTATATGGCCCAACTATTAACGGGGCATGGCTGCTTCAAGCAGTACCTGCATCGTTTTACACATGCTGACGACCCATACTGCAGCTACTGCGGGCCTGGAGTCGAAGAGGATGCAGAGCATGTCTGCTTCTAATGCCCCCGCTTCTCGCAAGAGCGAGGGAGGGTAGGGGAGACACTAGCGGAAGTCAATGTTGACACCCTCACAGAGCAGATGCTAGCCGATGAGCGATCATGGAACGCGGTCGCCAACATGACAGCATGCGTGATGAAGGAGCTGCGCAGGCTGGAGCGAAGCCGGACCGACTAAATCCGGCTGATGACCCCACAGTCCGCACCGCGAAGTAATGCCTAGCGGCAGTCCCGCGGTAACGGACCCATTCACCCGCACCCGTGCCTACCCATACCCCCATTACTATAAATTTTTAACACGTTGTTCTCCCAAAAAAAAAAAAAAACACACGTGAAAGTGTGGATGTCCGCCAGACACTACAAACGAGCGTATACTATTTTTAGAACATCGAGTTCGAAACCCTTTAAATGTCCTCAATGTAACTCCTGCTTTATTTTAAATTTTACAACTAACGGTATCTTTACATATATAACATGTAAAAAATAAATTTAAGGAATAGTTAAAAAAACGTTGAGCACAATGGAGGCGACGGCCGACGACGAAGCGAACGAAATTTTGGCGAGCCAGCATCCAGCCTTTTCATGTGTCTCCTATGTTTGCCAAAGGATAAATGCAAAGCAAAACTAAATTCCATCAGGGAAGAGAATGTGTGTGTGAATGAGAATAGCTGGATTCACAAACGTAAAGGATAATGGTGAGGCTCGCTGCGACTGCTGGAGTGGTAGAGTTTTAGAGTCGACGGCGATCGTGCAGCTCGCTTCTCCTCTGCTGACGTCCTGCATCATGACTTCAAAGATAGACTGATTCGCTTACATCATGCCACCCATGCCGCCCATTCCTCCCATGCCACCCATTCCACCCATTCCAGGCATTCCTGGGGCAGCATCGTCCTTGGGGATCTCAGTGACAACAGCCTCGGCTGTGGTCAGTAAAGAGGCAACACCGGCGGCATCCGTAATGGCCGTGCGCACCACCTTCGTGGGGTCAATAATTCCCTTCTCAATAAGGTTGCCGTACTCGCCCTTCAGGGCATCGTAGCCATAATCGCCCGACTGAGTTTCTACCTTCGCCACGACCATGGCTCCATCAATTCCGGCATTTTTAGCAATAGTCATGCAGGGCATGCGCAGGGCACGGCGCACGATGTCCACTCCAAGGGTCTGAAGAAGAATAATGTAAAAATAATTCAGTTCAGGCTGCAATAATTGATAAGCATTCCAATCTTATTACCTGATCGGCATTCTGGACGGCCACACTGTCCAGTTTCTCGATGCAGCGGAGCAGGGCAGTGCCACCACCGGGAACGATTCCTTCTTCGACAGCTGCGCGAGTGGCATTCAGGGCATCGTGGACTCGGTCTTTTTTCTCGTTCACCTCAACCTCGCTGGAGCCGCCAACGCGAAGCAGAGCAACGCCGGAGGCCAGACGGGCCAGGCGTTCCTGAAGCTTCTCCTTCTCATACTCGGAAGTGGTTTCGCCAATTTGGTCTTTGATTTGGTCAACGCGACGTTGGACGTCGTCCTTTTTTCCCTTGCCCTTCAGCAACAATGTGTCGTCCTTGGTGATAACCACCTCGCCTACCTGCCCAAGATCGCTTATCTTGACATCCTCCAGCTTGACGAGATCAGCATCGTCGCCAAAGACAATGCCACCTGAAGCGATGGCCATGTCTGTTAGGGTGGACTTGCGGTTGTCGCCGAAACCGGGGGCCTTGACGGCGGCCACCTGAAGACCGATCTTCAGGCGGTTCACCACCAGAGTGCTCAGGGCCTCACCATCGATGTCTTCGGCAATGATCACCAGGGGCTTGCGCTGCGTGTTCGCCAGCTCCAGTGCGGGAATAATGCTCTGCACCGAGGAGATCTTTTTCTCCGAAAGGAGCAGAAGAGCATCCTGAAACTCAACCTTTGCTCCCTTCGAAGAGTTGATGAAGTAGGGCGAGATGTAGCCACGGTCGAACTTCATGCCCTCAATAACCTCCAGCTCATCTGTGAGGGTCTTGCCGTCCTTGACTGTAATGACACCATCGCGTCCGACTCTCTTCATGGCCTCGCTGATTAAATTGCCAATGGCCTGGTCGCCATTGGCTGAGATGGTGGCCACCTGGGCAATCTCCTCGGGAGTCTTCACAGGGCGCGACATAGCCTTGAGGTTATCCTTGACGGTTTCTACAGCCAGCATTACGCCGCGACGTATCTCTACGGGATTGGCGCCCTTGGAGATCTTCTCAAAGCCTTCTTTGGCAATGGCTCGAGCAAGAACTGTGGCAGTCGTTGTACCGTCGCCGGCCTCCTCGTTTGTGTTGTTAGCCACATCCTGGACTAGCTTAGCACCAATGTTCTGGAATTTGTCCTTCAGTTCGATCGACTTAGCCACAGTCACACCGTCCTTGGTGATCTTGGGCGATCCCCACGACTGCTCGATGATCACATTGCGACCCTTGGGTCCCATCGTCACGGCCACTGCATCGGCCAGCACATCTACGCCCTGAAGCATCATGGCGCGCACCTCGGCGCCAAACTTCACGTCCTTTGCATAGCCCCGCATCGCCAGCTGGCGGCTGATGGAGGTGCGCGAAAGTGCAACAGGTAAGCGGAACATCTATGGAGAGAGATTAATGGTTGATGAGAATCGAGAATCAACCAACAAGAAGCATGTGCACGTGGTGCCCGCACAATTTATGTGGATTATTTACAATCTTTTTATATTTGATATGCAATTATTTAGTTGGTTGGCTTATGCAAACTCAAAAAAAATCCCTACTTATGTGTGTACATGTACATTGCATTACAACAAAAAAAAAAGTGGATTTCTTTGCTGAGAGTTCACTCAGGGGGGGGGGACACCATCGACCTGCTGAACCCGGCCATTGATAGCGATTGCTTGAGGCCAAAAGCAACAGAAGCATCACCGAGAATTCCAGAAGACATCGTTTATGTAACCCATGTTAAAAAATAGATACAACTAAATCCGACGAGAGGCCTCTTACGAAACACTAGAATATGACGCGAGGAGGCGGGGCCGTTGCCTGGACTGCCCAGTGGCCACATGCAATTCGCTGTGACAAATGTTAAATTGTGTTGATATGCCGGCGATTGGGGGAAAACCATGTGCTTTGGCTCTCAAGCATTACTGTTCAGTGGAAAGTTCGTGCGACATGTACGAGGAGCAGTCTTTTCTATTACCATTTATAAAATATGATAAACGCGAGACAAATTTCCGTAAGAAACCAATAATGTCATAAAAACACGAGTTGCCGGGTCTTTGCCTAGATTGTTCTCTCTTATATAACAGACTCGCGCCACACACACACACACACACACACACACACACACACACAGCAAAATTCAGCGAAAGCTGCGGGCAAAAAAGACCAGACAACTCGAATGACGTTGTAATTAAATGTATTAATTGTAACTTACTTTTAATAGAATTAGCAAGGTATTTTAACAGAGGACTAAATTCAACGTTGCGTTATATCTGACGAAAAGAGGGTTCAAACCAAAGAGGGCACTATCGATCGTATCGATATTTTGCTGCTAGCCTCTACTATCGATGGTTTTGAGACTATCATGATAGTATCGAGCTACAGTCGTTGCGCTTTTCATATGTTTGGATTGGCTGCTCTAAAATACAAAGACAACTTTGTAAACAAATCGACAGGTGGCATATAATTTTTACAATGGACAAGTTCCTTAAAGGTTTCAATGGTTTTTTGTTAATTATTTGAGCCCGATACTATTACGATAGTATTGATTGTTTTTTTTCAAAACATTCAACGTTGATATTCCTCGATCTTGATATTCCGTTTAATATTACTAGCTAGTTGGCCCTCTCAGCCCTAAACAAATAACTTTATCCGATAGATACATAAATATTCTACAAGATTGGCAAGTTTTCAGAAGTCATTTTTATTGGATTATTTACATATTAAAGTTCAAACAAAAACAACATAAAACGAATGTGACGTCGTTTTTGTGGCGTTGCCAGACTCGTGCAATTCGTAGTTGCTGCGGGCTGCCAAGCCTTGATATTTTGTGATATGAAATTCGTCAATTTTGATATTCAGTTTAATATTACTAGATAGTTGGCCCTCTCAGCCCTACAAAAAATAATTTTATCCAATTCCTCAATGTATTTTGTTGAGGATTGGCTAGTTTTCAGAACTCTTTTTCATTGGATTGTTTATATATTAAGCCTAGTACTCAGATCGAAAAAAACACCTAGCGAAGAGAATCAAGGTTGACATTCGTATGAAACCGATAAGACATTTTTTACGGCAAAAACTGTTTTCTAGGCTCTGTACGGAAGGCAGGCCCTGCTAACAACAAAATTTAATGAAAATGTTTGAATTTAATAAATTAATTTTATGTTCAAGCCAGTGCAGCTCTAAGTATTCACAAAATTAATTCTCTGCTCTATGCCTATTATGATTGGTCCAACTGCGCGCATATAGTTCATCAAGGAATCCAAGTCGAAGGGTCCCATCCTGTGGAAACAAAAAATTGTATTTAGAAATTCGCTTCTATGCGAAAATGTATTTACTCAAGATGCCCAGCATTTTCGCTAATTAAGTTGAACCCGTTTTTGCCATTGGCCAGGTATTCCATGACCACTAAACGATACGTCTTGGCTAGTTTGAGGGGCCTGTAAACGGGAACTTCGCAGTTGGAGCATCGTACTCGCACACTGACCACACGTTGACCAGAGGCAGCCGCTAGGTTGTAGTTAATGCGGAGTCCTGACACTTGTAGGAAGCGGGACGACCTCGGCGCCGATGAGCTGGAGTTCATGGGCACCACACTGTCCTCCAACAGATCCCATATATGCTGGCCCAGCAGGGTCAGGGAAACCAGGCGATTCTCCCAAGGGCACATGGCCACCAGCTGCTTGTATGTTATGTCTGTTGGGTGATTCAAATAGACAAATTAAATTCTCGGTGCAACTCGTTTGAAAAACTTACTGCCAGCTGGGATGGGCACCCGGAAGTTCCCCTGCGTTGTTATGGCAATGGTGACATTGCTCCAATTAGACCCGGAAGTCTTTGCATTCCTAAGAAACTAACGATACTTGCAATACAAATTTGCTTTAATCTGAATAGCGAATGGTCGACTCACTGCATGCAGCATGGCGTCTGTGTAAAGATTGCCAAGGTTACATTCCCCCTTGGAGCACTGGCTCTGCTGCAGATACACACGGCTCTGCCCCACAATCCTATTGGATGCGGCTTCCAGTTCTGCTTGCCAGGGACGCAGGGCCTGCAGGACCACATAATCTTGAAATCAAGCCAAATTATGTCATATCATTTATAAGTATTTTCAATAAGGATCTTTCTTTAGTTTCAAGTGTTAAGAATCTCAAGAATAAAGAAAATTTTGATTTTCTATTTGTACGACAAAAATAGATTTATTGGGATAAGTTAAGCAATTACAGATGAGACAATTTCTGGACTCGGAAATAATCAGTTGAGCACAGTGATGCGACCCTCGAGACCTACGTAGATGGGGTCTATGTGGGCCGTGTAAGAGATCAAAGCATCCACGTCCGTTACGCCCCTCCTGCAATCAAAGAGTAAACGAATAGATTGACCAGTGTAATTGGGTAGAGATTGAGAGATTTGAGAGATTCAGAGGTGATCGTACGTACTGGATGTCTGTGCCCTCTGCCAGCATGGTGTAGCCATCACCGCCCTGTTGCAGAAAGTCCGGCGAGGTAAGACGGTAGAGCTTGTACGGATCCAGCGGCTCGTAAACGGGGGTCTCGCAGTCAGCGCAACGAACTTGGACGAAAACGACTCGCGAGGATACGGGCTTGGTGTAGTCGTATTTGACTTTAATGCCCGAAAACTGCAGGTTAATGTAAGAGCTGGCCACCCCGTTCTCTAGGTCGATCTTGCTCACCGCATGCTCCAGAGCCGCGACGAGTCTGCTACCAGGAAGGTTGTAGGCCACTAACGTGTTCTCGAACGGCGACATGCTGATCATGTGGGCGTAGGTGAGATCTGTATGGAGGAAATGCTGTAAACCTCAATGACGATCATTTGACATGCCATCTCAATGTACTCACTGCCCCGGGAGAGCTTCACCCGCAGACCACCAATGTTCATTAGGCCCGCGGAGACATTTGTCCAGGCCTTCTGACCGAAAGGCGACAGTCCGATGAACTGAAAGGTTTGAGAGTGAGGTATAATCCAATGACGGCACTGAGCTGAGACCTCAACTTACCGAATGCACCATAGCGTCGCAGAAAAAGCTGCCCAGGTTGCACTCGCCGGCACCGCAGTCGTCCTTGGTTAGATCCACCTTGCTGGTGCCAATAACGACCTTACCCTGCTTATCTATGAGCTCTTTCCAAGGTTGAATAACTTCAAGTACGGCCTTATCTACGGCGAACACAAATCACAACGCACGGAAGTATTGGCCGAGGATCAGTCCAAGGCTCTTGCGGAGCGCGATATCGCTATATAGCCCCATACTCACCTTCCGGTACCTCCGCTCCCATGTAAATCGGGGCACCCTCGAAATCCAAGACATCGCCGTTGTCGTCAAAGTAGACGGTCAGATTGCCCACGTATCTGGCGTAGGCCGATGCCTGGACGATGAGCACGCGGTGTCCGGAGCTGTGGATGACTTCGGTGGGATAGTCGCCCGCTGGCTTGTGTGGACCTGGCGGGTCGCCAGTGTACAGGAAGGTGTGGGAGTGCGAGCCGACAATTACATCAATTACGTCACCGGCGTTAGCTGCAATCTCCTTGTCTACGTCGTAGCCGCAGTGCGAGATTACGATGATGATGTTGGCCCCCTGAGCCTTTAGCTGCTGCGCCTCCTCGCGAATGGCGTCGCTCTCATTGCGGAAGATCAATTTGCCTGTGTTAGCCAGGTCCTGGATAAGAACGGAACTCAGTCGTGGTCGCCACGTCGCCACATGTGGATCTACTACTTACGTATGTAGTCTCCAGGATGACGCCAATGAGTCCAATCTTGCGACCTCCCCGCTCTATGATTATCGAACTGTTGTACAAACCCTCCATGGTGGGCTCGTGGGCGCAGTCCATGTTGGCCACCAGCATGTTCGTGTCAATGGTCTCTAGGAAGGGCACGACGCCCTCGACCCCGTTGTCGAATTCGTGGTTGCCTAGGGTCTGAAATGGACACATCATTGATAACACTAGCCATCAGCAAAAAAAACGAGAAGGAACGTGTGAGTCGCTTATGGGGACGCGACGCTACTTTTATACCCATACTCAGTCAGTAAAAAACATGATTTATGTAGAATATTAAAATATTTTACATTTTACATTTTTTGCTAGATCTGTTATCTACATCTACAATGTATATTATACATCTAACATGTAGATTATACATGTACCATTTAGATTCTACATATTTTCGCTAGAGGGCGCTCGCCTACATAACGAGGCAGAGTGTGCGAGCGAGAAAGAGAATGAGTAGCGGGTCTCTTGCTGAAGGAGGCGGGGCAAGCAACTGAAATTTAATTTTTTCATTCTGGCTATACTATTGATCCGATCTGATTCAGGTTCGGCAATCTGGTAGATATTGGCATTCTCTACGATACTGCGTTTTTAGTTTTATCGTATCTTCAAAATTGTGCCTACCACAGATTTTCGTCGTGGGAGCGGAAGAGGGCGGGCCGAAATTTTGAAATACACTTGTAGCAGTGTGATATCACATGTGTCTGGAAACCAAATTCGGTTTTTCTAGCTCCTATAGTCTCTGAGATGTAGGCGCTCATCGAGACGGACAGATGATCAGACGGACAGGCGGACATGCCTATATCGACTCGGCTATTGATGCTGATCAAGAATATATATACTTTATGGGGTCGGAAACGTTTCCTTCTCTGCGTTACACACATCCACTTTTACCACAAATCTAATATACCCCTAAACTCTTCCCTTTGGGTATTACACACATTCACATCCACAAAAAAACTAAAATGTACCTACATATATACCTAAGCTCTTTAAGTACCGGGTATGAAAATTCGGATTTTGTTGACTAGTGTAACCATTTGCAGGTCATAGGGGTCTTTGTCCTCCGCTCCTACTCACCATGGCGTCGGCCGGCAGCATATTGAGGAACTCTTGGGTGACGTTCCAGCGGCCAATATTGTACCAGAGCGTACCCTGAAAGCTATCGCCCGCATTAATGTAGATCGGGTTGGACTCCTTCTGCTCCTCGAGAAGGCGCTTTACAGTATATACGGTTCGGGCATAGCCCCCGATGCACTCCTCGTCGCTGTCGCAGACGCCGCCGCTCGTGTCCGTGGGCTCGAATCTGGAGATCGTAATCGGGATTAGAATCCACTCGTGACTGGGCTGGTACTGGGACTCGGATCAGCTATCTTTGTCATGGCCGTATCGTTATCAGAATCAGTATCGGTATCAGCATGGTTCACATAAGTGCGGGAAATGTTTTCGATAAGCCGCGGGCATGAATTGCCGTAGTTTACGGCCGGCTCCGCGATTGTGGCCGTGATGTGAGGCACCATAAACTTGATTGAATTTTATTAGGCTCTTGGCTTGGCCTGTAATACCTTACCTGGCATGGAAGTCGTTTATGTGTATTATAGAAACTGGGAATCCGTTCTCTGCAGCCCCAATTCCGCGAATCGTAGAAAGTGCCAGGATCATTACTGATCCCATCAGCCGGATGAACATGAACTGCATCTTTATCTCGGGCACAAGTGCTTTCTTTCAACGAATAACCGCAGAAAAATTAAATTATTCCGCCCAGCCCAAGTGCTGTCGATAAAGCAACTGAATGGCCAAAGCTTCAAGCACTCCAATGACCGCAAAAACTCAATGGGATTCGGGCTCTATGAACTGATAATACAGATACCCGATCAGTAATCCCTTCCCTCCTCGCTTATAGTATACTGATTAGCGACTGTCACCTAAATAAAAAAATAATAATAGGGTTTATCTGAAATCGACGAAAGCTGTACGAATTTCTTTGAAATGAAATTTACTCTTAAGTTATAAAAAATCAATTAGCGCGTCTAAAAATTAAAATCTTTATAATGCTGTGGAAAAACTATATAGTTTTGTACCCTTGCAAGAGTACCAAGGCCTTGGTAAGGTATTATGTAGGTATATTCTTGATCCGTATACTGAAAAAAAAAATGTTAAAAAGAAGAACACACACACACATTTAAATTAAATATGTGGTTAAAAAAAAACATAGTGCAAAAAAATAGAATTCACTTTGTTTTAAAAAATATGTAAAAAAAGTATTTAAAAATATACTTATATACATCTATATATACTTATAAAAATGGAGAGATACAAATTTATAGTGAATCATCACGTGAGATCGGCTGGGCATGTTTTTTTTCGGACGAATATACACGGTTCATCTACGCCAAGATGAATGCTTCTATCTTGGCTTGCTTTTGGTGAAAATTAGAGGCCCTATATCCTTCACTTCTTTGCGTACTGTGGATTTGTGCTGTGCGCCACTTTTCGTACCCGTACTCAAAAAGAGTAAAGGGATGGTGAAAGTGGATGTGTTCAACGCATAGAAGGAAACGTTTCCGACCCCATAAAGTATATATATTCTTGGTCAGCATCAATAGCCGAGTCGATATAGCCCTGTCCGTCTGTCTGTCTGTTCGTCCGTCCGTCTGTCCGTCTCGATGAGCGCCTAGATCTCAGAGACTATAAGAGCTAGAGAAACCAAATTTGGTTTCCAGACTCATGTGATATCACACTGCTACAAGTGTATTTCAAAATTTCGCACCGCCCCTACAAAAGACGAAAATCTGTGGCAGGCACAATTTTGAAGATACGAGAAAACTAAAAACGATCTAATTCAGATTCGGTAATCTGGTAGATATGGGCATTTTCTACGATACTGCGTTTTTAGTTTTATCGTATCTTTAAAATTGTGGCTGCCACAGATTTTCGTCCTTTGTGGAGGCGGAAGAGGGCGGGGCGAAATTTTTAAATACACTTGTAGCAGTGTGATATCACATGAGTATGGAAACCAAATTTGGTTTCTCTAGCTCTTATAGTCTCTGAGATCCAGGCGCTCAACGAGACGGACAGACGGACAGGCGGACATGCCTATATCGACTCGGCTATTGATGCTGACCAAGAATATATATACTTTATGGGGTCGGAAACGTTTCCTTCTATGCGTTACACACATCCACTTTTACCACAAATCTAATATACCCCTTAACTCTTTTTTGAGTACGGGTATAAAAATGAACTTTCAGTTGCTTGTAGAATCTAAATGGCACATATATAATCTACATGTTAGATGTAAAATATACATTGTAGAAGTAGATAACAGATGTAGCAAAAAAATGTAACATGTAAAATGTTCTTTTTAATTCTAAAATTCTCAAAAATCATAAGCTCCAAAATGTATATACTGTCTGAGTACGGGTATAAGTAGAGTCGCGTCCCCAGAAGCGACTCAAACGTTCCTCCTCGATAAGCTAAAGCTACAAGTCGGCTCCTTTCGATATTTATTGAAATATCGATAAATGACAATATTTGTGGAAATTTGAAGAAGTGCAAACATAACGAAAACATATAAGGGATAATTTTTGGAGCTTGTAATTTGTCAATTCGAGAAAGCAATATGTTCACACATATAAAGTGCACAGTTAACGTCACTTAAAAATTCCTCTCTCGACTTACTAGCAAAAACATAGAGAATGTACAGGGTGTCGTATTCCAGTGGCGAGGAGTGTATTTGCCTTCGTGTCTGTTGTCTTTGCATACCTGCTCCCATCCCATGAAGAAAAACTTAAATGCTATTACTGTTATAAATTTAGAATATTTAAATACCTATTCAGGCGTGCCTTAGTCATTTTAGTTCTTAGCCTAGTATTCCCTCTTCTAAACGAATTGAATTACCCTTCCACAGTTTGTAGCTGTGGCAGTGCTTGCATTTTTTATATGCACAAATAAAAAAAAAAAACAAAAATGGAAAGCCCGGATGAGTAGATCATTACCTCATACTTAGAGTTTGCAATAATTGTACATATGGGCGTTACGCCAGGCCAAAAATCATGGAAAGTCAATAAAATTTCCAAATTGATTGAAATGTAACTAATTTACTTTATTGATATGTAATTTCATTAACTTTGATGCGAAAACCTATTCAAATAAGCAAAAGTTCACGTTTTTGGTAAATTCTGGTATTTTTATAGACATGTTTTCTTTTACTATTATCTCCTAGGAAAAATATGATTCTTGATAAGAGTTTCTCCTTTAAGTCTTTCTAACATATGGAACTACCTAAAAAGAAATTATCCGAAAAGTTGTCCAACAACAGTATTATTTTTGGGCTTTTTTTATCTCGGAATTTGGTAACGTCACCGCCAGTAACGTTCGTCAGATGTCTCTGCCTTACAGCAAAAAACAGGGAAGGTTTTTACATTTTAGGTTAGATTAGGTTTATAGGGCTGCTCGATCGAAGTCGGGGTCACTCGAAGGCATGTCTGCCTATTGTGATGCTCACACTCGTCACGGGATATTTTCCGGTGCCTAGGGAGGTTTCGCAAACCATCCCGAGGACTCTATAAAGAGCACCAGTTTCTCTAGAGGCATGTTTTCCAGGCAGTCCTGGTCTTCGTAGAAAGCACCGCCGAGTATTCGGAGACGCCTCCCTATGAGTGCAGGACAGTTGCAGAGAAGGTGATGGATGCTCTCTATTTCCTCCTCGTTCCTGCAGCTGCGACATAAGTCATGGTGGGGCAGTCTGTACCTTGTGGCCGTGCGGCCGATGACACAGTGCCCCGTTATAACTCCCGTCAGTGTTCGCACCCGATTCTTCCTGAAGCTTAGGAGAGTCTTGGTGGGTTTAAGGGTAATAGTGGGGCCAAAGCGAGCAAGAGATCTCACAGTTGGGTGAGGTGTTCCACCTCCTGTCCGATCTCGTTCTTGCTCGGCCCATGTCTCGTAGTGGCCTCCGTATGTCGCTGACTGCGTCCGCCATTGGCTTGGCCGATCCAGTTCTGGCACACTCGTCGCACTCTCGTTGCCCGCTTGTCGGTGTGACCCGGAACCCACGTGAGTGTGATTGAATGCGCGCTGATCTGGTTCAGTGCGTCCACCGTATCACGTACGAGTCTGCTTTTGGTCTTGCAGGATACCAGGGCTTTGATGGCTGCTTGACTGTCAACGCAGATTGCTATGTTCCTCGGAGGTACCTCCAAGGTGTATACCAAATTTGCCGCTTGCCATACTGCATATATCTCCGCCTGGAATACACTGCACCAGTCTGGTAGTCATAGGGATATGTTGTTTGCTAGTTCCTCAGAGCTTCTCTTCCAGCTCCTGTCCCCTCGGCCGTCTTTTACCCGTCGGTTAAAATTGAGAGGAAATATGGAGGAAATAAACCACACTTTTGCGAATATCAAGACCTTGAAATGAAAAGTATTATTTTTGGCTGAAAACGTAAAACGCAAAAGTAAGTAATCCAGCTTTTACTTGTCTGCTTGTCTGATTAAAAAATTTGAGTGGCTCTTTAAAATTGGTACTTTTGGGTCTTCCGTCTCAAAAGGTTGCCGAGCCCTGGCATAGGCTGTAACCTTATATCCTTTTCTCCCCAGCTGAAGAAGAAGGTCGTTGAGGACCAGGTTCCACAGGAGAGGGGATATAACTCCTCCCTGCGGAGTGCCTCGTGGAATCGTCTTTCTTGACGAGGAAGAGCCTAGATTGGCGCTTACACAACACGATTTTTCCTCAAGGAACAAAACCAACTTTTTATTAAAGATTTGGGGCTTAGAAATGGTTTGTTGATATTTTTTTTTCTATGGCAGAACTTTTTTTTGAAGAATTTTTTAAATCTGGTATTTTTTTTAAGCTTTTTTCAGAGGTAGCGATAGTTTTTTTTTCACATAACTTTAGTATCTTACGTCTGGTTGTAAAGAACTTTGCTATTTTGAAAAGATAAAACAGCTAGAAGTTAAGCCCAAACACTTTGTGATTACAGCTTACCGTCTGGGAAATATAAAGCATTGAAATGCAAAAATGATGATTTTTGTGCGGTATTTTTTACGAAATTTTGACTTTAAAAACTCAGGAAAAGTCGAAATTATATCTTGTGTCCTCTATTTTTTGTGTATATGTGCGTTAATTTGGCGTCGTTTAAGGTATCGCTCATTAAAATCTATGGAGAGACTTTGGAGCTAAAATTCGTTAACCAAACCTAAAAAATGAAAAAAAATTAACAAAAAATACCTTTTGGAAGGTTGCGGGCCCAATTGCCAATTAGGAACAAAGAAACAAAAAAGGGTTGTACATTTGGTACCTGATCGCGTTCCTTTGGTATTAAATGTATCTGAGGTAACCTAGTTCAGGTCAAATGTTTCCTTTATATTCTCACAAGTGCTGGTCGACACAAATTAGATCTTGTCGCGTCTACCTAATCATAATCATGGATAAATAACTCTGTGCCTATAGTGTCTGTGCCTTAGTGTAGTAAGAACAACAGTGGAAGGTCGCGTGTGACTTGAAGGTTGTAGCCATGTTAACGGGATTGCAAGGTGGTTACACAAAACACTGCTGCTTCCTGTGCCTATGGGATAGTAGAGCTAGAGAACAGCATTATTCAACAAAACTCTGGCCAAAACGGGAGGAACATACTTTGGAAAATTACAATGTAAAGAATGCAGCTCTCGTGAAGTTTGAAGACGTTATTTTACCACCATTACACATTAAGCTGGGACTAATGAAAAATTTTGTTAAGGAAGGTGAATCGACGAGTTACCTAAAAACTGTTTTTCCACGTCTGTCGCTGGCAAAAGTGAAAGAAGGAGTATTTGATGGCCCCCAAATTCCTCTAAAAGATGATGGATTTGAAAATATTTTATCTACGAATGAAAAAGCAGCTTGGAACTCATTCCGAATGGTAGTAGCAAATTTTCTTGGCAACAGCAAGAGTGATGATTACGTTAATATCGTTCAAGACCTAATTGAGAATTATGAAAAAATTGGAGCAAACATGTCACTAAAAATCCATTTCCTACACTCCCACTTGGACTTTTTTCCGACAAACCTAGGGGCGTTAGTGATGAACACGGAGAGAGATTTCACCAACAATTAAAGGCTATGGAACAACGTTATCAAGGTGTTTGGAATGAAAACATGATGGGCGACTATGTGTGGACTCTCATAAGGGAATCTGATTGGAGTGACAAAGGAAGACAGCCAGAAAACTTAAATTATTTTATGAACAGTAACAAGCAGTAAAAAATAAAAAGTTTGTATATCCTTAGAATTGACTAAAAAGTCTAAAAATTACTGATTGTTGTATGGGTTAGGGAATGAAATTCTATATCTAGGTATTTCTAATTTGGTTTCATTGAAATATGAATAGGTAGAAGCGACAAACGTCTAATTTGTGTAAAAATAAAGGTCAACATTCCGTTTTTTAGGTTTGGTTAACGAATTTTAGCTCCAATGTCTCTCCATAGATTTTAATAAGCGCTACCTTAAACGACGCCAAATTAATGCACCTCTACACAAAAAAATAGGGCACAAGATATAATTTTTTTTCGACTTTTCCCGAGTTTTTAAAGTCAAAATTTCGTAAAAAAAACCGCGGTATTTGGGGTATTTTTTCACTTTAATTTTAAAACTCGGAAAGCGACAAAGCAAAGCAAACGAAAAAGGGTTGTACATTTGGTACCTGATCGCGTTCCTTTGTTCCCGATTGGCAGTTGGGCCACCTTCCAAAAGGTATTTTTTGTTAAATTTTTTCATTTTTTAGGTGATATAGACCGGCCGTTTTGCTTGGGGTGAAAAAGCGCATTATTCTCTCCTCGAAGTCAGCTGCCGACCGCTGTCGGCTGCGGGAGCGGGTGCGTGCGCGTGGGCGGGAGCGTAAGTGTGGTGGGTATGCGCGCGAGAGCGCGTCACCGGGGGGAAAAACGCTCATAAGCGTGAGAGCGAGGGCAACAGCTTGCGTAGCTGGATTGCTAACAGTCGTGTGGCTGGAATGCCCACAGAGCTGTTGCCCTGCCAGCGCCGTCCTCACTCTGAACATTATGAATATCATCTGGATATTTCAGATCTACTTCTAAGATAAAACCTTCATTACCGCACGCCGATGTTTTATGAACGTTGAAAGATATAATATCATCGTTACATAGAAATTTAAAATCTGAATATGGAAGTGACTCATAGCCCAACCATATAAATTGTTGGCGTCAATATAGGAGAGATAGTTGATTGGTTCGCTAGGCCTAAATTTATCATTTAAATATTTGTTATTTGCTGTTGCTATCCTTTGGGTACATTGAGTCAAACCTCCTCGAAATGCTGTTTTTTAAAAATTATAAATATCAGGATCACTTATAAGTTCTAATTCTACCTTTGTGTATTTAAGCATTGCATCCCATGAAACTGAAGGAGCAGTAACATAATTAATGGGGTCTAAGCTATATACTCTTGAACACAGATTCCTAAAATTTTAAAATACATCAGCTAGAATTAAAACATCGCTTTCCAAGTATAATTTTAAGTAATCTCTAATACTATTACAGTTAAACGTTCTCCAAACCTTCTGAGCAAAGTTGTAATCCTCAACACAACATTCCTCATCATTCAGAGAATTTAAAAAAATCTTCTCTTGAAGGAAGCTGTGGTTCATCAAATTTTTGAAAACTATCTAAATAATCATAGGGAAATACTCCTTTTCGTCGTAGCATATCAAATTTTTCATCTTGATATTTGGTTTTCAAAATTTTAAAATTTGATATATCCATATAACTAGCTAGTTTTTCTAAGCTTGAATTTAAAAACCTGTTTGAATCTATGTATCTTATTTTGTATTGATGTTGATATGAATCGAGTTTACAAATTTGAGTTAAAGCAATATATAACTCTTTATACCAAGGAATGGGTTTTAGTTCATCTTTTATTGATGTGACAAATAAATGTATATCATAACGAGACAAGTTATGACAAACTACAGGGAAAAAGGGATCGCTTAATCTAAATGTTTGTTTACACGCCTTATGTATAGGTCCTACATACCGACCCGTGAATTTATTAAAGATTAAATTAAAGATTGATTAAATTTCTCACGATCATCAACCGAAATTTGCTCCTCGCAGGCATAGCATACTTCGTGTTCCTGATAATCCTCCTCCCAAATGTTGAATTCGTAGATTGGTTTTTTAGTTGTATTCCAATACATCTTATAAAGACTCTCAGTTTAGCCCGAAGCACTTGGCAAAATTGTTCAATACAATTAGGTCCTGAAAGTAACAAGCAGTAAAAAATAAAAAGTTTGTATATCCTTAGAATTGACTAAAAAGTCTAAAAATTACTGATTGTTGTATGGGTTAGGGAATGAAATTCTATATCTCAGGTATTTCTACTTTGGTTTCATTGAAATATGAATAGGTAGAAGCGACAAACGTCTAATTTGTGTAAAAATAAAGGTCAACATTTGACCTGAACAGGTACCCATACCTCAGATTGGGCACAAAGAAGAAAGATCCAATTTTTGTGGACCTGCACTTGTGAGAATATAAAGGAAACATTTGACCTGAATAGGTATTCTACCTCAGGTCACGAAAAAAGTAACTGTCAACAACATTTAATACCAAAGGAACGCGAACAGGTACCAAATGTACAACCCTTTTTCGTTTGCTTTGTTCCGAATTGGCAGTTGGGCCCGCCGCCTTCAAAAAGGTATTTTTTGTGCATTTTTTCCATATCTTAGGTTTGGTTAACGAATTTTAGCGCCAAATTAACGCACCTATACACAAAAAAATAGAGGACACAAGATATATTTTTTTTCGACTTTTCCTGAGTTTTTAAAGTCAAAATTTCGTAAAAAATCCGCACAAAAATCATTATTTTTGCATTTCAATGCTTTAAATTTCCCAGACGGTAAGCTGTAATCACAAAGTGTTTGGGCTTAACTTCTAGATGTTTTAATTATCTTTTCAAAATAGCAAAGTTCTTTACAACCAGACGTAAGATACTAAAGTTATGTGAAAAACTATCGCTACCTCTGAAAAAAGCTTAAAAAAAATACCAGACTTCAAAAATTCTTCAAAAAAAGTTCTGCCATAGAAAAAAAACCATAATTCTTTAAAAAATGTTAAATCCCCATATCTATCAGAAAAAGTCGGTTTGGATCCTTGAGGAAAAAAAAGTTCGATTTTGCGTAGTGTTATCGTTCTGCTCCTGAGAACGCTGTCTAGCCATCTGGTTACCGTCGGGTATGTGCCAATCATGGCCAGTGCGGTGTTATTGACTCGATCCTGACGTTTAATAACTTTGAAAATTAACACTACATATTTCATATAGTACATTCATACATGTATACAGATAGACCTACCCAATTCGCAGAGTTTTGCCATTTTGTACCCCAACCTCGAAAACCACTTCTGTTTTATGTAACGCAATTTTAGGTCATATTTTGGCTTGTATCTTTAAAACCGTTCGCTCGAATATTGCTATTTTTTTTAGTGAATATACTGCTAATCAATTTATATTCAACAAGGATAATCTTTATTCCAAATTTCGGCTTTTTGACTATAATTTTCAACACTTTGTCGTATGTAAGGTAACGCCAGATAGGAACTACCCATATGTACATTAGAGTGGTCCGAAAGTCCAAATTTTTTGCAACTTTAGGTGATAAAAAGTTGTGTTAAGGGATTCTAAATCGAGGGAAACATTTTTTCAAATCGGTTAACGTTTGGCCCTCGCGCATCGAGGTCAAAATATTCCCTTTTGGCCGAGTAAGGAATAACTTAGGTACATATATGTACAGGTATTGAGGATTCTATACTACTTAAAAAAAAAAAAAAAAAATAAAAAACCGTTGATAGACCGTGAATTATAAAGAATTAACGTGGTTATGGTTATATGGTTTTTTTTTCAGAAAATTGTAAAGTTTCGTTTTTTTTTTTCATGCAAAAGTTAAAAAGAGCAAAAAGTAAAAAAAAATGTTAATTTTCGAGCCAATACTCACAAACAAATAAAAATTAAATCAATAGAACGCGAATTATAAAGAATTACGATCCAAAAATCGAAAAAAGTTGGGACACATGGAACAACTTGTAGCTTGAATCTTAGCTCGATCCTTAATATTAACTGAAAGTGTAAATATGGAAAAAGCTCACGTTTATTGTTAATATATTTTACAGATATTTTTGTGTTCTTATTGAATTGTTCGAGTGTATTTTTAGCTGTATACCAACAAAGTTACGTGTTCTGTAGTTCTGTAGAATATTACGTTTGTACAGCACAACCAACCACCAAGGTTAAAGTTAGCTGTTTTTAACCAATTAATATAGAATCAAATGGTGTTAATGCTTTCGGCCCCTTTTTGCCCCTTTTCGGGAAATATTGTATTTTTCAGGTGTCTATGTTTTCACTCATGCAGCGCTGCTTGAGGTTTGGATCAACAACAAACTCGAAGCAGACGTTGTAAAAAGTTATATTTTACAAAATATGACCAATTTATTGCCTATGTAAACAGCCACTTACCGAAATGCAATCGCATGTTGGAGCGATTCAAATAAGATCACAATCAATCAATCAATGAAATATATATTTTTTAAGCTCAAGCTTTTATTTAACTGTTTATATCATAATTAATGATTTAAACCAATTTTGTAGTCCAAAACACTAAATTTTTTTCCGAAATTCTAGTTTAGTCTAACGAGCATTCGTGCAAATTTGTAGGGGTCTAGCTTTATTTTTATAATAAATGCCAACATTTTTTACTTTTTCCCCATAGTGGTATGGGCAAAACTGAAACTTTGAAATTGGTTTTCCCCAGACACATGTATTAATTCGGAGCTAAAAACCATTAATGAGTCAAAGCTTATAACGAAGAACCTGAACGCTGCAGCTATGCATGCAGGAGATCATGGGACATATTTTCGCCCATGTGTCAACCGCTGGAGTTAGGAATTTGGATTTCTTTGATGGGAACAGGGACAAGGACATGTTATCTATCGATACATAAAGAAACCTTCTTCAAATATTCGAAAAACTCGGTATAAGAGATGGTTTTTGCTTTTACCACGTGAACGACCTTTACCATAAATTGGGAATTGCTCGGAGCTGGCCAATTTAAAAGTGCCCTCACTTAATGTTCCTCGACTTAATAGCCTGACTTTAAATGGCATTGAGCATTTTTGGTTAATATTGGATCAGAGCATTATAAAACGTTAAAAGTACTTAAAAACAGCACTAGCAAAGAGGTGGGGGTGGGGGAAAATAACTATAGATCAAAGTAAAATTGGTCGCATCGATGCAAAATTGGCTGAAAAGGGCCAAAAACAATAAGAGGAACTAAAAATATATATACTTTTAGTTTAAAAGTAAAATAGAAACAAAAAAAGTTTTTTAAGTGGACTGGTTAAAAATTACATGTGGGATGAGTTGAGGTCAAATTTTTGTAATTGTTAAAGCTTCTTTAAAAAAATGTTGAAAAATAAATAAAGCTGGTTTTTAAGTTTAAATATTTGTCTATCATTTTACATTTAATTTTCAGGGGTAAGGTAGATGGTTCAGAAGTTATACCACTTTTAAGTTTTTCTGGTCGTCTGGTTCATTTAAGCGTACCTGAGTTACGCTTAAATGTACAGTTGTGTTCAATGAAATAGTAGTGCCGCACCTCATCACTTTCAAAACTCTTTTTGAGACACTTCCAGCTATCCAAATTGAACAAATGATACCTTTTTAAATAGACTGGACTGTTACCATTAGAAAACCGAAGAAATGTCAACTCATTTGAATTCCATTTTCTTGTTTTACATGACATAAGCCGAATACCCATGAAATTTGCTGTTCAATGAAATAGTAGTGTTTTTTTAGAACATTGAAAAAAACAACGAATCTCAAATAAAAACATATATTTCATGTTTTTCATGTTTCCTGAGCTTTAATATTTAGTTTTTAATCAATTTGGTTTTCATTTCGAACTTGCACCGGCCGGATATGGGTCATTAATCTCTTGCCAACGCTTCAATAGGATTTGAGCCAATAATCCATGAACCACTTGCTAAAACTTGGCTCTGGTTCACGGATTTGCAGTTGCAATAATGTATTTGGTATTCCCCCATAAGATTTCGATGAGATTAATATCCAGTTGGACAGTTGGCCATGGAAAAACGTCGATCTTTTCCGATAAAAATCAATTCCTAGCGAGCTTTTATGGGTGTTTCAAGTCATTATCCGGTTAAAATATCCTTTTAGCAGGAATTTTTCAACTGTAATATGAATGTAATGTATTCTAAAGTATGCCTACATCCTCAAAACCATACTATACTCAAACGCCAGGCCAGAAAGAACTAGCTCATATGAGCTGGGCCCCATAAGGCTCAGCCTAGCATGCCCAATGCTAATTTTTTCATGATTTTAGGTGGTAATCGGATTTCTGTGAATGCCAAACATATTCTTTTGAGCCTATCTTACTATATAATACAACTTTACTATCTTTAGTCAAAAGTATTTTTGTCACTGTGACACAGGCCATTCCACATGCGTTTTTCCAAACTGAAGTCGTGCACACATGTACTCTTAGACCCAAACGCGGTGCTTTCTGGGACTTCTTGCATTCAAATAATGTGTAATCAACCGTCTAAGAACCGTCACATCACTGACAGAGCGATTTAAAATTTTTTTCATAATTTTTGAGGATATTAAAGGCCTGGTCTTGCCTTCGACCATCGCCGACCATCCTCTAAAAAATAATTTGTTCGCATACAAAATCGATTTCAAGTCTACTTCTTTTAGTTAATTGGGTTCAATACAATAGAGAGAGTGCATAAAACTTAGTTTTAAATCCCATTATACCTCCTGCCTTAAGTTTTTAGTCTAACTCTTAGGTCTCCTCTTCTGGACCGAGCAATGATTTCTTCAACGCCTCAAAATCAAAAGTACCGCTATGTCCAAAACTTTCTTTCATCAAATAATTCAATAACCAAATTGAGCTTACGGATGGTGACTTGTTTAAATTAATTTGCTTTTGTTTTTTCATTTTTAAAAATAAATTTAACCCAGCACTACTATTTCATTGAACAGCAGATATCATGGGTAGTTGTCTAAAGTCATAAATAACAAGAAGATAGAATGCAAATGTAATGGGGTTTCTTCAAGTTTCTAATGCTTACATTCCAGGCTTTCCGTAAAGGTATCACTTGTTTAATTTGAAAGACTAGAAATATCTCAAAAAGGGTTTTGAAAGTGATGAGGTGCGGCACTACTATTTCATTGAACACAACTGTATGTAGTAGTAGAATTTAGTAGAAAATATCAGTAAACTGAAAGGCTATTGCTGGTTTAAAATTTCTTGTCTAGAGGAGCGTCTCATGCAAAATTGTTGCCAACTTCCAATTCGCTTTGCCAATATTTCTGTCTTTAGTCTATAATTTGAGAATCTACTTAGAAATTGGTAGCACTTTTACACGAATATAAAGAGACGGGCATGGCTAAATCGACTCACCACTATCTCGTTTCGAATGATGGCCGAACCGAATGCAAGTTATTTAGGATTGTAAATATCTGTATAAAATAGCACAATTATTTATTTGATTTTCATTGACAAAAGACTTGGAGTTCATCGTGAGTAACACATTGGTATAAAGCCTATTATGCAGGTAAGTACTCGTATGTATGTGTCTGTATATA
This sequence comes from Drosophila obscura, assembly GCF_018151105.1. NCBI lineage: Eukaryota > Metazoa > Arthropoda > Insecta > Diptera > Drosophilidae > Drosophila > Drosophila obscura. The sequence continues at coordinate 3,293,795 of NW_024542867.1, read as the reverse complement.
TGTAGATGTCATCGCAAGTATATGTATATAGTATGTATATAAATATAATGTATATTTATGTAATATTTGTGTGTATAAGTTGTATGCATTATGTTAATTGTTTAGCTTAAAGCGAAAATAATATGGATATGCGAATGACTGAGAGCATTCCTGCATTTGCTGCGCTCACTGGAAGATCTGAAATCGTTTTAGGATTACCATAAACAGGAGCTCATTTGGTAAACGCAATTACCTTGCGTCTGGCGAGAAAAATAGGCAAAAAATGACTAGAAATAATGATAAGCCCACCAATTTTGAAGCCGCTTTGAGCATGCGTAGGCCGCGGACCTAGGTCTGATCTTTGGCCTTGAGGTATTCGGATATTGAGGGTTTAGTGAAAGACATCCATGAAGGGAAAGTAGGCCTGTTCCGGTTCTAGTATATCTACCAGAAAGCAGACAGTGCCGGCGACTCCCTCATACAGGCTGTGTGGGTTATCAGGTATCCGAGCCCTTTGCTTGAATTCAGAGTTGGTCAACAGCTCCATGAACTTGTGCGCCCTGTAAAGGTACTTCATTTCGTTGGTCAGTCGGAATAGAAGCAAAAACACATAGCCGTTGCCAGCTACTCCGTGGCAGATGCCTGGACCTTTGCGAAGGAATCCCTTTTTCCAGACCAAATCGGCCGAGCGACGCAATGACGTTAAATACTTCTCCTCCTTAAATATCAAGTAGGCCTTGGCAAGCATATAGACCGCCCCCGGAGCGCCGTGGCACCAGTGCACAAGGCGCTTGTCCCTTCCCGACCGCAAGTCTTCTAGGGCCACCGGAAAGTTGCCGTCGGCGTCCTGTAGCACGAGAAAGTAGTCAATGGAGCGCTTAATTTCACGCAACTCGGCTGCCGGAGCCGATATTGGCACTGTGCGAAACCATGGACTGTCTAGCAGCATATGCAGAATAGCACACAGTCCGTGGGCAGCTCCCAAGTACTCTGTTCCATGGTACTGAAACATCAGCGGCAAAGGGGAATTGTTCATCTTGCTGTACTCGCGACCGCTGGTCACAATCAGCTGGCAAATGGAGATTAAGTCGTCGTCGGTGATCTTCTTATCGGGTAAAACGTCGTTCAGCCAATAGCAGCCGGAGAGATAGCCGGCTCGTCCCACCAACACCTCATCACAGCCGTATTTGGTGTGAATGAACTCCTTGCTGGAAGGAATGCCCGACTTGAAGTTCGCCAGGTCGTTGGAAAGCTCCTCGGTGTCCTTGATTGCCTGTGATATGGCTGCGGAGACGGCATATATTCCAGCATTGCCACAGAGAAAGGAGTAGCGCTCGGCAGACCGTTTCTTAAAGCGCTCGGCATTCGCTTTGGCATTTCGAATGAAGGCGGATGCATGTTGTAGTGCTGGGGGGTAGAGGTCCCGCGTCTGCTCGCAGCTGGCCAGCTTCCAGAACATGAAGGCGATGCCGGCATTGCCCACATACAAATCCCCACGGTCGTCCTCGTCGTCACTGTTCGGATGACAATGCTCCAAAATAGTATCCACGTAGGTACAGATGAGATTTTTTATGTGTTCCTCATCGCTGGCGAACGCCGTGTTCTCGCCGTCAAGGAAATCTTGGAACGGATTCTTTAAATATCGTCGCTCCATTTCCGTATTGGTAAAAGTTTCCTCGTCCGGCTCGCGGCTGAAGTGAGTTTTTTTTCCACGTCCTACTTCGCAATATTTTAATTGTTCCTGTCAATGCAAAGAAAACATTAGGAAAGGGTCGCCAATCGATCTGCTGGCTTAGGGCGCGGCCGGTGTCTGGCTCTCCCCTACTCACCTGCTTCAGGTACGAACGGTAGTTTTACCTGTTATGCGTATCGTTTGGTATTCTGGAGAGTCTGTCAAGTGTTCGAATTGCCTAATATTACCAAGAAATATGTTTTTTTGTTTGTGTTGTGCAAAAATATTGTATTCCAATAATGTGTAGATATGCAAGGACAACAATTTTACAATAGGTCAAAATATTCGGTTTGTAGACAAAGATTTATGAAGCACTAACAAGCTCAATTTGAAACATTTACACACAAATTTGGAAATCCTGGCATCCTTCGCCCTGGTAAAGTTTACTAAAGTTGCGAGATGATACTATCGCTTGCTATATATATTTCGGCTTATCGATGTATTCGGGCGCTTATCGCAACCAATGGTCGTATTCCACTAAACTTCAGGGCCAATCTAGTCTGAAAAAAAGAAAAACCGTGATTCAACTAAACTTTTATTAATGACTGTGGGACCAGATATTAAGACATTATGGGAAAAGCATACAAAGGATATTTCACAGGCCCAAGCGAAAGTGGAAGGCGACAAGCGAACCCAGCTAGAAAAGTGAAATAATGAAGAAAAATAAAATCGCAGGATCGGATTTATTTAATATTGCGGTGTGCATTGCCAGTTCTACAGGCCCACAAATTATACATTTGTGGCAGTCCCCGTAGTCCGCTTAACAAAAAAATTATATAATCTAAAGTTCAGCTTGTCTTTCATAATTTCCAACGTCCAGTCAGCAATTATCGGAGCTGATTTTTTGACTCACTTCGGCTTGCTTATTGATCTCAAGGGCCGGCGACTCATAGATCCCCCATCTCCGATCTTGACAATCGACTTTGTGAGTGCCTATCACCAGATTCCTGTCGCTCATGAGGACATTCCAATAACTACTGTCCCGTAGTGTTTTCTTTGGCTGCTGCATTGACGACATCATCGTGTTCTCCAGCTCTCACGAGGAACACCTGCACCAATATTTGAAATTCTACGCGAGAACATGTTAAGCATTATAACGCAGAAGTGTCATTTTGGAAAGAACGAGGTTGTTTTTCTAGGCTAAGCTATCAACTCCAAAGGATTTAAGACGCCTAGTGAACGCACTAAAATTCTTCAAGAATTTCATAAACCAACAAAAATCATGAATTCGCGAAGATTCCCTGACTTGGTCACGTCAATGTGTTCCATGTCAGCGCTCGAAAATCCAACGGCACACTCGCAGTGCTGTCGATCACATGGAAGTCCCAGATCGATCGCTTCTGTATATGGCCTCTAGCTGTTCCACTGCAAATATGGCGGCAGTAATAGTTGCTTTAGATGTCTGCACACACTGGATCTGTCAGTTTGACACGCCTCTAACCATAACCACTGATCAAGGAACACCCATCGAGTCTGAGCAGTCACGAATGATCGGTGACAGACTACAGCATACCACCCGCAGTCAAATGGGCTTGTCGAGAGATGACATCGCACACTGAAGGCTCAATAACGTGTAACTCACACATCCCTTGGCCGGAGCTCCTTCCAACTGCACTTTTCGGTCTGCGTGTAGCACGGGGGGTAGTAGATGTCTTAAGGTATAATAAGTATAAGTATACTATCTCTCTCTTTTTCACGCACTCTTCATCTGCCGGTGTTGGCTGGTGGGCTAGTGCTTGTGTGAGAAGAGAGACAGATTTAGCAGAATAAGCAGTATGGAAACAGATAAAATAATTAAGAATCAAACAGTTCATTAGGGAGAAGGCGGATAAACGAAGTGCAAGAACTAACATTGGCACATAACATAGGGCGGACAGACAGACGTAACTATGTAAATGGCTCTTGATGCTGATCAACGCTCTTCTGGGCGTTACACACATCCACATCCCCCACAAAACTAATATATACCTATACTATTTGATTATAATGTATAAAATGAATAAATCCTTTTAATTCCGTGCACTCTAATTGCGCGATATCTCTCTGGTGCACTAGTAGTTGTGGTGGCTTGTTTCCATTCGCCGCACAATGATGAAATTATATTCAAATTAAATTCATGCTGTGCACTAGACCTTAGGAGAAACATTTTCATTTAAGGGCCAAATACACAAGATGTTCCCATTTTTGTTTATGTGTGTGTTTTAGAGACACAGAGTAGATATTAGGTAGCATGTTCGCAGCATAAAAAAGTGTTCTGAAACTCAGAACTTCTGATAGGTCTATAGATTATATTTACATGTAGAATACGACATAAATTTTCCCTTGGTAACTCATTAGTTTATTCAATAGTAATATAAATATATAATCGATTTATCTTCGAAACAAGTGCTCTGGACGACTCATTATCTGCGCTGTCCTCCGCTCAAGATAGTGGCAATACGGATGAATATGTTCAATACATCTAGGTAAATGGACATTGAGCTGAAGCATAAATCAGAATAATTGGGGTTAGTTATGAACACACAGTTTCACACAATATTGACTCACGCATTGATAGGGTCGAAGGGGGCATAGGAGTATTGGGGATGAACCTCAGCCTTGCGGACCATTCTCTGTGTGTCGTACAGCAGGAAGCCACTGAAAAGCACCAGACCACCATAGAGGGATATGGATGCCAGACCTAGATAAAGATAATTATTGGAGGGTGGATTAAACGATTGCATACCATAGGCATCGTTTACTACTCACCAGCACCCAGTGCTGTTGTTGGCGGTAGCCACAAAGAAGCCAACGAGGAGGCAAAGACAAATCCCAATCCAATGGCCAACGGGCCACCCATGTACAGGAACTTGTCGCTTGGCGCACATGCAGCGATTGTGGACAGTCCACCGACAATACCACCGGTGTAAAGAGCAGCACGAGTCAGAATCGGACCACCAATGAAACAAAGAGGAGCGATGACAGCACCTAAGATGGCGCAGTGGACTGCCCACGCGAGGTGCTTCGTCCCAAGGCCTGGATGGTACTCAATTGAGCGCGCTACTGCCCCACTGCCAATGACGAGCGCTAGCGAAGATATAGACCACTGTTCGAATAAAGTGAAAGTTTTACGTTTGCTTGGATTTGCGTGAAGGGGGGGCAGTTGCACTGGTGTGTACTTACCAAGAAACCGCCGCGCGAGGCCAACGCCAACAGGCGGGGCGAACGAAAAACGGCAGCTGCAGTGGCTGCTGTCAGGATGCAAGATCCACCGAAGAAGGCGTAGGTGCTCTGGATGCGATCCCTTACATATTGTGGCCACATTCTTTATTGAAAAAAAAGTTAATTTAGACTGCACAACATCTGCAACCCAACGACACTCACATGGCATTATCGGCAATGCTCGTATGCTTGCCCAGGCCCACGCCATAGTAGCAGAGGGCTCCCAACCCGACAACTGCGGCACCAGCAGCGGCACCTTTTCCCATCGAATACGCTAGAATTGATGATATTAAACTGATTACACAAGATTTGCATTTACATATTATATTTACCTACCATTGACACTTGGTGGAGCCATCAGTTTCTCTTTCAGTGATGGATGGCGCAACTGCTGTTCCTCTACAGGAGCGCGTGTGCGCACCGGGCCACGAGCATAGTTACGCACATCAGCGAGCTTAAGTTTTGATTTCAGAAAGCCCTGTGAAGACTGCTGACCAAGAAGGTTGCTGCCCGGACGGGCTGCCGACAAAGCAAATCGCAACATTATGCTATTGTGATGAAATTCGCGGACCTTAACTTTGCTATTCTTTTTCTCTTAGGATATGTATATGTAGTTGTCTTTATCTGGTGCAGTTTTCTTTTGTAATGTTAAGTGTTATATTCTTAGGTTAATAACTGGTGCTATTAGCCTCCCTGCACTTTTTCAATGTTTATTCTTGTGTCTGTTTTGTGTTCTGTCTTAAGCCTGTTTGATAGCAGTGACCAGTGGTGTGACCAGAGGTGTGCAATGAATTTCGTACGGTTACACTGCTCAGACAGCTGTTTGGTTTTGTTTAAACTTTAAAGTAAACAAAGTTAATGAAATACACTTCTTCGGCTGGGGTCGCTCTTCCCCAGGCATTACCTGGGCTCCCCAATATTTTATTGTTAAAGGAATGTGTCTGGCTATCAGCAGCAGCAGATGGCGACGCCTCCCGTGCAACCGCCTCGACCACCGTGAAGATAAAATGTTTTGCAGAGCATACACATGGGCAGAGACGAAAATAACCCAATAGACAAAGCAAAAACAAATATAATCAATTTATACTACTTGGGATTGGCAGCTCTTGTTTTGGCAGAGGAGGTACAAGCAGAATGTTGGTTTTATATTCATAAAAATTAATAAAAATAATAAATTTAATTTCCATATAATTTTCTCGAAAATAGCTGCCTCAATTAAATTTTATTTAATTATTTCTTCATAAATATGTATATAAAACAAATATTGTTTTTAAAACATGTTTCCTTCACGGTGGTTGCGGCGGTTGTACGGGAGCCGTCGCCATCTGCTGCTGCTGATAGCCAGACACATTCCTTTAACAATAAAATATTGGTGATCCAAGGTAATGCCTGGAGAAGAGCGACCTCAGCCGAAGAAGTGGATTTTATTAACTTTAAAGCCTAGTATTCAGATCCAAAAACTGTTTGCCAGTGGTGTGACCAAAGGTGTGCACTGCATTCCAAACGGTTACACTGCTCAGACCGCTGCTTGGTTTTGTTTAAAGTTAACAAAAGGGTGGGGGGGGGGGGGGGGGCGGCCCCCGGGGGCCCTCGGGGGACATTAAAGGAAAGGAAAGGAGTGGGACAAAAAAAAAAAAAAAAGGGGGAGGGCCCCCCGGCCGGACCCCGTAAAAAAAAAATTGTTTGAAAACAATATTTGTTTTATATTTATGAAAACTAATAAAAAATTATAATATCCATATAATTCTCATTCATATAATACTGCATTACTTAGATTCTATTTGTCTTCATTATTGAAATATTTCATTTGGTTTTTTGTACGCTTATTGCAATGTTTGCTGGCAAAATATATCAAATTGATATAATTTTCGAGGTGGGTCTAAACATACCAAAAAAACAAGCAAATACTTCGGATACTTTTGCAGTATATACAGACCTTTTTTTTGTTGATCTGAGTCACCTGCAGTACGAGTCAGCGATGTGTAAACAACCACACATCGATGGCAACGTCATGCAGCTCGATGACATAAGCGATGACCTGCCATACGATGGGCTGTTTACTTTAACACAGGGATGTCCTAGGAACATAATCGATGACATAGTAAGCGAGAACTAACCGAAAGTAGGACACTACTCGACAAAATTGGACTTTTTATTTAGGCTGTGAAACAAAACGACTTTTTCTGATAGATTTCGGGATTTACAAATTTTTGTAGTAATTTATTATTTTTTTTATGGTGTCATTTTTTTTTTTAAGTATTTTTAAAATTTGGTATTTTCTTTAATGGTTATTTTCAGAGGTAATGCTTCTATTTTTCACATAACTTAAGTATCTTATATCTGGTTGCATAGAGACATTGCAGTTCTGAAAAAAGATTTTAATGAAAAATACCTGAAACGACGCCTAAATAATGCGTCTATCTAAAACCAAACCAAACCAAAGTGTTGGCCAAGAATTATTTTTTTTTTCGACTTTTCCCGAATTTTTAAAGTCAAAATTTCAAAAAAAATACCGCAAAAAATGTTTAAATTTGAATTTGAAAGCTTAATATCTTTCAGGCGTTAAGCTGCAGATACAAAAGTTCTGGGTCGGATTTATAGCATTTTACATTTTTTTGCTACATCTGTTAACTACATATACATATATTATGTATATTATACATCTAACATGTAGATTAAACATGTACCATTCATATTCTACATCTCCTCCGCAAGGGGTTGCTCGCGCACTGAACGCGGCAGAGTGTGCGAGCGGGATCATATAATTATGATCCAATCTGATTCAGATTCGGCAGTCTGATAGATATGGCTATTCTCTACGATACTGCGCTTTTAGTTTTATCGTATCTTTAAAAATGTGCCTGCCACAGATTTTCGTCCTTTGTGGTGGCGGAAGGGGGCGGGGCGAAATTTTGAAATACACTTGTAGCAGTGTGATATCACATGAGTCTGGAAATCAAATTTGGTTACCCTAACTCTTATAGTCTCTGAGATCCAGGCGCTCAACAAGACGGACGGACAGACAGACATGGCTATATCGACTCGGCTAGTGATGCTGATCAAGAATATATATACTTCATGGGGTCGAAAACGTTTCCTTCTCTGCGTTACACACATCCACTTTTACCACAAATCTAATATACCCCTTAACTCTTTTTTGAGTACGGGTATAAAAAGAGTTTGGTTTGACCAACGCGTCGATCGCGACGTCGACTTCATATTCTACTCGTCTGTCGCAGCGGCATCGCTCTTCTGGTACTCCAGGGGAAGGACAAAAATTTTAGAACCCACACAAGCACAGTATGTGTGAATACATGGCACACACACATTTACGTAACCTGGAAACGAAACTCAAAACGGTTTCGGAAAATAAGAATTGATAAAAATTTTGTCGTGTCTGTTTACACCAGGGGTCGGCACACAGCCTCTTGCATTTTTTTGGTGCGTTTGTGTGCGAAAACAACAGACACGAAGGAATTGTGCATAGGGCTTCTCTGCCGCTGAGGCAGGCTCCCGACCCCGAGCCGAAGGCCCTGGGAGCTGGGACAGAAAACTCAGCTTACATCTGAAAATTAATGCCGATTAATACTAGAAAAGCAGTCGATGGTATTTGCTGGTATTCGATTGTATTTTGCTATCCGCTCGAAAAATATAGAAGTATTCTATATTCAGCTATGGTACCTAGCAAACAGAAACGTAAAGCCTAGTACTCAGTTAAAAATATGTTTGATAGCAAAATGGGCCATATATTCTTCTAGCGGCCAGTGGTGTGACCAGAGGTGTGCACTGCACACACCTTTTTATTTCCTTTTATATGACTAAAATGAGTACCGGGTATAAGATTAATAAATAATAATATCCATATAATCGGTATTCATGCGAATGTCTTAATTAAATTTAATTTGTTCTTCATTATTATACTTTTTTAGCTGGCTTGCACTTGTTTCTTTCCATTTTTGATGTGTGTGTATATATCTTTTGGACGACGCAAGACAGAATAATTCTATATTCCGCTCGAGATGGGAAAATACCATCGGTTGCTTTTCTAGTATGTATCGAATGGCCCTTTTTCGGAACTGAGTACCAGTCTGCGAAACGTCTGAGTACTAGGCATAAGGTTAGGTTATAGTTCAGTTCTTTCACTTTAGTTCGTTTTTTTTTTGATCGTTCATGAACGATCCACCACTACTTGAACTAAGTGCGTCAGGGGACCAATGTTATATGGTACACATTTCCTTCGTTTTATTGATTTCCTTTCATCAAAACGCAACGCAACAGCTGAAACTACAACTAACTAGGGTCTAATTCCACACAATCACAATATTAATTACAATTATAAGCAAAAAAGCTAGGCTGCGCAGCCTACACATAGTTTTTACGTATCGGAACGAGTTTCCTGCGGATCTAGCCGCTGCTTTTTGTTTATTACTATCACTTCCGTAAGGTGCGACTTGCGCAGCGAGCCATTGTGGTCGTAAGTATTGGTTTGTTCCAATGTTCCTTCCGCATTCGACTCGTATGTCTTGCATTCGTACAGCGGACAGCACCTGGGGTATTCAAGATTAGTCTCTGTTGGCGGAACGGGCCGGCAGTCGCCCTTGATGGAGCTCGGCACCAAACAACTGAACCAAAAAGTTTATATATTTTAGAGTTCATATCAAAACATTAAAAGCTCACCTGTCTTCCCAGAGCTGCAGAGTGCCCAGGCACTGAACCCTTATGCATAGGCCCAGGCGTGTGAAAACCTCACCAACATACAGATGGCGACCGGTCTGTGTGTCCATGCAGAACTGCTGATTATAGTGATACGATGAAGCTGCTGGATAAGCAAATTGTTCAGTAAATGAAGCGTGCTCCTATAAGTAGTATTTCTGTATTCTCAGCTTACAGCGATACGGAAGTGCCGCCTCCCCTCCAGCGAGAATGGCGAGCAGCACCAGCAGGACCACAGATGTAAGCGCTGACGATTCCATTTCTCTCGATCAGCTGGTGAAACTGGTCTGGCCCGACGATTGCAAAGTTTAGCGCACAACTGAGTTCCGCGCAAATATCTTTCTTCTTTTTTAAATTAAACAACACCAACAGCTGTGCTCGTGCTGCGTGTGAGTGTGTCTGTGTTTAAAATCACGCTCTTCCCACATTTGCGCGCTTTCCCTACAATGAATTGTATTGTATTTGAGCGTGTTAATGTTCGTGTGTGTTCAGTGTTTTTCATGAATCAATTTTTTTATAGTTTTAGGAAGTGGATGGCTTTTGAAAAGAGTCCTTAATCGAGTTCAAGGAGCAATTGTTTTGTGGTGGACACATCACTTGGCAATATTCGCTCACTGCGCCCTTACGGTTCCAAAGCTCGTTTTACGATGATCTTCTTATCGCTTGGCCACAAAATCAGTCGTTCTTGCTGTTTTTGCGTAATGTGCAAAGGAAAAACAAAAAATCGAAATCCATGTGTGTGATTGTGTCCGTCTGACGTTTTGTCTGCGTACGTGTATTCATGTGAGTACCTATTGTACGTACAAATGTAAATACATAAGTTTGTATATGTGCTCATTTGTATGCGCGAAAGAGAAATAGCACTTAGAAGTTCAATTAAAAAAATTTGTTTATATTTATATTTTCTTCTAGGTACGGCAGCACGGGCGGTCTTGCCTGCTTAACATATAACATGCCACCCGTCCATGCATTTCCATTGTCATCATTGCAGACAGTGAGTAACAGAAGCACACCATGCGTCACAAGTTATTAATAAATATGTATTTAATTTTATTTTCATGTACTTTCCCGTTTTCCAACAGCCACATGGGTGAGAAGTGAGTCGGATTTGCAATAATTGTAGGGTATAAAATACACAATATTCCATTCCGGCACCTTCAATTGGTCGACTGTGCTTCCGTCTCCCACTACGCATACGGATGCTTCATGTTATTATCTCTCGTACGGATTCCCGTACTTCCTCATTCATATCTGAAAACCATCTTCTTGTGCAGCATCTTTATTGATCTATATACATATATTAATGATGATAATACTCACACAAAACAATGTTTAAAAAAGATCAGAAATGTATTCTACATTTTCCGCAAAATTTTCGGGCTTTTTCAGCACTTTTAAACTATTTTTAAACAATTAGCCAAATCATTCTAAACAGATTATTTCATCTGTACTATATAAACAGATTTTTTTGATTGCTGAATTTATTTTTTTGATTTATGCAACACTTTCCATACAAAAAATCAAACTAACGTTTGACAGCCCTGGAAAGGCCTACTTTATACAAAAATACTAAACTTTTTCCTATTATTCTTAAATTTTCGAATTTTCCGCGCAATTTTCTTAATTTTTTCTTTTATAAGAACCTTCTCCTGACGATAACAAATACAACAAAAAATAAATTAGTGAAATCGGTCCAGCCGTTCACTCGTGATGCCAGGACCAAGGGAATATATAAGAGAGAAGTACATATATGTATCGTATGTATGTTTTTTGTATGTACATGTACATATTTATGTATCTTGTGAGAAATGACATGCGGATGAAAATTTAAATTTCGGTTTTATAAAACTACATACATACATACATACATAAGTAAAAAATTTTAAAATTGTTCGGAACAGCTACATAGGGTAAATGGGTACATTTTGGATGGAATCCACCGGAAACAATACACGGTGGCAGCGTACCCTGACATCCAGAAGGCTTTCGACAGGGTGTGGCATGACGGACTCCTTTCCAAAATCAAGCCTCTACTCAACCCGCAGCTCCACGAGTTGACAAAAAGTTTCCTGTCTGATAGGAGCTTCCGAGTGGTGCCGAATGGAGTTGCATCCTCGGCGAAATCCATCTGGGCTGGTTTTCCACAAGGCCGCGTGCTAGGGCCGTTGCTATACAATATATTCACTCATGTCATGCCAAAGCCAGCGATGTCCGCACCCCCCAAAACCAGTCCATCAGAGTCGCAACCTTTGCTGACGAAACTGCAGTGTTGTCTAGCGCTGGCTGTGTCTATAACGACACGGACAACCTGCAAAGGTACCTCAAAAAATTTGAGAACTGGGCGTGCAGTTGGAACGTTTGTATGCGCGAATCAAGACACGTGTGCAGTGGTCACGCAAACGCTCCGAGAGGGAACGTGCCCAGAAGTAATCTTCCATAGCGAACTGGTGCCCCAGAATATATATATATATATATATATATATACCCCTTGATACCCGCCTAACCTTCAAAAGCCACATTAGGAACGTAAGGGGTAAACTCGAAAGCAATGTCTACAGGCAGTCCTGGCTCCAGTATGGAGTCCAGGTCTAAGGCATAGCAGCAAAGACACATCTTACCAGGATAAGCACCTTCCTGAGTAAGTTCCTACGGAAGATCACTGGAGCAGAATGGTTCATCAGGAACGTTGACATCGCCAGAGACCTCCTTGTCCCCCTGGTCGGTGATGTTATAAACCAACAAGCCTAAAGGTACATGGCAAAGCTAAGGAGTCACCCAAACGTCCTGGCAAGGAGACTTACGAGATGTAGACTTCTACGAAGACTGGCCCGTGTCCACCGACCTGACCACAGGAAGCTGTAGGAAGAAACGCCTGTACCATTGTGTTTCCTTATCTAGCCGTATCGTCCATTCATAAATGTCGCTCCGTTTCACGTTAATTCCTTGTAATTCTAGTTCCTTAGACCTATGTATTCGTTCTGTTTCTGATATAAATGCTGAAAAAAAACGAATTTACCGAAAAAAAGTGTTATCCATAATGTATACATAGATGTATACAAGAAAATCTGAACAAAAACGAAGCTTCAATTATAACCTATGCTTCATGTTCTACATGTTTCTTGAGGTTTAATATTTAGTTTTTTAATAATTTTTGCTTTCTTTACGTCCTCCTCGGACTGGCATGGGTCGGATCAAACTAATCAACGTCGAGTAGAGGTGGCAAGTCTTTTTCTGAGTGAGCGCTTTGGAAAATTTAAATACACGGCTTTTTAGTTTCGGAGATATGAGCATTCAAAGTTGACCACTTTTTTAGCTAGCAGCATTTTCTCAATTGTATGCACATACTTCATCTTTCAGCTCAAATAAAAAGTAAACTATGGCATGTATTGGTATTGTTTTGGTATATATTATTAGGTGTATACATATATCGGTTGCATTTATCAATAAAAAAATTGTGATTGTTGGAAAGACTCTTAAAAAAATTTATTTTTTCAAAACATCTTTTTTTTTTTGGTTATTTTTATACCCGTACTCAAAAAAAAGTTAAGGGGTATATTAGATTTGTGGACGGGCAGACGGAAAGACGGACGGACAGACATGGCTATATCGACTAGGCTATTGATGCAGTTCAAGAATATATCTACTTTATGGGGTCGGAAACGTTTCCTTCTCTGCGTTACACACATCCACTTTTACCACAAATACAATATACCCCTTAACTTTGAATTCTGTACAGTAACAAAATTGTATCGTAAGTATTTATTTATTTATTTATTGAAGAGGATCCGCAACTATCTGCTAATATAAACTATGATTAAAATTAAAGGAAAAAAGGGGATATAAGAAATAATTAAAAACTAGAGGATTGTGGGTACAGGTACTAGCTCTAATTTTAAGGAATAATTCAGGGATAGGGTATGATAAAGATTATTATAATTAGAGCATAAAATTCGAAAAGGGTCGTGTTGAGCGTAATTAGACCTACAGAAGGGTAAACGAAACGGACGAAAGGTACGGGTAGGTCTAAGGGGAACAGAAAAGTCAAGCTGGCCAAGAAGTGATTGTGAGTCAACAATCCCAACTGGGAGCTTGTGTCCGAGTCCCAGTTTAAATTACGTAAAGCAAAAATGGTTTTTGGACCGATTCGAAAATGGACTGTTGCTCCTTGTACTGTGGACTCCACACACAAGAATAACATTCCAGAATCGGACGAACCAAGGAGACTTACAGTGTTTTCGTGACATACGGGTCGTCAAACTCATTGGACCAACGCTTTTTAAACGCTAGAACACCTTTTGTTTTATTTACAGTTACAGCTATATGGCTATTAAAGCACAGTCTATGATCGAAAAGAACTCCAAGGTCATTTGTGCTCGAAATTCGTTCGAGGGCATGATTTCCAAGAGCGTACGAGACAAAATGTGGAGTGCTACTGTAAAAAGTCATAAGTTTGCATTTAAAAAAGTTCAGAAAAAGGAGATTTTTTGAAAAAAAGAGTAAGAGTATGTTATAACTTGAGGAAGGTCATTCACAAACAAAATACACAGAAAAGTAGACCTAAATGACTACCTTGTGGCACTCCTGATGTAACATTAACGACATTCGACAACACATTACTAAGTTTAGAAGATTAGTGGGGAAACCAATTAAGGAAAGCTTGTGAAGGAGCAGAGAATGGTTCACGGAATCAAAGGCCTTGCTAAAATCCGTTAAAATTACGTCTGTTTGCAGTGAGCTTTGAAATCCTCGTTTAATTGCAGAAGAGAACTCGAGAAGGTTTGTCGATGTTGATCGATTTAAAAAAAAATCCGTTTTGCGATGGAGATATGAGACTACTGAATAGGTGTTGCAATTGCCTGGTAAGAAGGCAGCTTCGGAATGGCGGAAAGCTTTGCAATACCTCGGTAGTTCTCAATGTGAGCTCTTGAACCCTTTTTGTAAAGCGGAATGATGTAGGATTCGTTCCAAATGACTGGACGACAAGACCGTTCCAATGATAGGTTGAAAATATATGTCAAGGGTTTGCATAGAGACTGCGCACAGTGCTTTAAAATACAGCATGGTACCTTGTCTGGACCCGCTGAGAATGATATGTCAATCGTTGACAAACCATCTAGAACCTCACTTTCCTCAAAGAAAGGCAGACAAATTCTGTTGGCATGAGGTAAATGGAGAGGATACGGAGTGGATGCGTGGTAGATATGTGACGAGTACGTTGATTGGAAGAAGGTGGAAAATAAATTTGCAATACCAGAAGCAGAAGATTCTGACTTGTCTTGATAATGAAGGGATGGAGGAAATGCATTGGACTTACGTTTAGAATTTACGAACGAATAGAATTTTTTATATTTATTCATTTATTGGCCAACAGATTCAAAAAAATATCCTTAACTGGCTAAACTAGCTTAATTCTACCTTAAATAATAACAAACAGCAACAAAATATAAAAATCAAACATGAAAAAGAAAAAAGTCAGAAAGTATCCGTCTGACGGCTCTCTTCCCTGGCAAAAGTCAAACCGTATCCCTGCTGGCAGCGCATTGTGTTGGCGGAGAGCCCTGGAAATGGGCTCATTATTGCCATAGTTGGTCCGATGCCGATCGACCACAATAGGTGCATGCGCTCTTAGGCTCCTGGCAGGCGCACTAAAGCCAATCCGACTAAGCAGGTCAGGACAATCAATATTACCCACTAGTAGATTATACAGAAATATCTGTGCCGCGATGGTCCTACGATCCTCGAGAGAGGAGAGGTGCACAAGGCGACATCTACGCTCATACGACGGCAATGGGAGAGAAAAGTGCAAGGATCACTACGAAAATTTTTAACACACCGGGAAAGGTATTGATTATAACACAGACTATTAACAATATTAACAATAACAATATTAACAATTAACAATTAATAAGGAATTGAGAACGAACAGAGGAATATTGGGCGAAGACAGACATAGATCCAGTATTCTGATACTTTTTATAGAGCCTAGTTTTTCTATTCTTTAAATAGGACAAATTCTTGGAAGTTTTGACGAAACAGATTTGATAACAGGAACATATGTACATATTAAGGGCGTCGTTAATAGTGTCATAGAACGAATTGACGGTTTCGTCAATGTTCTGTAACTCGTGGAGAAAAGACCAGTCAACGTGCCATGGGATTGGCAGCACAACTGAATCGGACATACTCAAGGGATATAGCTAAAGTTGGATGGTAGGGTTCTTCAGGAAGTGATACTGGACTTACTCTGGAGACCGTAGCTAGAGCAGAATCACTGATCTGGAATACTCCCTTTTGAGTAGCTTGATTTTAGTGGACTGTATTATTTTTATTTCTTGTTCGGTTCGCTGTCTTTTCGGTACTGAATAATGCCGGCGCAGCAGCAAGCGAATACAGCTGTTTTTTCGTCTCTTACATTCTATCCTAATTTCCTTTTGTTTTCGAGATGGACTTAATATATAAAGGTGACAAAATAATATCGGATGCGTTCCTCAACATCCCGGCCCGCCCTGAAACATAGTTTCTGAACCGGGCAATACAGCAATCTTAGTGATTGGTCGGGTAATTTCTCCAGATGGGGTCTTGAGCCTGACTGCTCGAACTAGGTCGTCCTTTCCTGGATAGGTTTCAATAACCTTTGCGATGTTCCATGAAGACGGTGTTGTGTTGGATTCCTTAACAAGCACAACGTCTCCGCTCGTGATGTTAGGGACTGACGTGGTCCATTTCGGACGCTATTGCAACGTTGTCAGGTACTCCTGATGCCATTTTTTCCAGAAACCTTGGTACATAGATTGAATGCTCTGCCAGTAGCCCAATCGGCCCACAGGGATGTGATCCAAGTCAGCCTAAGGTATAGCGGTGTATGGACGTCCAATTAAGAAGTGAGCTGGCGATAGATAGTTGACCTCAGTATCTGGTGTGTAGCAGAGAGGTCGTGAGTTGACCACTGCGCTGACTAGAGCAAGTAGGGTACGCATCTGCTCAAATGTAAGCGTTGAGCTTCCGATGACTCGCCGAAGATGCAGTTTAACAGATCGAACTGCCGATTCCCACTTTCCACCCCAGTGAGGCGCACGTGGTGGAATGAAAACCCATTGGATACCATCATCTGCCAGGGTATGGGTGATCAGGTTGGTGTGTTGCTGTGACGCCAGTAGTGTTTGCATTTCATCGAGTGAGCGTTTTGCACCGATGAAATTTGTGCCGTTGTCGCTGTAGATTTTGCTGCACCTCCCACGTAGAGATATGAAGCGCCGCAGCGCTGCCAGGAACGTTTCAGTGGTGAGATCAGTGGCAAGTTCCAAGTGGATTGCCGACGTGACTAGGCAAACAAATAGGCATATGTAGCCCTTACTGATGCGTGGTTTGCGACCCTTGCCATCCTTGAGAAGGATTGGCCCAGCATAGTCGCAACCGGTGTTGACAAATGGCAGTGCCTGCGTTATACGAATGCTGGGTAGGTCAGCCATTCGTTGCTGTGATGTGTGCTGTCTTTGTCGAAAGCAAGCCAAGCAGTCGTGTGTAATTTTGCGTATGAGATTACGTGCGCCGAATATCCAGAATCTTTGGCGAACAATAACGAATAGTGCAGAAACACCTGGGTGCAGGTTGACTCGGTGCTCGTGTTCCAAGATGAGTTTCGTGACGCGATGGTGTTTTGGCAGCAAGACTGGGTGTTTTGCTTCTGTAGGCAACCCTGAGTACATTGTCCTTGTCAATGATTGGTGAAAGTTTCACCAGTTAAGATCGGCTCCGTAATGGTTTCTTGGCAAGTAAAAGTTGGTAGTCGTCTTTGAAGCATGTTTGTGTTTGTCGCAAACACATAATGCGTGCCGTATTGAGCTCCTCAAATGTAAGAGATGTGGAGCTTCTGTCCTGAGATGGATGCTTGGTGCGTTCAATGAAGCGAACAACATAGCCAACAACGTGGACGAGCTTCAGCCAGGAAGAAACTCGGGCTATTAGTTCCTCCAGCTGATTAACCGATTGTGATTCGGTCAATGTGGACAAGCACGTAGTTTTGACTTCATTTTGTATGCCATTTCCTGAAAGAGATAAGTAATACCTTGAGTTGTTCAACTTTACCATGAATTGATCCCTGTCCCGTAGCCACAAGGGACCAGTCCACCACAACTGAAAGTCCATAAGGTCGGCAGCCATGAGGCCTCTGGACACACAATCAGCTGGGTTTGTTTTGGAGTCCACATGACGCCAAGCATGGCGAGGGATGGAGTCCAGAATTTCCGAAGTGCGGTTCCCAACAAATGTCTTCAGCTGGGCTGGTGCATATGATAGCCATGATAGAACAATTGTAGAATCGCACCATGCAAAGACAGTGGTGTTTCTCTGTCGTAATGCAGACTTAATTGAGCGTATCAGTTTGCTCAGTAGAAGTGCTCCGCAAAGTTCCAGGCGTGGCAAAGATTGTTGCTTGAGTGGGGCCACCCTTGTCTTTGCAGCTACTATCGATACGGAAATAGAGCCATCGTCGTGTATTACTCTGCTGTACACTACAGCAGCGTATGCCTTGATTGAAGCATCGGAGAATCCGTGCAACTCGATGTTGTCTGCGTCGTTGACAACCAAACGTGGCAGCTGAAACTGCTGCAAAGTGTCGAGATCTGCTCGCCACTTCAGCCAATCGTCTGCCAGTTTGTTTGGGAGTGGATCATCCCAGTCCAGATTGAGTAGCCATAGGCGTTGAAAGAGGATCTTGAATTGAACCAGGACGGGTGCCATGAGTCCAAGCGGGTCGAATATCCGTGATACGTCGGACAAGACTTGTCGTTTTGTGCAGCTGGGATTTGCAGATAGACCCACATTGTACGATAAAGTGTCTTTTCCAGGGTGCCAGTAGAGTCCCAGAACCTTTACTGGTGACGAATGAGTAAGTTGGGTAGAGGAATCGGGGTCCTCTGTTATGGAGTTGGTATTTGATACCCATTTTCCGAGCTCTAAGTTGGCGCAAGACATTAGTTGTATGAGTTCGTTTCGATTTTGTAGCAGTTCTTCCTCACTGTTTGCTCCAGTAAGAACGTCGTCAACGTAGAAATCCTCCAATAGGATTTTCGCAGCATTCGGGAATTCGTGCCGATGATCCGAAGCCAGTTGTTCCAATACACGAACTGCTAGGAATGGTGCACATGAGGTTCCGTATGTGACAGTACAAAGTTGGAAATGCTTGATTTGTTCCGATGGATCTTCTCTCCAAATGATCCTCTGAAAGTCTCGATGCTTGCTGCTGACCCATATTTGGCGGAACATTTTCACAATGTCAGCTGAGAATACGAATTTGTACATTCTGAAGCGGAGGCACACAGCAAACAGATCGCGTTGGATGCTGGGTCCTATAAAGAGAGTGTCGTTCAAGGCCTTTCCATTGGTGTCGCGAAATGAACCATCAAAAACTACACGGAGTTTTCGACCCAACACAGGGTGGTGTGGCATGTAGAAATGCTGCCCAGCAGTGATTTCGTTTGACGGCAGTTCTCGCATGTGTCCCAAAGATTGATATTCTCGCATGAAATTGATGTATTGGATTCGTAGCGGCTCATTGTGTTGTAAGCGCCGTTCCACCGATTTGAAACGGCTGAGAGCTCCTTGTAGAGTGTCTCCAAATTCAGGATGTGCAGTGTTGAATGGAAGCTGTATGTACTTCCCCTTTTCATCTCGAGTGTGTGTGGCGAGGAAGTGTTTCTCGACCTGTTCATATTCGGGTTTCAGTTTAGTAGTACAGTCGACGCTCTCCAGCTCCCAAAACTTCTGGAGTGACGATTCTATATCGAAGGTTGTGATAAGTGTAATTGCGTTACGTGTTTGTAACCCATCCGAAAACCGATGAAATGGCGATAAGATTGCCCTTGCTGTCGTACATCTTCCTTCCTGTAAATGTAGACCATACGCAGCGTTCCGATACATAGGAGAGTTCTGAGCCTGTATCCAATAAGATTCGACAGGTTATGTATTCTCCCTTTGCGTTCTGAACATAAACCATGGCCGTGGGTAATGTGCTTCTGCTCAATCCATTTGTTAGTGTTGATGTTGCAGTGCCTTGCGCACATACAACCGAAGATGCACCTTCTACTTGGGCAACGTGACTTGAAGTCACCGCAGTGTTGTATTGAGCATTTGAATTGCTCCCATACTCCTCCTCAGTTTGAGGAAAGCTCCCGATAGTGAAAGATGTAGTACCTTGTGAATGGAGTAAGGTGTGGTGATGACCTTTGCAGTGTTTGCATGTGTATTTGGATTTACACTTGCTGCTCAAATGACCAGGTTTCATACAGTTGTAACATAAAGCCTTATCCTTAACAAAAGATCGTCGTTGCAAAACTGTCATGTCCAAAAATTGAGAACAGCCATACAGAATGTGTTCTGTCGAATGGCATTTGGTGCAGTTGCTGCCTTCAACCGCCACCATCGAATGTGTGAAGCGTTTTGGTTTGTGCCCTTGCGTAGCTGCTTTCCCGACGGTCACAAGCTCCCCTTTGCTCAGTTCCAATTCCTCGCAACGATCATCCAAGAACTTGAAGAAGTCGTCGAGAGTGGGTGAGTCTTTGTCCATACTGCGTTCAATCCACCTGCGCCTCGTGTCAGCGTCAAGTTTCTCCAGTGCCAGATAGATGAACAGTCGCGTCCCGTTTGGTTAACAGCATCCAGACCACGAACAATCCCGTTTGCACCGTCGGATACCTTACTCAAAACCGCCGCATCAATTTTAGTAGTTGTTGGCAAGCTCATAAATTGTTGCAAAAACGTATTCACAATATGCCTCGGCCGATTGTACCTTACTTTTAGACGCTCCCATGCAGTGCTGTAGGCAGTGTCAGTAATTGCCAAATGACGTACCAAGTTGGCAGCTTTATCGATCAGTAGTGTTTTCAAATGATGGAACTTCTGTGTGTTCGTCAAATGCTGCTTGCTATGAATTGTACTTTCATAGATATCCTGAAAGGCTGGCCACTCTGTGTAGTTGCCAACGAACCGCTTGATTTGAATTTTAGGCAATTCGCTTTGCATTGATGGCGCCGCACCAACTGCAGAATTCGAATTCGCCGTACCTCTAACTTCGCCGTCACCATAAGCATGCACGGACATGTTCGTTGTGTTCTGGTTTGCAGCTAACTGCTCGAATAGCTGTTGTTGTTGTTGTAGCAGACTGAGTACTGCGTCGTTTTGTAGATGAAGGCCATTGCTGCCATCCCCGATGTTTGTTGTAGTTAGAGTTGCTTGTAGAAACTCCTTCCTCTCCAAAAGCATAGCATGTGCCTTCAGGTACTTCTCCTCGTAAAGAATGTTTTCTTCCTCTGGATCCACATACCCATCCACTTGTTCGAGAAGGGCTATGGAATCCCCAAGTTGTAAGAACTCCTTCCAAGCAGTTTGGAGCAGCTCTATCCGTGATGTGACCTCTGTCGCTGAAGTTGATTCCGACCGTTCTACCCAAGCCAAAGCGCGTGTGATAATGGCCTTGAGTCTGCCACGGGTCTTTACCAATGCCCTTAATTGTTCCATTGTTAACAATTATCAACTGAATACCGAAGCACACCAAAAACTGTACAAGAATCCGGCTCGAAAGGACCAAAGAATGATCTGGAATACTCCCTTTTGAGTAGCTTGATTTTAGTGGACTGTATTATTTTTATTTCTTGTTCGGTTCGCTGTCTTTTCGGTACTGAATAATGCCGGCGCAGCGGCAAGCGAATACAGCTGTTTTTTCGTCTCTTACATTCTATCCTAATTTCCTTTTGTTTTCGAGATGGACTTAATATATAAAGGTGACAAAATAATATCGGATGCGTTCCTCAACAATCACAAACAAACATAAGGTCTAGGAGGCTGTCCCTACTATTTCGTATGGAATTGATTTGGACAAGGGAGACATGGGTAAGCCCGTCGATAAAACCGCTGTGGTAATTTGGTAGCAACAGGTTAGACTCATCACTAGGCAGCCAAGAAGGAAGTGGTAAGTGAAAATAACCCATGACAATAATATGATCGTTGCAACCTAAAGTAGATGCAATAGTCTGAATTGCAGAGAGGTGATATGAGTAAACTTCAGCAACTGATTTGGGAGGAATGTAGGAGCAAGTCAATACAAACTTTGGCTGCAATGAATTCAATGCCATAGATATTGTTGAATGGGAACAACTCAGATGAGAAATCCGTTTTAACAGCAATCAGAACCCCACCAGCAAAAGATGGACGGTCCATTCTATAAGTGATAAACTTAGGAACGAAAATTTCATGATTATAGACGGAAGAGTTAAGCCAGGTTTCAGTTAAAGTCCAAAGCGTGTGTTCATAGGCGATGCAACGCCTATGTACACGATTAGTTGTAACTAATATTGAATTAAATTGGCAAGAAGGCAGAAAATGCAGGAGCGAGGTGAAAAGACGACCGGCTTAAGCAAGAGCTTTTTACGAATATATGAAATATTGTAATCTTATATTTACGGCACAATCCAGACTTGAATACAAATATCAGTCCTGCAGATCAGATTAATCCTACATGTATCATCATGATAAGTTAAGAAAAACCCGAAAATATTCTGCACTTTACCGTTCGTTTTCATCGAGGACAGGGCGTCAAAACTCACGATACTTTTGTTTTTTCTGGGACTTGTAAGCCATCTCTGTTAGCACACTCTGTTTTCCTAGGTCCTGCAGCCATGCTTGGGCACACTCATACTCAGCTTCGACGTAGCGATGTATGATGGCTAATGTCTTAACCAGCTTCCTCTTCTCCTTAAGTTTGCGCTGCAGATAGTTTATGTAAAGGAGACTTTTATGGGAGCTTGCGTGGGAACTTAGCATAAAGCGGACCGCTCCCCTGGTCTTGTGAAAGGAGCCGCCACCAGTGTGGCGCTGCTTTTCTTGGGCTGAGGCCTCCGACACGATGTCGTTGGTGGAAACAAAGCAATGACGTCTAGCGGGCTCCATCCACTCATACAAATTCTGCTCTTCGGGCAGTTCATTCACTCTAATTCTGTCACGGTGCGGAATACGCCGGTAGTATATATCCCACAGGGGGTTATGCTGGAGATGAGGACCATCCGGGATCGCCCCCTCACAGTACGGTTCCATATGGTTGTTTGGTAAATCGGCAAGCCGTGGCCATGTTTTGCGTTTTGGCTGCTTTTGCCGTGAAACTTCTCTTGTCGCCTTATGTTTTCTATCAAAAGCATTTTGTGTTGGCTGAAAACGTTCTTCACTATAGCGATTAGGCAGATCCTGTAGGGAATTTATCATTTTGGTATCGAAACAGTATTCCTTCGTCTGGTATGGTGGCAGATCGACTCGAAGGGCTCTCTCATGGACAAGATGCTTAGGGCGTGCCTTTCGGAAATGTTCCCTCAGTTTTCGAGCACTACGCTGGTCGCACACAGATCGCAGAGTCCTTTTCAGCATCATATTTCGAGCCATATTCAAAGCATTTCGGTCCTTTCCATCTTGCCTACGTGGGCAGTCATGCTGTGAAAGGGGGGGCGGTGGCGGCGGTGCAAAGCCCCGGAAATTAGTCGGAGGATCTACGGCCTCGACGGCCCAGTTTTTCACTTGCCTGGTTCGAATTTCGGCTCGTGAGTTCTGACGAATCGAGATATGCTTTATGTTATATCGGTCACCCGCGGTATCTCTCTCTCTCTGTTTTTTTTGCGTTCGTTCTTCAGTATAATCCTCCAGAGTATTCTGTGCCTGCTGGTCTTGAAATTTTTTCATCTCACCCGCAGTTTTTCCTGAGTTTGAAAGAGAAGGTGAAGCGCTGGCAGATACTGCAAGTGTCAAATGCTATTCGTAGACGAAACTCGTATTCCGGCGCCGGACGGAGAGCGTCTTTCGTGTGGCCGCACCTGGTGCACTCGTAAATACTTATATATTGCCTGTATTACGGACTTACAAAACAAAATCATTCGATAATTTATGTGAGTCTTTCCAAATACAATAAATTCTATTAAATCTGAGTCCCCCACACAGGGAACAAAGTCCTTAAATCTTGCATAGTGAGTTTTCCCAACTAGATAACTAGATTGTTCAGGAAAAAGCTTGTTTGCTGTTCTGAAAAAGTCCAGACGCAAACAAAGCTTTAAAAACTATGTAAATGAAACGTAATACATTTGGGGAATATTTTCACTTTTAAGCCTTATGATAAGTCGAATAAAGTGTGTGTTTAGGTTGTACTATATTATAAGACTTTTGCCAAGCTTTTAAGCATTTTCCGTCTCCATAGATGAGTATATAACATATGTATGTATGTAAGATATTATTTAGGTATTGTTTTATTGATATTAAATCGCGGTGCACAGGTAATGGTAATTGATATCCGCTGATTTCTGCTGCTGCTTTTCCATGCTACGTCCGTCTGCTTTGAATACCTTCTTACTACTCTCCTTCTGTTGATCTTCTTCTCTGCTGTGTTCTTCCTCTGCCTTGACTGCTTATCTGCTGTTGTATCTCGTTACTGTTACTGCTGCTGCTCTTCTGTTAAACAATGCTTACATGTATGTATGTATATACTGGCCCAGTGGACCACAAGACGATAGTAAAGCGGAACTATCGTAATGTTCGTAAACGGACTTAGAAATGATAAAAATCCGTGAGTTGTTACTGAAGCCTCGCTCAATGTCCGCAAGCGGACTCAAACAAGAGCATTTAGCGGACAAAAAGCATGGGACGTTTAAGTATCGCAAAATTATTGCAAACGGACTTAAAAATGAGTAAAAACTGTACAAGAAAGTAAAAAAAAAACGGAAATATAGCTAGCTACCGGTAAAGTCTCGCTAAATGTGCGCACGCGGACTCAAAAAAGAGCATTGAGCGGACAAAAACCAGGGGACGTTTAAGTCTCGCAAAAATTACGCAAACGGGCTTAAAATTGAGTGAAAAATTGACAAGAAAGTAAAACATAACGGAGAAAATAGCTAGCTACCGGTAAAGTATCGCCAAATGTTCGCAGACGGACTTAGAAAAGAGCATTTATTGTACTAAAACCAAGCGTCGACTAAAGTCGTAGCAGTAGGATAGGTTTATAATTCCCAACTGCTTCTGGCTGTGAGGACATGGAAACCCCGATGCCGATCAGAGGCGTAGAGGTTAATCGTGATCACGAGCGTGTTCCTCCGGAGTGAGACTTTTGCGATTATTCCTAATGTGAATAACTCGTCTGTGTAAATTTTGATAGCCGGGAATAGCGTTTGCGCCGTCCCTACTTAAATAATAAATATGCGAACAAAATACGAGACAAAAAATATTATTTTTGATTTACTTTTAATATTACTAGTGGGCTACTTTTAATATTACTTTCGGCTCGATAATGATATTAAATACGTATCGTAGAAGATAGCATAAAAGGCTCGCAAAAGATATTATAAAAGGTCCGCAAACGATACCTTCTTCGAGCTACCGAAAACGAAACTTTCACTGCCACAAAGTGATTCATTTTATTATCGTTTTTGGATCTAAAATCAAGCGGGTTACCCGCTTGAGTTTCGCGTAACTCACGTTTGCGATATCGTTTACGAAGTTTTGGTCCACTGGGGGCACACATATGGGCATTTCTCTGAAGTCGAACGGGGCAGTCGTAAAAAGTTGTAAAAATAAGACGATTTTTCAAAGTTTGTTTACCTTTATCATACACCTCTTGGCTAGCCCTATAAGTGGTCCTAAGGTCGATTTTGGGGAACTATTCGTTGTGAAGATTTAAAAAAAAAACCGAGCAATTCGCACGGGACATACATATATGGAGGTGGTTTTCTAAGTTATTGAAAATATATGTCAATTGGGTAAATTAGTTGTCGTTCATTATATTTAGACTATAATATCGCAACATAATTATATGGAAATGTGTTTTTATAGACTACATTTTTTGGTCTCGGTGGACCTCGTCAGAGAAATGCCCATATTTAAATAAGCTTTCAATATGTATGCAAGCAAGCTTTATCGTTAAGCTTTCGTCTAAATCAATGCTCCATATGTAAAGCTGGTATGAGAAACTGGAAGTCTAAAATCG
Source organism: Drosophila obscura (assembly GCF_018151105.1). Classification (NCBI taxonomy): domain Eukaryota; kingdom Metazoa; phylum Arthropoda; class Insecta; order Diptera; family Drosophilidae; genus Drosophila; species Drosophila obscura. The sequence goes on along the minus strand of NW_024542867.1, from coordinate 3,268,164 downwards.
ATCAGGACTGAAGATAGTAATACAAACTACCTGCCATCATATGATTATATGATTAAAATGAGTACCAGGTATAAAATTAAGGAATAATGATATCCATATAATTTTTTTTCATTTGGCTGCCTTAATTAAATTTAATTTGTCTTCATTTTTGCACTTATGTAGCTGGCTTTCACTTGTTTCCTTCCATTTTTAATGTCGGTGTGTGTGTGTGTGCCTGTTGGACGACGAAAGATATAATATTTCTATGTTCCCTTCGAGAAGGGAAAATACCATCGGCTGTTTTTCTAGTATTTATCGAATGGCCTTTTTTCGGAACTGAGTACCGGTCTGCAAAACGCCTGCCGCGAAATTTTGTTTTCAAATTTAGTTTATTTAGTTTCAAATTTTCAAACGAGAAGGAACGTGTGAGTCGCTTCTTTGGACGCGACTCTACTTTTATACCAGTACTCAGTCAGTTTATAAATTTTTGAGCTTATGATTTATGTAGAATTTAAAAAAATTCTACATTTAAAATTTTTTTGCTAAATCTGTTATCAATATCAATATCTACATCTACAGTCTCGATTCCACATATAAAATGTAAATTATACATACACAGTGTAGATTCTACATCTTCTCCACAAAGTTCACGCACTGCACAGGGCAGAGTGTGTGCGAGCGAGAAAGAGAATGAGTAGCGGGTCTCTTGCTGGAGGAGGTGGGGGAAGCAACTGCAAATTAATTTCTTTACACTGGCTATAATAATGATCCGATCTGATTCAGATTCGGCAATCTGGTAGATATGGGCATTCTCTACGATACTGCGTTTTCAGTTTTATCGTATCGTTAAAATTGTGCCTGCCACTGACTTTCGTTTTTTGTGTGGTCGGAAGAGGGCGGGGCAAAATTTTGAAATACACTTGTAGCAGTGTGATATCACATGAGTCTGGAAAAAAATTTGGTTGCTTTAACTCTTATAGTCTCTAAGATCTGGGCGCTCATCAAGACGGACGGACAGACAGACATGGCTATATCGACTCGGCTATTGATGCTGATCAAGAATATATATACTTTATGGGGTCGGAAACGTTTCCTTCTCTGCGTTACACACATCCACTTTTACCACAAATCTAATATACCCCTTAACTCTTTTTTGAGTACGGGTATAATAAAGGATACAAATATATCGTATTTTGTTGTTTTTACTTTTCCTGAGTTTTTAAAGTCAAAATGTCGTGAAAAATACTGCACAAAAATCATAGATCAATCAAAGATATTTTTCTTTGATCTTTCTAGTAAAAACAATGGAATAAAGAATTAAATGAATTAATTCACAACTCTCTGCTAAAATTCTCATTGTTGCTTATGAACTCGGAAAAATAATATCCTGTGCCATTACGGATTTCACGGGTGATTTTTTCACCCCTCGAGTCAAAAACTCGAAGCGGTCTAGATGGCTCACTGCTGTCGAAATAAATAAAGAGATCTCTGTCAAAGTTGAGTTTTTTAAAGCTTGTCGGACGTCGTATGGCTTGCTTCGGTTCATCGGCGCGACGACGAGTAGTTCTCGGGCTTGTGGCTTGGAGCTTCGGGCTGGGCTGGGGAGTTGCTATCGACTGGGCTGGTTAAAACATGTTGCTCGTCAGGTCAAACAGTTGTGTTCCGATCGCGCCACTGAGAAGTACCGTGAATCATCACCATCTGAGCGCTGACACTTCGCCGAGTAAGTGGGGCCCTCTCTGCCCTGCCTCTCCCTCATTTCAAGTTGCTGCTTAGTTGGGGAAAACAAATACAAATTCAACAATAAAATGCAATTAAGCTGTTCAAATCAACAATAAATTGAATTAAACCGCGCTAGATGCGCTCAACAGCTTCAACAGCAGGCTAAGCTTAATGTGGGCTAGGTCGCAGTGCCGTTGGCTGTATGACAATGTGACAATTTGGCTCTCGAACGGCCGGCGTATGTATGCCACAAATAAAGATTAAAAAAACAGTTTGGCCTGATACATCAGTGATTACAGTAATTAATGTAAAATCGCTAAACGGAATTTGCATAAATTTTCCGAATAGCTTTTATGCCATTAATTTCCTGTGATCTTTCATATTTCCAATATTTGTAGCGGTTTATTTAATTTATTTTCAATTTATTTTCGCCCTTTTGTCTCTTTTTTTTGTTGTGTACGCGAGAGTGTTTTTCGGTACGATTTAATTACCATTTTCTGTGTGCTGTTGTTCTCCTAGTTAATATGAAATCAAAGCGCAATTAACTGAAGGGATTTTCTTCTGAAGAGAAGGCCCCACTCCAGTCAATCTTTTTGCATCTTAATAAGAATAAATTTGTTATTGCCCTTCCGTTGTTGCTTTGAGCGGGCGTGTGACTTATTGACTAAGCAATACAGACTTGTTGCTTAACATGTACATATGTATGTATGCCACGAGCATGTTCTGCGGAGGGTCCAAAACCTGGACTCGAATCTTTAGTGACACGTTCGAGTGAGTATTGAGTATCAGCCTGCACTTGCACAAATTCGCCCTCGGAAACCTTGGAGCTGTCGCTTATGAAATGATTTCACTTCGTCTCTTCTGCATATTGGAAAGGGTATATCCATTTTGCCGAGTTATACCCAATGCCGGGTTTGGCTGAGGCAGACTGAAAGCAAACCCAACATGGCAGGGGAAATATTACTCTCCTAAGTTGATACTACTTATTTATTCACATTTAATTCATACAATTCAATAACTTGATATTGGATTCAACTTTATTTCCGTTGGACCATTGCTGATTGGTTATCGATTGATATTATATAACATTTATTTATTTACTCTCCTGGTATCACTCGAATTAAACTATGCCATAAGACCCCTAAAACGTACATATGTACATGTGTACATACATACATACATACATATGTATGTACATATATTCGTATTAGTTTGGCTTAGAGCAGAAAATGTACTTCCTCGTTGACATCATTTATCGGGAACAAAATGCAGTCACAAATCAGTGACTAAATTCGATTAAACTTTAATATTAGATGTAGTGAGAAGCGTGATCTTTTATTTAAAAGCTAAAAATAATATTAAAAAAAGGACTGACCAAGTCTTTAACCAAGATATCATCAAAAATAATTTAATTGTATCCAAATTTTGTATATACTATGTACATACATATGTATGTACATATGTAATATTGATTCGTTGTGAAAATTCACCGTACATATGTATGTACGAGGAGAGTAAATAAATAAATTTTATAATATTGTAAGCTATCAATCGATAATTAAATTTGACGATATCTTGATTAAAGACTCAGTCTCAGGAAGAAATTTAAGAAGGATTTATAGAAAAAATTCGGTATCAAGCGGTGCGGTGCTGTGCGGTTGAGCTTACGCGTTTTGTTATATTTTAATTTGCATAGTATGGTAATTAGCTAATGCACTTTTCATGCCCGTTGAATTCGGGTTTTGACTTTGAGATTTGGTTTTTAATGTTGTTTGTGTGTCTTTCTTTTTTGTTTTGTCTTGTTTTCTTTGCCTTATAGTCTCCGGCTTAGGCAAATGCTAATATTCAAACTCGGAGTTGGCAGAGCGAACTCACAGCTACAACAGTAAAAGCGCGAACGACTATAAAATAGAACCTGACCCACAAAAACACATTAGCACACACACAGCCCCTAGCAAAGCAAAGCTAGAAAAGCTGAGGTGAAGGTCACACGTTGTCAAATCAATGAATATGTTTTGGCATCAGAATGTAGACCAAGCACAGCAGCAGCAGCAGCAGCAGCAGCAGTCGCAGTCGCAATCCCAGCAGAAGACTCCTGGTGAAGCGACCGCGAAGCGTTTCAACATTAGCTTCAATGTTAAAATTGCTGTGAACGTGAACACGAAGATGTCCACCAACCACATCAACCAGCAGTCGTCCCCGACAGCTACGACATGCCAGAGAAAGCATAGCGTCCAGCATCAGAGCAGCAGGTTTGATCTGCGTGAGCAGGTGACGCGCCTGGGCCGCCAGTTGGCCAGCGGCCAAGACGGACATGGGGGCATATCAGCGATTTTGATTGTAAATCTCCTGCTGTTGATCCTGCTGTCGATCTGCTGCGATGGGTGTCGCTCCCAAGATGGCCGGCACTTTAATTACTCAGGCTTGCCACAAAAGTTCAAGGACCATCTGAGTCTGTTGCCAAAGCTGGACAGTGACGTAGTGGAGAAAGTGGCCATATGGCACAAGCACGCAGCAGCCGATCCGCCCAGCATAGTGGAGGGCATTGCCATCAGCAGCATATCCCGACCAGTACCAGAACCAGCACCAGCACCAGCGCCAATGGCAGAGTTACCAGAGGATGGAATCGATGGAATCGATGAGCGTGTGGTCCTGGAACGCGTCACACGTGAGTGTGTGCAGCGTTGCATTGTAGAGGTGAGTAACTGTCTAGGGCTGTCATTCAGTGGCGTAGCTAGGTAGCAAAGGGCCTCGGTGCAAAGAAAATTGGGGCCCCAACTAAAGTCAGATACATTATCAGATACATGGCATGCAGTAAATCGAATCTTTATACCCTTACTCAAAAAGAGTTGTATTTGTGGTAAAAGTGGATGTGTTCTACGCAGAGAAGGAAACGTTTCCGACCCCATAACGTATATATATTCTTGAACAGCATCAAAGGCCCATCCGATATGGCCATTTATATCTGCCCGTCCGTCTGTCCGTCCGTCCGACTATCCGTCTTGATGAGCGCCTAGTTCTCAGAGACTCCAGACTCATGTGATATCACACTGCTACACTGATATGCTGGCATTTCAAACAGAAGTGTGGAGTGACAAATTTTGTAGTGATTTTCTGGCCAGTGTCTGGGGCCCCTGAGCTTGGAGGTCCCTGAGCTTGGGGGACCATCAAGCTCGAGGGCCCCGGTGCGCCGGACCGTCTTGCAACCTACGTAGCTACGCCACTGCTGTCATTACTCTTTGTATTTATGCATAAATCAGGAATGGAAATCAACAATTACATGTGTATGTACACATATAGGTACATATGCATATACATACATATGTATGTATGTATGTGCGCAGGGCTAAAACTCGATTGAAAGCTAGTACATAAAATCAGCAAAAATCTGAACAACTGTATTACAAATTCGATGAACTAAGCTCTCTAGTGTCGTTAAAATATTTAATTTATCATTTACATATGTACATTGTACATATGTACATACTAACTTGTAGGTACAATCATATCAGTACCCGCACAACTCAGCTGTGTTCTCATTATTTTATCCGGCATACACCAACTTAACTTGCTGATTGTTAAAGTTAGTCGGGTACACACACGCAGAGAAGCTGGACGCATGCTGTAGAGGTTAATTAAATTATGTGTAATATGTACGTGCATAGTACATATGTATGTATGCATGTGTGTACATACAGTGACGGACATTAGCAGTAGAGCAGCAATATCTTTTCAGCTTACTGCTCTTTAAGAGTTTTTCATTACTTTGTCTTTACTTTCTCCGATAATTGAACCAATTTTCTACAAGATGTGCTCATTTTTATGATTTAATTTTATTGCACTATTTTGTACAATTTCTTAAGCGAACAGAGGTCTAAAGCTAGACAAACAAAAGTATTGGCCCGCAATTAGCACCTTTGAATGAGCTATATACATATGTTCTGGCAATATTCCCCATATGGCCACTACTTTTTGGAAAAGGATTGTTATAAACCTGTGAAACTGTTCAATTTGCCATCCCAAAGTACCTTCAATATTGGTCAAATTGATTACATTTAGAAAACTTAGAGGTAAAATAAACAGAAATCGAAGGTGGGACTGAGGTAAAGAAGCTTGCAAAATTTAGACGTGAGCTTTTTTTTTTTGGCCAGAATCAACACTTGACCACTAGTACATATCATACAGCTGTGTGAGTGTGAATAAGATCCGAAAGAGAGGGACGGGACCACCTTGTACCATTTCATCATGGGCCAAACTAGCAGCCACTTCATTTACAAGAGAGCCCCTTGCTCCGGTGCAGTTTTTGAACTATGTATTTCGCAGCTATTAGAAAAGTTTTTGGCTACGCGCACCGTAAGGCTATTTTCTTTGTTGGAATTCACAGACTCCAACCTACATATGTACATGCATATATATTGTGTGTAGCTCTGTATCAAAAATAAGCTTTATCATTATTTGGATTACCTACGCTCAGCGTAACTGCAATTTGCATACACGTCCATACATTCTTGTATTTTTGTATGTACAGTGTACATATGTACATACAGATGCGTATGTGAGACCATTTGAATTGGTCGCATTACAGCAACGACGCGTCGCGTCATCAAACTCTCTGCGTCACATGGAGCTTTTCTGATGCGGCATTTCATATTTGATTGAATTCGTCTATTTGTTAGTTTTTTAACTAACAAACGCACCGACTTGGGTCGGGTGACCAACTTATACTTACATATTCCATAAAAATAACAACTCTTCAATGCGAAACAACGCTAAAACTAGCTCCGGCAGATGATAATGCGGCCTTAATTCCAAATCACTTTCTATTAGGCTCGGCTGATGGATACAAGCCAATATGCGGTGTCGACAGGGGCTTGCGACAGCGCTGGAACCAAACTCAGCTTTTCGGCGACAATTTCTGGAAGCGTTTGGTCAAGGAACTTACCCAGTTACTCACCAGACGCATAAAATGGTTTGAGAACGCTGATGAGTTCGGCTTCCATGGGTGCGCTCCGCAGAGTTTCATCGTAGAATGAATAGTTTGGGCATATGGCTTTTAGCACACTTTCCGTTCACCTGATAAGGCGCTCCCAGGTGCACCCCACCCGGAGGATTAAAGTGCCATTTAATGTGACCGTACTTCACCGAGATATCGTCGCAATCCCACGATATGGATTCTTCTTTCAGTTCTTCTTTCAGTGCCTTTTCTGTAGATCTAAAGTTGGTTCCGTTGTCTGAGAAATTTCTGATGGATTCCCAACATATGTATGTATGTCAGATATCCTTAAATCCTTAAATTAAAAATAATAAATAATGATAACAATATTATAAATAAATATAATTATTATTGAGGATCTCCCACGATTTAACGATTAACACAAGCCAAGCCCGTCAGAGGCGACGTAAAATATGATATACATGTATGTACATTGTACATAGTATGTATGTATATGTATGTACATATATAGCTGTCATAGCAATGATATTAAAATAATTAAAAATGAGTTCTCAGCTCAATCGTAGGTACTATTCATTAGCGTGTCAAATATTATTTTATCAGATAACTCTACTATCATAAACATTCCATAAGTAGGAATAACACTATTATCTGCATGGCAATTCGGATGAATATTATTTCATTGGAAAATAACCTCATCTAGGGTAGATTGTAGTGCCGGGGGGATATCATTGCGGGGCTGAAGCTATGAAGCGGCACATAAAGCCAGAGCGTACATATAAATGTATGTATGTTTGTATATGCATCAATTTATGTATGTATGTAGATGTCAATTAGTACTATGTATACTATCTGAAAATTTGTAATACATAGTGGAGTGGAGTTGCATTTTAATCAGTGCTTCGGTTACACTTCATTCATTAGCGAAACGCCATTGTAATCCACTCTTACCCAGGCCATCAATGTAGTTTGGCTCAATTAAAATTAATGACGAACCATCGTGTTCTGTGATTGCCCTAAATGAGCGTGACATGAGCAAGAGATCTGAGAGAGGAATGGGCGGACTGAGAGCAACGTTCAAATATAAAAATGTTCAAATAAAAAAATGTATCCTATTCGAAGGGCTTTTAGTTTGTTACACATTATCCTTTTTTCTATGAGCACTTAAATCGTTTCATTGTACATGCACGTACTACATACATATGTACATATTTGCATTTATACATACATATGTATTTACATATATACAGCGCCTCTCAACTGAGTAGTGGCTGATTCCCCATTACCCTCACGAGCATCACTGAGAGGTACACCACCTCTGGAGACCTTTTTTGTTCCAACTATTTCATTCCAAATTAATAAATCTTTACAAAAGAAAAACTATTTCAACTACTCGGCCTGTCTTCACTGTCCATTGAGTTTTAGGACGCTAATTAAGACGCTGCGTAGAAATATTTGCTCGGCATTCCATGCTTGAATCTGGAGCATGCCCCCCATAGATTCTGGACCTGGAATTCGTTTCGATTAGAAAAGCTTGTGCACACAAAAGAGATTTCGCTGAGACGTTTTGCCTCCCGCTCATCGAGAGTGTGCAAAATGCTTTGCCAATTTATAAACGCTGTGGCATACATGTATGTATGTACTCGTATTCGTGTTCCTGCGCTTGCTTTTCAGAGCCTGGCGAGGTAGCAAAAGCAACACGAACACAATGGTGTCAATAACACACTAACCCAGTCAGAGTGCTGTGTGGGGCTCGGTCCGTGAGTTTTCGAGTTAATGTAGTAGAAACTGCACAACAAAAGATGAGCAATGACGACATGAAAACCCCCAACGCCAATTAGTCGGCTTGCCCACCCAATTTCTATCATGTTCCCGTTCTCATTCTCAATCTCCTTGTTCCATTGCCATCGTGAGTTGCGAAAGCTTCAGCTCTTAATAGCTATTTGTGTTTGTGAAAAAGCCAATCAAGCTAAATTAATAAATACTACGTAGAATTTAAAGGAAAAATAAATTAAAGCACAGAAACCAGAAACATATTCTGAGCAAGCTCTGCTGGAGTGTGTGGAGTGCTGCTCGAAGCAATTAGCTTCCGCTAAGGAAAATTATACCTAATTACAATATAAAACAGCACAGAAAACTCTGGACCTAAGCCCGTCATCGAGGAGTTAAGGGGTATATTAGATTTGTGGTCAAACTGAATGTGTGTAGCGCACAGAAGGAATGGATCAGCATCAATACCCGAGTCGATATAGCCATGAAATAAACTTGTAGCAGAGTGATATTACATGAGTCTGGAAACAAAATTTGGTTGCTCTAGCTCTTATAATCTCTGAGATCTAGGCGCTCATCGGGACGGACAGACGGACATGGCTATATCGACTCGGCTGGTGATGCTGAGCAAGAATATATATACTTAATAGGGTAGGAAACCCTTAAATCTTTAGGTACGGGTATAAAAATTCCACATAAATCATAAGCTCACATATACACTGACTGAGTACAGGTTTAAAAGTAGAGTAGCGGCCACCGCAGCGACTCATAACGTTCCCTATCTTCTTCTTATAGACTTGGGGAACTAAAAACGTACATATAATGAACCAGAGGGCCGTGCCACGTTTCTTTGTGGAACATTTTGGTGGTATGGATGAGAAATGAAGAAAAAAAACAAAGCATTCTTTCAAAACTATTCATAACTTATTTCTGAGTTTTTTTGTGGGTTTGTAGATACGTAATCTTCATATCGTTTTATCTTGCTTAGACGATATCGTCTTAAACGACGCCTAGTGCCACAGCGTTTTCAAAGCAGGGATGAAAGCATCTCTATACTGGAACTAATACTAGACGTCGTTCTTTCTTTGCTTACTCTTCTGTTTTTCTCTGTGTTCCCTGTTCTTGTGTATAATTTGGTGTTGGTTTTGTAACCTTTTTACATGTGTATGTGTGTTAATATTTTAAGAAACGAAACGAAAAAAACCAAACTCAAAATGCGTTTCAGCCGTTAAGCGCTAAGAACACTCAGCCAAATAGTCCGCTTTCTGGCCAAACTTTAGTGCATGCAAATTAATTTGGGTTAATCGACCCCCAACCCCCTTCGACTATTTATCGCACATATCACACACATATGTATGTATGTATGCTCCAATCTGAATATCTCAACTCCTGGCAACGCCCCTGCTCACAGGCCTAACCTGTTTTGGGTATATCTTGCTCTCGGGCTTATTCAGTTAAACTTATAAAAAAATATAAAATAAACTTATAAATAAGACTGAATAGTTAAAAGTCTGACTATCAATTACCCGCCACTCGGAAACTACTATACCCCTTAACAATTAGTCGAAAATGATGTGCAATGCCATCAATGCATTACAACGTGTGAAAACAAGAAAAGACAGAAGGAAATGAACACTACAGAATATACATACATGTGTGTGTACGTATATAATATTATATGATGTACATTGTAAAGAGGTAAACAATATACACTTCAATTCTGAGAGTATACAAAAAACACAAATGAAATTAAACAATTTTAATTTGCCTCTGGATACTGACACTGTCGCAGAGTTCAAATTCGATCTCTAGCCATTCCCATGCAATGCAGCAGTCACTTCCGTTCCCATGACCTATAATTTTATTTACTTATTGGTTTGTGGCTTTTTAAAATTTATTTTTGCAACTTTTCCAGGAGGATTTATTTCTGGACGAGTTTGGAATCAAGTGCGAAAAGGCGGACAGCAGCGAGAAGTGCTACAAAACACGCGTAAGTGGAGAAACAAGGGTGCCAAATGACATGTGATAGCCATAAGACGAAATGAAATGAAAGAATGGAAAATGATCAGGGGTAATGTGAACCCTTTTCAGGCCCCAAAAGGAAGGCGAGACGTTTGTTAACCGCGAAAGGGAGAGTATTTTTCGATGTGGTTGAGTTTTTATTTTTATTTTGGTGCTCGATTTCAGTATGAGACGAATTCTAAGTGCGCGTCTCTGCAATTAACACTTCTCATATAGGATAATTAAGAAGCCCTCGTAAATTATTCTACTTACATATGTATACCTTTTACTCATAGAGTGCAGGATATACAAAAAACAGGAAGGAATCCCGTCGATCCCGGCGGCAGAATTTATATAACTATGTATATTCTTAATCATCAGTAATAGCGGACCAAATGTATCCATATCTGTTTGTCCGTTTTGTTTGGCGCCTAGTTCTCATGCTGCCCCAACTTCTTCTGCATGCTGATTAGTAGAAAAACTTTTGTTTAATTTATGTTCCATATTTTTTTCTATAATGATGTGATGTTTTTTTTCGAATTAATCCTTTGTTTTACCAAGGAAAAATGCAAATCAACAAAATTGTTCCGCTTCAAACAAAGCCAACTTTTTTATACCCGTACTCAAAAAAGAGTTGAGGGGTATATTAGATTTGTGGTAAAAGTGGATGTGTGTAACGCAGAGAAGGAAACGTTTCCGACCCCATGTAGACCCCCAAGTAGATATATTCTTGATCAGCATCAATAGCCGAGTCGATAGAGCCATGTCTGTCTGTCCGTCTGTCCGTATGTATATACTGACTGAGTACGGGTATAAGTAGAGTCGTGTCCCCAGAAACGACTCACACGTTCCTTCTCGTTTTTTTTTATAGATTTGAGGCTTAAAAAAAGCTTAATGACATTTTATTTTGTTTTCTATAGCAGCAATTTTTTAAAGAATAATTTTTTCAGAGTTATCGCCCTTTTTTTTCCACATTACTTAAGTATCTTCCTTCTGGTTGTAATTTACTATGCCATGCTATAACGCTAACGAGATGGTACGTGTGAGTCGCTTCTGGGGGCGCAACTCTATTTTTATACCCGTACTCAGACAGTATATCAATTTTTGAGCTTATGCTTTGGGAAGACTATTAAAAAATTGTACATATTACATTTTTTTTGCTACATCTGTTATCTATATCTTCAATGTATATTCTAAATCTAAGATGTAGATTCTGTACCATTTAGATTCTACATCTTCACCGATACGATATGGTCAGTCTCTACGATACTGCGTTTTTAGTTTTATCGTATCTTTAAAATTGCGCCTGCTAAAGATTTTCCTCCTTTGCGGGGGCGGGGCGAAATTTCGAAATACACTTGTAGCACTGTGAGATAAAAAATGAGTCTGGAAACAAAATTTGTTTGCTCTAGCCTTTATAGTCTCTGAGAACTGGGTGCTCATCTAGACGGACATATGGACGGAAAGACGGACGTCTTTACGTCTATACACATCCACTTTTACCACAAATACAATATACCCCTTAACCCTTTTTGAGTACGGGTATAATTGAAGCAGATATAAAGTGGACTGTTGATTAGCTTACCTTCTGGAAAATATCAAGCTTTCAAACGAAAAATTGATTACACAAGGGAACAAAATTAAACTTGTTATGTGTTGATTGAAAACTGATTGAAGTATTGAAGTATATGATCTCCATTTTTTTTCCATCAGATCGCGTTTTTAAGTTACAGGTTTTAATAGTGTTATTGACTTTTTTCCATCAACAAAAGTTCAAAAAGTCATAACTTTACTGCTCAATGACCTCAGTGACAAAACCGTTGTGTTATTTTTGAGAGGTATATTTTTCAAAAATTGTACTTTAAAAACTCAGGAAAAGACGAATTAAATTAATTTTGTTTGTATTTTATTAATTTTTGTTAACTGAAGTCATAACGACACTGACAGTTAGGCCGTTGAAACGTTCCAAATGTCCAAATGAGATTTTCAGGGGGTTTGTCAAATAACACTAGTCAACACTAGAATTAGGCTGTGGCCCAAAATAACTTTTTCTTATAGATTTCGGGGCTTAACAATTTTTGAAACGAATTATAGTTTTTTTTTATGGTGTAGTTTTTGTTTTAAAGAATTTTTTAAAATCTGGTTTTTTTTAATGTTTTTTTTCAGAGGTAGTGCTTTTATTTTTCACATAACTTAAGTATCTTATATTCCTGTTTGATAGAACTTTGCAGTTCTGAAAAGCTGACAAATGCAGCTAAAAATGCGGCTCAGATCCCTTGTATCTGCAGCTTAACGCCTGAAAGATATTAAGCTTTCAAATTTAAATTTCATCATTTTTTGGTATATTTTATTTTATTTTTTTCGAAATTTTGACTTTAAAAGCTCGGAAAAAGTCGAAAAAGAAATCATTCTTAGCCAACATGGTTTGGTTTTAGATAGACGCATTAATTAGGCGTCGTTTAAAGTATTGCTCATTAAAATCGATGGCTAAACGGTCAACTTGCAGCCGTTTGACCAAAACGACTTAAAACTAATTTTACCTGTTTTAATACCGTTGATGGTCCAAAGCCAAAGGAACACGTTCAGGTACCAAAAATTCAACCCCTTTTCGTTTGCTTTGTTTCCAATGAGCAGTTGGGCCCGCAACCTTCCAAATTGACTATTTTTTCACTTTTGAGGTTTGGTTAACGAACTTCAGCTCCACCGTTTATCCATAGATTTTAAGCGATGCTTGATTAATTCACCTATACACAAAAAATACAAAGACACAAGATTGATTTTTTTTCCGACTTTTCTGAGTTTAGTAGGTAAAATTTAAAGAGAATTATCAATTTTGCATTTGAAAGCTTGATATTTCCCAGAAGGTAACCCGCAGCTACAAAGTATTCTTGTCTACTTTAAAGCTGAATTTATTGGCTTTTCAGAATGTCAAGGTTCATTACTACCAGATGTTTAATTTTTTTGTTTGGACTTTGATATGCAATGACTGCACCATCAAGTGGCCCATGCGACACCAATCCGCCCATTACGCGCGGAACCCAGTCAGAAACGCAGCCATCAACCACAACCGCCCAACCGACTAAGGGGCGCTGCCGTGGGACTCGTGTAACCAAACCGATCGCAATAAGCCTTTTCATTTTTTTTCGAGAAAAAACGAGAAGGAACGTGCGAGTCGCTTCTGGGGACGCGACTCTACTTATACCCGCACTCAGTCAGTATATATATTTTTCATTTTGATTTAATTTTTTCGAATTTTAGAATTAAAAAAAAGTTTACACTTTACATTTTTTTGCTACATCTATTATCTACATCTACATCTACAATGTATATATACATCTCCTCCGCTAGGGGTTGCTCGCGCACTGAACGCGGCAGAGTGTGCGAGCGAGAAAGAGAATGAGTAGCGTTTCTCTAGCAGGAGGGGGCGGAAGAACCAACAGAAAATTATTTTCTTTATTCTGGCTATAATTATGATCCAATCTAATTCAGATTCGGCAATTTGGTAGATATGGGCATTCTCTACGATACTGCGTTTTTAGTTTTATTCTATTTTTAAAATTGTGCCTGGCACAGATTTTCGTCCTTTGTGGTGGCGGAAGGGGCGGGGCGAAATTTTGAAATACACTTGTAGCAGTGGGATATCATATGATTCTGGAAACCAAATTTGGTTTCTCTAGCTCTTATAGTCTCTGAGATCCAGGCGCTCAACGAGACGGACAAACGGACAGACGGACAGACAGACAGACGGACATGGCTCTATCGACTCGGCTATTGATGCTGATCAAGAATATATATAGTTCTATGCGTTACACACATCCACTTTTACCACAAATCTAATATACCCCTTAACTCTTTTTTGAGTACGGGTATAAAAAGTTCAAAAGAAATAGCAATCAGACCCATGATACAATTGTATAAGGTGGTCTCGTCGGCAAAAGCAGTCCCTTAACAGTGCTTACAAAAAAGCTTTATCTTTATCAAGCTAGCACACATTGAACGTTAGGGGACTAAAAACCGAACGATTCGGCAGCCGACGAGACCATCTTATATAATTGCATCATGGTTTCCCCCATCACCTTTGTCCTACGACCTCCCCATTGACGAATAAATCTGCGCCTTTTGCGAAAAGCTATACAAGAAGGAAGAGAGCACGTGTGCAGCGATTTACAACGTTTTGTGTTGGTTTTCATTAAAAATGTGCCTGACTACGCTAATTGACTCTCCGCTCGCATAGAAAGCTCTCCATTTTAATCCATTCAAATCCATTCCGCAGTGCACCAAGGGATGTGCTCAATGGTACAGAGCCCTTAAGGAGGTGGAAACCTGCCAAGAGGCTTGTGTAAGTGCAAATTCATCTCTTATATCCGTAAAGATTTTCTGATCACGACTGTTTCCAAATGGCTTGCCAGTCCTCGCCGCACTTCTATTCCCACGACATGCCCTGCATAGGGGCCTGCGAGATGTCCCAGCGGAATTATTGGCTCTTGCAGCGCTTGGCCATGACTCAGACAGTGCAGAGGACGCAACCGCAGTTGGTGCAGACCCCCAGTCAGGATCGACAGGACACGCCGCTGACCATCAAGTGGGCCATGCACTTTCCGGAGCATTACCTGTCCAGCCGACCCTTCAACATCCAGTACCAGTACGCGGACCTCCATAATGAGCAGAATGACGAGAAGGGGCAAAAGAAAGAAGGGACATGGATAAATTTGGCAGATTATGACTGCGACGAGTACTACGTCTGCGAGATTCTTGAGCCCCTGACGCCTTATACACAGTACAGAGTAAGTATGAATAATTTATTGCCTCTGAAATGATGGTTCACTCGCCATAATAATAACCTATGTATATTTTATTATCGGACCATTTTTAATACCACATTTCCATTAACAGCACTTAACGTTTAGTGGATGATGTTGTTCTTACTTTGATTTTACATATCCCACGTTCACGGATGACTGTAAATATTCATTTCATTTGAAAAATCTGTATATCCATTTCAACATATATGTACATATGTATTATACATATATGTATGTCAAACATCCAGTCCATGACACTGTATTGAAGTGTATTCAAACCTTAAAAATATTAATAAAATCCTTCATATTTACAGCACAATTTAAAGAATCGAATTCGAATTGTTTTTACAATTCTTTATTAAGTTTAGCATAAATTTTAGAAATATTACTAAAAATATGCATTGAAGGAGATAAAGGAAAAAAGTTCAATTGAAATAACTCTAAATACGGTTCTGAAAAAGTGCGAAGCTTGAATACGTAATACGGAATACTCGTAATGAAAATTAGTTTTTATTACTGACTGTGATCGCGAGCGCATGCCGAACTAATTTTCAAAACTCAGCCGGAATTTATATAACTGAAAAAATTGCAAAAATGAGGTGGGTTTTGAGTGATTTCATAAACAAAGAGTTAAATAATTGGAAAAACATTACAGACCGAACCAAAACTTTTATTTTCGATGCTGCTATGAGATCTCGAATTCATCGTTTTCTTTAGATTGTGCTGTAAGGATTGGCGAGTGTATGTATCCTGGATCCTCCTTCTCGTCTCAAAAACAGGACAAACTGACAAAAAAAAAAGAAGCGGAAAAAAGGATGAATATATTTTTAAAAATATAATAACAGGAAAAAAGTTTTGTTGTTTATAGGTCTACTTTTGATAGTGTTTAAACTCATTTAGGAATTTCAAGTTTTAGAATCGAATCGCGAGCTTTTGTTCCCTCTTCATATGAGGCATTTGTGCCTTGTTTTCAGGTATTTCTTTGTTATTTTATAGTTCTGGCAGCATGCACCGATCCAGCGTAATGAAAGCAAATTGTTCAACAGTCGAGTCGATATAGCCGTACCTCCGCCTTGTTTGTCGCCTAGATTTCAGAGACTATAGGAGCTAGAGCAACCAAATTTGGTTTCCAGACTCTTGTGATATCACCCGCCCCCTTCCGCCTTTACAAAGGACGAAAATCGGTGGCAGCCACAATTTCGAAGATACGATAAAACTAAGCGCAGTATCGTAGAGAATGACCATATCTACCAGATTATAGCCAGAGTAAAGAAATTAATTTGCAGTGGCTACCCCCACCTACTCTGGCGATGCTGACGCTACTTATTCTCTTTCGCGCTCGCACACACTCTGCCCTCTGCAATGCGCGAGCGGCCTCTAGCGGAGAAGATGTAGAATCTAAAGTTAAACGTATAATCTACATTTTAGATGTAGAATATACACTGTAGCTGTATATGTACATAGCAGATGTAGCAAAAAATGGAAAATGTAAATTTTTTTAAAATTCTACATAAATCATAAGCTCACAAATTTATATACTGACTGAGTACGGGTATAAAAGAGTCGTGTCCAAAAAAGCGACTCACACGTTTCTTCTCGTTAATGAATATTTCCGTGTATTTATCTTAACATTATTAATATTAAATGCGCAATAACGAAAGTTAAATTAAATTAGTTGAAAGTACATTAGGTAATGAGTACCTAATGAAATCCAGTTCTCAACTTCGCTGTCTCTATATATAATTGTCATTGGAGGCTCTGTATACTTTGCGTATACTTTCATAACGAAAGTGGCCAGATCTTTTAGGGATTGTGTTGGCTTTGCTGTTCCGATATATACACGAAGAATCCTGTTTGCGCAAGTTAGCCGAAATAAATGTGCCAGGGTCCCTGGGTCTTTGCTAGCCAAGTTTTGTGAGACAGTACCATCAGAAACTGCGGAGAATGTGTTATAAAAATATTTTTAATCGCCGCTCAACAAACCACTATCGACGATTGGCAATTTAATTGGTATGGTATCAAATGCGTCTTGTTTTAAATCACGACATTTTTCGAGCATTTTGCCAATGCTGCCAGTAAAGCTTTCAAGGCCTATTGTGGTACCGTCCACAGCAATAAATAAATGGCGAAGTGGTAATTCATTCGCATGCAACAAGCACACACCCCACTGTAAGGGTCGATTGAGATTTATTTCCAATAAGCAAACGACTCCATTTTTATGTCCAATGTTAACAGCAGTTCCATCACATCCAAATGCCGCAAGAGAAGGAAGATATTCCTATGATTTTTTTTTTTTTTAACTCGAAAATATTTTTTCCAATTGTGGCTGCCTCTCCCGAATCAATGGAAAGATGACTAATGGACTCTGAGCCTGGCTCATATATTAATGATACATGTTCTTCAGTGGTGGTTTTTCGAGAATAAATATTTTCATAACAGGTCATAAATAAAGTTTTGTCTGTACGACCGTCAAAATAAATAACTACAAATCTTTGCGAACTTTTTCGCGCTTAATCTTACTTGGGTCTATTACATTTTATTTTTATTTGTGATTATAATTTATGTTAATGTTTGTTATCTGTTGTTCCTACCAAAAGTACTATTTTTTAAATTGCTCTTAGTTTTAAGCGACGCAGAGAAAAATTTAGTTTGAAAAAAAACTATTTGGCATATGACATTTCAAACCATTTTTATGCAGAGCCTCAAGATGAAGTGATAGAACTTTGATTTTTTGTACACATTTTTATGAGGTAAACGATTAACACAGGAGTTAAGAAAAATAAAATTATTTTTGTTTGGCAGTTTCACTCCTCCCTAATGTACATATGGGCAATTTCGCCGAATGGTCAACCAGGACCGAAAAAATAAAATTTTTATGATCATCGTATTTTGTTGTGTATATCTATAAAGAAGTGTTCAAATTTGTATCCAGTGGTTTTCATTTGGAAATTGGCCTGAATTCTGGAAAATGTTATTTATTCACTTTAATCTAATTTTAAAGACATTTTTACACTCTTTTTACCAAATCTCTTTATTGAAATCTGTTGAGAAGATAAAAAGGCAAAGATACCGAAAAAACTTTAAATTAACGGTTCATTTTTATTTGTATTCTTATCTACATATGTTAATTTTTTTATTTTCATATACATATTCCTAACGCTACAGTATTGCTGTGGCACAAAGTGTTCACACACATAGATATTTTCAAAACAGTATTATTAACCTTTGTTTGGCTATTAAGCGTTTTTATTAGCCGTTGAAACTCAATTATTATTAAGAACGAGAAGGAACGTGTGAGTCGCTTCTGGGGACGCGACTCTACTTATACCCGTACTCAGTCGGTATATACATTTTTGAGCTTATGATTTTTTAGAATTTTAAAATTAAAAAAAAAATTGTACATCTTACATTTTTTTGCTACATCTGTTATATACATCTACAATGTATATTTTACATCTAACATGTACATCTCCTCCGCTGGGGGTTGCTCGCGCACTGAACGCGGGAGAGTGTGCGAGCGAGAAAGAGATAGGTAGCGGGTCTCTGACAGGAGGGAGCGGAAGAACCAACAGAAAATTAATTTCTTCATTCTGGCTATAATTATGATCCAATCTAATTCAGATTCGGCAATTTGGTAGATATGGGCATTCTCTATGATACTGCGTTTTTAGTTTTATCGTATCTTTAAAATTGTGCCTGCCACAGATTTTCATCCTTTGTGGGGGCGGAAGGGGGCGGGGCGAAATTTTGAAATACACTTGTAGCAGTGTGATATCACATGAGTCTGGAAACAAAATTTGGCTGCTCTAGCTTTTATAGTCTTTGAGATCCAGGCGCTCATCAAGACGGACGGACGGACAGACGGACAGACAGACATGGCTCTATCGACTCGGCTATTGATGCTGATCGATAATATATATACTTTATGGGGTCGGAAACGTTTCCTTCTCTGCGTTGCACACATCCACTTTTACCACAAATCTAATATACTCCTTAACTCTTGTTTGAGTACGGGTATAAAAAGTCTAGCGTTTCAATGGGCAATGTTGTAAAATGTATTTCCTATTGTTAAGGTAAAGTAGGCGTCAGTATGGCCGATATAATAAAGTGATGCGATGGATACGAAGGTTATGAAGATCAATACCAGACTAAAAACAGGGCAGACAGACCGAATTGCCCGTGCCCTATGCAAGCATCCTAGAAGAGAGCCAAACCACTAATTACACTAGTCAACACGATTTTTCCTCAAGGAACAAAACGAACTTTTTCTTAAAGATTTGGGGCTAAGAAATGGCTGTAATCACAAAGTGTTTGGGCTTAACTTCTAGCTGTTTTAATTATCTTTTCAAAATAGCAAAGTTCTTTACAACCAGACGTAAGATCGTGCTATGTGAAAAAAAAAAGTGCTTACCTCTGAAAAAAGCTTTAAAAAAAATACTAGTTTTCAAAAATTCTTCAAAAAAAAGTTCTGCCATAGAAAAAAAAAAAATCATCACCTTCCTTCCTTCCAGGCCCGACTTTTCCTAGTTTTTAAAGTCAAAATTTCGTAAAAAATACCGCACAAAAATCATCATTTTTGCATTTCAATGCTTTATATTTCCCAGACGTTAAGCTGTAATCACAAAGTGTTTGGGCTTAACTTCTAGCTGTTTTAATTATCTTTTCAAAATAGCAAAGTTCTTTATAACCAGACGTAAGATACTAGAGCTATGTGAAAAAAACAAGCGCTACCTCTGAAAAAAGCTTTAAAAAAAAAATACCAGGCTTCAAAAATTCTTCAAAAAAAAGTTCTGCCATAGAAAAAAAACCATAATTCTTTAAAAAATTTTAAATCCCCATATCTATCAGAAAAAGTCGGTTTGGATCCTTGAGGAAAAAAAAAGTTCGATTTTGTCGAGTAGTGTTATTACCTAAAGATTTTACGACTAAATACCGGGCTGAGAAACCCGGCAACCTTTTCTATTAAAAATTTTTATAAATATTATTGTTTATATATTAACATTTATTTATGGTTCTATTTTTTTATTATTAATTTTTTTTATTTAAAAGTTACTTCTTTTATTTTTATTTATGTATTTTTTAGTTTTGTCGTTATTTTTATTTTATTTGTTTATGTTTAAGAGTATTTATTATTATTTTTTAATATTTTTTTATTTTGTTAAGTGTTTATTAAGTATATTTCTAGTTTTTCCCTAAATTGCATTGCTCTGCAAAGCACTTATAGCACTTATTAAAATTAAAAAAGCAAAGTTCAATTTATCGTATAAATAGCTCGGCTGTCTGGTATACACAATTGTTCTGTACCCTGTCCATGTCTTTAAATCCATCTTAAATATTTTTCTTGCTAAAATTGAGATATGATCAGTTCGTCTCTTATTGTAGGTGTAATGGGCAATACTGCTAAATGCTACTTCTAGTTTTCTATGAGATTCAGCATCACAATTTCCAAATATTTCTATTCCATAAAATAAGGTGGGTGTTAAATACGTCTTGGCTACACTACTCGACAAAAAATTGGAGATTTAAATTTTTTTTAAAGAATTATGGTTTTTTTTCTATGGCAGAACTTTTTTTTGAAAAATTTTTGAAGTCTGGTATTTTTTTTAAGCTTTTTTCAGAGGAAGCGCTTGTTTTTTCACATAACTCTAGTATCTTACGTCTGGTAAAAAACTTGGCTATTTTGAAAAGATAATTAAAAAAGCTAGAAGTTAAGCTCAAACACTTTGTGATTACAGCTTACCGTCTGGGAAATATAAAGCATTGAAATGCAAAAATGATGATTTTTGTGCGATATTTTTTACGAAATTTTGACTTTAAAATCTCAGGAAGAGTCGAAAAAAAATTATATATTGTGTTTTCTATTTTTTTGTGTATAGGTGCGTTAATTTGGTTTCCATTGGGAACAAAGGAACGCGATCAGATACCAAATGTACAACCCATGTTCGTTTGCTTTGCTCCCAAATTGGCAGTTGGGCCCGCAACCTTCCAAAAGGTATTTTTTGTTCATTTTTTCCATATTTTAGGTTTGGTTTACGAATTTTAGCTCCAAAGTCTCTCCATAGATTTTAATGAGCGATACCTTAAACGACGCCAAATTCACGCACCTATACACAAAAAAATAGGGGACACAAGATATAATTTTTTTCGACTTTTCCTGAGATTTTAAAGTCAAAATTTCGTAAAAAATATCGCACAAAAATCATCGTTTTTGCATTTCAATGCTTTATATTTCCCAGACAGTAAGCTGTAATCACAAAGTGTTTGGGCTTACCTTCTAGCTGTTTTAATTATCTTTTCAAAATAGCAAAGTTCTTTACCAGACGTAAGATACTAGAGTTATGTGAAAAAAGCAAGCGCTACCTCTGAAAAAAGCTTTAAAAAAAAATAACAGTTTTCAAAAATTCTTTAAAGAAAAGTTCTGCCATAGAAAAAAAAAAAATCATCAAACCATTTCTAAGCCCCAAATCTTTAAGAAAAAGTTCGTTTTGTTCCTTGAGGAAAAATCGTGTTGACTAGTGCTATCAGTAGTTTGAGTTTTTTTTTGTAAGAATTTTTTTGTGCGGGTGCAAGTAGTCTTAGAAGACCATATGTTCTTCCACTAGCATTCGTGACCTGATTACTCCAAGAAAGCGTATTGTTAAATGTTCTTCCGAAATTTTCTGCTTGATCTACATAATTAATTTGTTTTCCTTCAATTCCAAGCTTGGGATAGCTTATCGTATTTAGCAGTTTCTTATATACTTTAAGCATTAACATTTTTATCTGGATTAAGTGCCAATTTATGTATGTTCTAATCGTACGTTCAAGAAAACATAAACAGGTGGCTGACACGTTAATACGTTATAAATAAGTTAGGTGTCGCTAACCTACCTTGGTAAAACGGCTGTACATATGTGCGCTTTGGGTGAAGTTTTTTTTCAACACCTATTTTCTTTATTAATTTAATATTTTTATTTGGTTAGCAGTTTATAACTACAAAACAAAAAAGCATAACCAAATTCAAAATGCATTTTTTTAATAACAAAAAAAGTTTTGAATGTTTCACATAGAAACGTGCTATATCAGCATAAACTTTTGCTGCAAGGGAGCCCCACAGATCCTCAATGGGATTTGAGTCCGGACCCATTGCCGGCCACTTCATCAATGGTATATTGTGGGTCTCAAAATAACCCATTGTAGCCCGGGCACTATGAGTCGGTGCATTATTCTGCTAAAATGTTCATTAAAATAAATATAAACGAGAAGGAACGTTGTGAGTCGCTTCTGAGGACGCGACTCTAATTTTCGTACCCGTACTCAGTCAGTATATAAATTTGTGAGCTTATGATTTATGTAGAATTTTAAAATATTTTACATTTTACATTTTGTTTGCTACATCTGTCATCTGCATCTACATATATGTACATCTTGGCAATAAATTGCATTTATCACCCAGTTCCGCTTCGAGCTCCCCTTCGGCGAAAGCAACGACGATGTGCTTTACTCGCCGGCCACACCCGCCTACCAGACGCCTCCTGAGGGGGCACCCATCTCGGCACCCGTTATCGAGGAACTGCTGCCACTAGACGAAAGCCACGTGGCCGTGCACTGGCATCCGGGCAGCTTCACCAACGGCCCCGTCGAGGGCTACCGCCTTCGTTTGAGCAGTTCGGTGGATAACCGAACCATCGAGCAGGTAGGCAATCTAATAACTGCCTCCTTCTGACGAAAGTAGCACTTTGCACTTCTTTCTGCAGCTGGTGGCGGTGCAGCGGGGCAACTTCATCTTCTCGCAGCTGCAAGCCCATACCAAGTACAGGCTGGAGCTGACGATGGTCAACAAGCATGGCGAGAGCCCAGCGTCCTCTGCCAGCGTCGTGACAAGTCCCGCTCGGGTTCCGCAACTGCACAAGGACCAGGGTGAAGCCCACGCCCCGAGCGTGCTTGTGGCCGGGCAGCGGAACATCGTGTGGCAGTCCTTGACGCCGGGCGGGGAGACACGACTCGTCCTTCACTCTGATCAGCCAATTGGTGACATGGCCTGGGAGCAGAAGGAGCAGCGGCTGTGGGTTGTTGACGTTCTGGGAGAGATGCGCAGGTGGGCAGTCATCAAAAAATCTCAAAGAACAAAGCACAATAGATACGAGTAGCCCTTCTTCATCCTCCTTTCCAACAGCCTGAGACTGGAGCAGGGCCAGCCGACATCTGGCATTAGCAGAGTAGAGCTGGATGGACGGAGGAACATATCCGGTGAATGGATTCCCCGAAAGCTTAGCCTGGATTGGCTCCACAGACGTCTCTACCTGGCTGTGGAGACGCCGAGTCTCAAATTTTCCCTGCTCAAAGTGGATCTGGAGAGCACAGACTTTGATGTGCTGTCCGAGGCTCTGGACCCGGTTCAGCAGATGGAGGTCGACCCTTTGAACGGTTGGCTTTTTTGGACCGATGCCGAGAGCGTTTGGCGTCTCGATTTGGCCAGCAAGGAGCGTATCCGCATTGCCAGGATCAGACAGCCGGGCTGGTTCACCCTGGACCCGCTGCACTGGCTGCTCCACCTACTGGTGGCGCAAGAGGGGAAAATTCTGGAATTCAGCTATGATGGCAGCTTCAAAGTGCCGCTGATCGCCCTGCCCGACAATTCGTCGCAGGCCTTCGCTCTCCAGGGCCGCTCCCTGCTGCTCGCTGGTGCCAGCCAGATTCAACTGTTGCTGGCGGATCAGCTCAACCACGGAGGGCTGGGCACCTGGCCGCTGCGGCACTTCCCTGACTGCTGGGGCCTTATCCTCCTCACCGCAGAGCGCTTCCCCTCGGCGCATCCCTCTGGCGTGCCTCGACGGCTGAGCGCCGTGCTGGGAGCACAGGCAGCACACATATCGTGGCAGGAGCCGTCTAGGAATCATTACCAGTCACCCGTCGCTGCATTGGACCTGACCTACGAGCTGGAGGTGCTGGACGTGGCCAGCCAGAGCGCATTCAGCATCCGTAACATCCGCAGTCCCCACTTCGGACTCGAGCGCCTGCAGCCGGACAATTTGTACCACTTCCGGGTGCGGGCCATGAGGTCGGCCGGGGAGCCCGGCGACTGGACCCCACCCCACGTGGCTCGCACCTGGCCCCTTGGTCCGCATCGCCTCCGCTGGGCCACCTACCAAGGCGCACTCTATGAGACCAATGAGCTGGGCGGGCAACTGGAGCGAATGGAGGCTCAGCTGGAGGCGCGGCCTGGACCCCTGGCTATGATCAACGCCAGTGCGGGCTACTACGTGGCCGGCTCCGGGGTCTTGCATTGCATCAACGTGGAGCAGCCGCAGCTGAGATGCCTGGTACCAGATGAGGTGCCCCATGTAGGGGCCGTGACGTACGACTGGAGGGGAGGCCGAGTCTACTGGTCGGATCTGGCGCGAAACTGCGTGGTGCGCCTGGATCCGTGGAGCGGGACGCGCGAGCTGCTGCCCATCTTTGGGGCCCGCCAGCTGGCCATCGACCCGCGGCAGGGCCATCTCTACTACGCAACCGCCAACCGTCTGGCAAGTCGCCCCCTCAGCTCTTCCCCGGGCCACCCCCAGCACGTGAATGAGGAGGAGGTGGAGTTTTACCACGTCAACGGCCTTGGGGACAGCATCGCCTCGTTCAGCCTCGACCTGGAGCAAGGCCAACTCCATTGGCTAGTCTCGGGCCCTGCCGCGCTGCGCCTCTACCGGGCTTCTCTTGGAGTGGTCTCCGTCGCGGACTCCCCTCGGCTGGTGCAGAGCTGGCCTGGCAGGGATGCCCTGCCCCAGAGCCTTCAAGTGGTCCGACCCCTTGGGGCTTTGCTCTGGCTGGATCGGGGCGGGCGCCGAGCACTCCTCGCCAGGACAACAGCCCTCGACGACACCATGGAACTGTGGCCACTGGGTCTCAACTCCCCCGCCTCCTCGCTCCAGCTCGCCGACCCAACAGCCCCACCACCACCCGATGCTGGGGTCATACCTTCGGCCGTTCTCCCTGACAGCGTCCGCCTGGATGACGGCCACTGGGACGACTTCCACGTGCGATGGCAGCCAGCGACAAGTGGAGGCAACCACAGCATCTCCTACCGACTGCTCATCGAGTATGGCCAGCGCCTGCAGACACTCGACCTAGCCACCCCATTCGCCCGTATCACACACCTTCCGCAGGCTCAGCTGCAGCTGACAGTCAGCATCACGGCCCGCACCGCCTGGCGCACGGGCCCCACCACCCGCGTTCAGCTGTGCACGCCCGCCGCTGCTCCCACCCAGCCACGGCGCCTGCGCGTGTTCGTTGAGCGCATTGCCAAGCCCCTGGTCCCGCCCAGCATCGGGGCCTTGCTCCGCTGGGATGCGCCCGAGCAGGCGCCTGCTCCGGTGCAGGCTCTGGAATACCGCATCAGCTGCTGGCTGGGATCGGAGATCCACGCGGAACTGCTGCTGAACCAGAGTACCCTGGAGGCCCGAGTGGAGAACCTGCAGCGGGACCAGACCTACCGCTTCCAGGTGGAGGCGCATGTGGCATCGACAGGGGCGGCCGCCGGCGCCGCTAGCCACGCCCTTCACGTGACGCCCGAGGTGCAGGCCGTGCCCCGCTTTGTCTTTGCCAACACAGAGTTCATCGGTGAGCTGGACCTGGACAGCCAGCTCCGCCGCCGACTGGTGCACACCGCCAGTCCCGTGGAGCACCTGGCCATCATGGAGGGGGAGCAGAGGCTCCTGTGGGTCAACGAGCATGTGGAGCTGCTCACCCACGTGCCAGGATCCACGCCCGCCAAGCTAGCCAGGATGCGGGCGGAGGTCCTTGCCCTCACCGTCGACTGGGTGCAGCGCATCGTCTACTGGGCCGAGTTGGAGGCGGGTCAGGAGGCGCCGTCAGCGCAGGTAGCAGTGATATACCGCCTCGACCTGTGCCGCTTCGAGGGGCGCATCCTGCAGGGCGAGCGGCTTTGGAGCACTCCGCGGGGCCACCTGCTGAGGGACTTAGTGGCCCTGCCCCACAGCCGGGCACTGGTCTGGCTCGAGCACGAGGCTGTGTCCCGCAACTCTACGCTACGGGGCCGCAGGCTCACCGACGGATCACCTGTGCCCCTCGAGTCCCCCACCGCCCTCTTCCGGCTGTACGAGGGCAGTCTGGAGCCCGGGACGGAGACGCTCAACTTGGTGGACCACCAGGGAAGGCTTTGTGTCTACGACGTGGCCCGCCAGCTCTGCACCGTCACCGGGCTGCGCAGCCAGCTGCACCTGCTGACGAGGGACAGCGGACAACTGGCCCAGGATGCGGGCTATCTCTACGCTCTGCGCAACGGCAGTATCCGCGCCTATGGCCGGAGGCGCCACCAGCTGGAGTACCTCGTCGAGCTCGAGCCGGAAGAGGTGCGGCTGCTGCAGGCCCACAACTACCAGGCGTATCCGAGCAAGCGCTGCCTGCTCCTCCCCGCCGCCGCTGCCCTGGACTCCACTGCCGTCCAGTGCGAGGAGCTGCAGTGCACCCTGGCCCTGACCCAGCTGCATGCCTCTCCAGACTGCGCGCTGCCCGTGCCCGGCCTGAGCTACCAGCTGAACTTAACTTCGTTGGAAGGAGGCCAGCGCGAAGGGGAACGCCACCAGTGGCTGGCCGGATCAGGGGACACCATCAACATCACAGGGCTGCAGCCCTTCTCCAGGTACCAGCTCAGAGCTACATTGAGCAGCTACTACCAGCTCCGCCTGGGCCTCGACGCCCTGCCCCTGCCCACCATGGAGGTGCGCACCGCACAGGCCTCGCCCACGGCTCCAAGGAACTTTAGCGCGCGCGTGCTGGGTCCCAGCGAGGTGGTGGTCAGCTGGGCCCCACCCCTCCAGCTCCGCAGTGAGAGCGTTCACTACACGATCCACTGGCGGCAGAACTCCAATGGAAACCGCACTAAGCAGGAGCAGGATCTGGAGCAGGATCAGGATCAGGATCAGGAGCAAATGGAACGCAGAGTGGAGACTGCGGGGATGCATCGGCTGAGGGGGCTGCGTCCCGGGTCCGGCTACCGACTCTGGGTGCAAGCCCATGCCACGCCCACCAAGTTCAACAGCAGCAGCCTGTTGCACGTGCGGACCTATGTGAGATTACCAGAACTGCAGCTGCTTGAGCTGGGACCCTACTCACTGACCCTCTCTTGGGCAGGGACCTCGGACCCGCTGAGCTACCTGGCCCTCGAGTGCCGTTCAGCGGCGGAACAGCTGCGCTGGGAAGTAGCCGGAAACCACTCCTGGATGGTGGTGGAGCCGCTGAAGCCGCGCACACGCTATGAGTGCCAGCTGCTGCTCGTCTTTGCGTCCTCCCCAGGCGCATCCGTTTACCGGGGGCCAACTCAGGAGTACGAGACACTGGGGGATGCACCTAGTGCGCCAGGCCGGCCACAGCTCCAGCACATTTCCGGGGAGATCTTCCGGGTGCACTGGAGTGCGGCCCGCGGTAATGGGGACCCCATCGCCCTCTACAGCCTCGAGGCGCTGCAGGCCAGGGCCAGGTCCAGATCCAGATCCAGCCGAAGGAGGCGCAGAGAGAGTGTGAGAGGGGGCCGGCTAGCCCTGCTGCCATGGGCCGAGGAGCCGGCGGTCGTGGAGGACCAGTGGCTAGACTTCTGCAACACTACCGAGCTGAGCTGCATCGTGCGAAGTCTGCACTCGAGCCGGCTGCTCCTGTTCCGGGTTCGCGCCCGCAGTCACGAGCATGGCTGGGGGCCTTACAGCGAGGACAGCGACCGAGTCTCGGAGCCCTTGGTCTCTCCCGAGAAGCGTGGCTCTCTGGTGCTGGCCATCATTGCCCCGGCGGCCATTGTGTCCAGTTGTGTGCTGGCCCTGTTCCTCGTCCGCAAAGGTAACCTTCCCATACCCATGCATACCCCTGCATCCCCATGTACTCGTTTCTACTCGTTTCTACTCGTTTCTACTCGTATATAGCACATATAGTACTGCCCATACACACTCGCATGTATTATTCATTATAAATATATCTATGGTAGTTGACGAGTGAACTGAACAGGTTGCCTGCTTCCCTGTTCCCTGTCCAGCCGTGCCCCTTTGTGGGAACTACTATACGAGTAGATGGCTCAGTCTTCAGCTGGGTGGCCCATGAAGTGTGTGCACACTAACTATTATCCTATATTTGATAATGAGGATTAGATTAGATTAGATTAGATTAGATTAGACACAATATAGATACATAGATAGATATGACTTTAGAGATTTACTGCCCTGCTGTTGCATTTATTTATTTATTTATTTATTTATATCCAAGCAGTGCAAAAGCGGCGCATGCGGGCCAAAAAGCTGCTGCAGCAGAGCCGTCCAAGCATCTGGAGCAACCTTTCTACGTTGAGTACGCAGCAGCAGCTACTGGCCGCCCGCAGCCGCGCCTTTTCCACGACGCTCAGCGACGCGGACATCGCCCTGCTGCCGCATATCCGGCGGAGTCAGCTGACCCTTCGCCGCTTCCTGGGCAGCGGAGCCTTCGGCGAGGTCTACGAGGGCGACTTGCAGCCGGAGGACAAGAAGGAGACGCAGCGCGTGGCTATCAAGGTGATTAAACTAGCCCACAAAATCGAAAGGATGCATAGAGTCATCAGTCGTGGAATAATTCTGGAAACCATTCTAAACCCTTGCTAATACACAGAGCCTGCGCAAGGGGGCCAGCGAGTTTGCGGAGCTGCTGCAGGAGGCGCAGTTGATGAGCAACTTTAAGCATGAGAATATTGTGTGCCTCGTGGGCATCTGCTTTGACACCGAATCCATCTCGCTCGTCATGGAACATATGGAGGCGGGCGATCTCCTCTCGTACCTGAGGGCTGCTCGACCAAATTCCCAGGTAAGTTCACAGGGGATCCCCTTCCTTCCCCCCTTACCGACCCATTTGAATCTTTAAGGAGGTAGTCCAAGGACTGTCGCTGTCGGAGTTGCTGGCCATGTGCATAGACGTGGCCAACGGTTGCAGCTATCTGGAGGACATGCACTTCGTCCATCGTGATCTGGCCTGCCGCAACTGCCTTGTTTCCGAGGGAACAGAGGCGGGGCACCGGCGCATGGTGAAGATTGGCGACTTCGGTTTGGCCCGTGACATCTACAAGAGCGACTACTATCGCAAAGAAGGCGAGGGGCTGCTCCCGGTGCGCTGGATGGCACCGGAGAGCCTGGTGGATGGGGTGTTTACGACCCAGTCGGATGTGTGGGCTTTCGGCGTACTCTGCTGGGAGATCCTCACCCTGGGCCAGCAGCCGTATGCGGCTAGGAACAACTTCGAGGTGCTCGCCCATGTCAAGGATGGTGGACGCCTCCACCAACCCACCATCTGTCCCGACAAAATGTAATTGGTGTCTCTAATCCGTATTATAAAAGGCTCCTTCTACAACTGATCTCCCTCTTGGCAGGCATTCCTTGCTCTTGTTGTGCTGGCGCACGGATCCATCGGAGCGACCCAGCTTCAGGCGTTGCTTCAATGCTCTTCATGCCATCAGCACGGATCTCCGCCGCATCCAACTGCCGCCGGTCCACTCAAGAACTGCGGGATCCAGTGGGGAAGCCGCTTCCCCCACCAGATCACAGCTTAAGGTGCGTTTCGATGAGCATAAGGAGAAGGCTACGGGGCAGGAGAGTGAGAAGGAGAAGGTGACGAAGGAACCAGAGATTATGTCGCTTCGGAGTGTGTCCTGTCAGAGTCCGTCTCAGCAGCTGTATGCCAATGAGGGGATCTCTCGCCTATAGAAAGGCCATCATCTCTCTGCGTATGTCGTCTCAAATGAGCGCGCTCCCTTCTCCGTTTCCGATGCATCGCGATGCTATAGGAAATCAGTTTCTAAGGCTAATGAGTTGATATGGGCCGTGCCTTCCACGGAACTAGCTTTCCAGATTATGCTTAAGCAGAACCTTTAGGTTAAATTAATATTCTCGGAGATGGACATTGAATGTAAGTGCACAGAAACTGGCCCATTGCGAAGTCTGCGAAGTTTGATGCATGATACGAGTATTCGGGTTTCCTTCGGTCAGTTCGTGCACTTATTTGGCTGACGAGTATGACATGATATTTTGATCAGATACACGGACCAGCATTTCGATATGATATGGTCGAAAATGTTCAAACTTGATTTCTTCGTGCATCTCAATTTGACATTTTAATATGTATATTTGATGATACATTTTATACATGTAATGTATGTACAATATTCTAAGCAGGGAAAATAATATTAGTTTGATATTCAAATGTCAAAACAGTCTATTTTTTTTTTAAATCAAATATGTTAATATAAAACAGCCAAAATGTATTTGTTTGGTTAAAAATCTGAAAACATTTTTATTTATCGGGCTTACTTGCTTGTTAAATTAATCCATCCAAAAAATGAAAAGGTTCAACCAAAAAAAGCATGGGTATGGATATTGAGTTTATTGACTCCAACTTTCATTGCGTTGAATTATGAGTATAGTATGACTACTAACCCGTGCATTAAGATAATTTTTTAGATCTTCCAACGAGAGAAAGGGATCTACTTAGCGCTGTTTTCCGCATGCGAATCGTTTTTTTTTTTCAGTGAATCGGCCAAAAACATTTTTAGAATTGTGGCACTATTTGACATTGTGTGACCTTCATTTTTAAGATTTTGGATACGTTTTCATATATCTGAACCGAATTAAAACAACAAACAAAACGGGATCTGCAGGCATTGGTATTTTATATCTTCTTTTGCCTCTAGTTTATGAAATTTTACTGGTATAATTCGATTACAACCGATTCAAAACAAGACAAGAACCAAATTCGAGTGCGTTTATATTAATTTTTCCAAGACAAAAACGTAGTATTTCTACAAATCAGCCAATAATTCCTACGAAATAACCACAAGAGATAATCCAAAATAAAGCTCCATTATCCTGCAAACAGGCACAGTTTTCATCCAAACAATTTGCTCCAAAAATGAAATATTTGGCTTCAAATGTGAATGTGCCTGTCGGTTCTATTTTTTTTCTATCACTTTAAGTATATATGTATACTACTAGAGCTTTAGCCGATTGTGTAGGCCACAGGCACAGTGGTTGCTGGCATATGCCAAAAATCTAATTATGCATTTTAAAATGTTTAAAAAACAACTGACTGTGTGATAAGCTGATTGTCCAAACTTTCTAATGTCATACTGATTTTGCTTAGATTTTAACGGTACTCTCTAAAAATACAATCGAAAACGAGGAGGAACTTTGTGAGTCGCTTCTGTTGCCGCTTATCTACTTGTATACCCATACTCAGTCAGTCTTCAATTAAATTGATCAAACTATTCAAAACCAAAATTTTATAATTTACAACAAATTTTTAATATCTATAATCGCTCTTCAAAGTTGGACCTGTTTTTCTATTTTTGAAAAAATAAAGAAAAACAAGCTTAAAAGGCAAATTCAGCTGGGACTTCATTTAAAAAATAAATTGAAAATATGAATAAAAAATAAAGAAATATTGGTTTTTTTTTTAAAGTCTTATAAAATATACATTGGAATTTTTTAAAAAATTAATTTTTTTCCCAACTTAAAATTTGTAGCGTCATTTAAAGAAAAAGCCAAGACTATATGAAAAAGAGTGGCGATATTTTTTAAAAGAAGAGAAGGAACGTGTGAATCGCTTCTGTGGACGCGACTCTACTTTTATACCCGTACTCAGTCAGTATATAAATTTGTGAGCTTATGATTTATGTAGAATTTCAAAATATTTTACACACTCAATTTTTTTTGCTACATTTGTTATCTACATCTACATCGAAAATGTATATTACACATTTCATTACATTACATTACACATAATGTATATTATACATACACAATGTAAAATTCTACATCTTCTCCGCAAAGGTCAGTGCAGTGCGCCACAGGGCTGAGTGTGTACGAGCGAGAAAGAGAATGAGTAGCGAGGTCTCTTGCTGGAGGAAGTGGGGGAAGCAACTGCAAATTAATTTCTTTATTCTGGCTATAATTATGATCTGATCTGATTCAAATTCGGCTATTTGGTAGATAGAAACTGCGTTTTCAGTTTTATCGTATACAAATAAATACTAAGAAAGACCACTGTGCTACCTTCTCGCATTTTACATATATAAATACATTAACATTTCGCGTGCCGTTTTATCCCAAACACAAGATCGACTGGACCGAACAAAAAAAAAAAAGATAGGGAAACCAAGTAAAATTGACTACCTATTGCACAGATTTGTATTGCACTGATATGTATTGCACTGAATGATGTTTTTGCACCAGCTGAGGTGTTGTTGTAATTCTGCGTTGGTGTTGCTACGACAGCGGACTGCCCACCTTACCATGATCATCCTAGCCACAAGACCAAATTATTGGCCGATGATCCCTGACACAACCAACTCTTGAACCTGCTTCCATACTACGACGAGGCATGGCTACCCACAACACGAACAAACTAGAACATATTAAAATTCGGCTATCCAGCAAAAAAAACTGTTCTGAAATATGTATAACTAGGTAAAAATATAAAGATTACAAATTTAGATATAACATTAGAAAAATAATAAAATAAATTAAATAAAAATAAAGAAAGAGTTATCTAAATAAAAAAAAATAGGAAATTAAACTAGTATGCCTATATAAAAGTGTCGCCAAAATGGTTAAAATTGTTCGAATTTTAATTCTCCGTTCTCCAATCGAGCCCGTAAAACTGTACTTTATACGTTCCAGTTCCACTAAAACTGTGCACTTTGTGTTACAAATAATATAATTACTTTAAAACTGTGATGGTACAATTACTGTCCCGTTTTTATCTGGAACTTTGATTCTACCTCTCTTTTCTCTGATACTTTTATGCATGCATTCTGAGCAAAATAATGAATGGTGTTTCTTACTTACGTGCCATCCATCTGCAAAGGCGCTTTTGTCGATGCGATGCGACGACTCGGCTATAATTGCTGTAACACCCACTCAAAAGAAAGCACAAGAACCAAGCAGGAGGGGAAGAGAAGCCAACGGCATATAGGCCTGAGTTATGTACATATGTATGTAGGTTATGGAGGACCGAGAGAGACACGAAGCGGCCGTAGTTTCGTCGCGTCGTCTGTATAGGCAGCCTTCGGCTCTGAGAGAGCCGAGAGCAAAGAAGGAGATCAGTCGAAGTCGAGAGTCAGAGACAGTCAGTCGTAATTCAGCCACGCATCGTACGAAAATCACACACATAAGTTAAGAACATAACTGTACCACAAATTGTACTTGGAGCTAAGAAATATATATAATAAGTTCAACATCCATACTTATAAATTAAGCAAACAAAACTATCTACAAATTGGGGGCTCGTCCGAGAAATAAGCCCAAGACTACATCTAAATCTGTGGTTTGTGTGTGTTTTTGGAGCAATTTGGCGAACACGAGACTGTGTGTACTGGAAATCGGTCGCTGTGCGAAATTGAAGCGGAGTCTGGCGTACAAGTGCGAGAGAGACAACACCACAATTGTCGGAAAGAAAAACGCAAGAGTGTATGCAGATGTTCAAGGGCACGAGAAGCGACAAAGCGACGAGAGACAGCAAAGGACGCTAGAGCTACAGGGAGACAAGCGGCACAGAGACAACAATCTGAGCGCGTTCGTTCCAACGAGAGCAGAAGCGACAAAGCGACGAGAAACGGCAGAGGACGCTAGAGCTACAGGGAGACAAGCGGCACAAGACGACAATCTGGGAGGGGGGGGACACAATGAGCGTTCGTTCCAACGAAGCAGAAGCGACAAAGCGCGTGAGACAGCTAAGGACGCTAGACCTAAGGGAGACAAGCGGCACAGAGACGACAATCTGAGCGCGTTCGTTCCAACGAGAGCAGAAGCGACAAAGCGACGAGAGACGGTAGAGGACACAGCAAA
Source organism: Drosophila obscura (assembly GCF_018151105.1). Lineage (NCBI taxonomy): Eukaryota > Metazoa > Arthropoda > Insecta > Diptera > Drosophilidae > Drosophila > Drosophila obscura. The sequence goes on along the minus strand of NW_024542867.1, from coordinate 3,234,100 downwards.
AATAAAAGAACATTGGTTGTTGTTGTGCATTGCGTCTAGGAGAGGCGTGAGCTACGAAAGGCAAGCGGCAAAGAGACGACCATCCGAGCGCGCTTGTATGGAGCGATCGTGAGCAGAAGCAAGGCAACAAAGAGAGGACGACCAAAGCAACATCGACAGTCAAGCGAGATCTGGATGTGGCAGTGTGTGTGCGTCGTCTGGAGTCTGGAAAGTTCTACGAGCGAAACAAGGGTAAAGCCCTAGTAAGGGGAGGTGAGTGTTAACAGAGAAGCGATCGTTAACAGAGGCTGTAAAGGCGAAGCTGTGTTTACATAGAAGATTGTTAACAGGCCAACGTTAAGACCTTAATTATTTGATTTATATCGTTTGATTTATATTGTTTGATGTAACTAAATTTCTTAGATATAAAGGAAAGGTACAGCAGATGATCAACAGTGTTGAGCCACGAAGTACCAAGACAACGCCATTTAAGATATTAACTGGATTAGACATGCGCATACCTATTGATCCGAACATAAAAGAAATATTAGAACAATCGCTAATAGAAGAGTTTGATAAAGAGCGTGAAAAGATTAGAGAGGAAGTATTAGAGAACATAGCACGGATACAGCAGGAGAATAAGAAGAGTTTTGACTCAAACAGGAAGATAGATAGACAGTATAAGGAGAATGACTTGGTAGCTATAAAGCGTACTCAGTATGGTACTGGGCTAAAACTAAAAGGAAAGTACCTAGGGCCGTATAAAGTTACCAAGGTAAAGAATCATGGAAGGTACGAAGTCGAGAAGATTGGAGATACTGAGGGACCCTATAAGACTTCTACAGTTTCAGAGTATATGAAGTCTTGGCTAGACCCATCCGAGGCGAATGGTCCGTCAGGACAGCCGATTGTAGGTTATGGAGGACCGAGAGAGACACGAAGCGGCCGTAGTTTCGTCGCGTCGTCTGTATAGGCAGCCTTCGGCTCTGAGAGAGCCGAGAGCAAAGAAGGAGATCAGTCGAAGTCGAGAGTCAGAGACAGTCAGTCGTAATTCAGCCACGCATCGTACGAAAATCACACACATAAGTTAAGAACATAACTGTACCACAAATTGTACTTGGAGCTAAGAAATATATATAATAAGTTCAACCTCCATACTTATAAATAAATTGCCATTAAGCAAACAAAACTATCTACATGTATGTTTTTTTTTGGTTTCTTTTTTTCCGCCCATTCAGTATTTTACTTTTCTTTCTTCTCTATGCACTTTTAAATTCGGCTCTCATTACTAATATGGCGAGACCGACGATAAAAAGAGAAAAACAGCATTTTCTACCGCTGACCAAGAAAAAAACTATTTTTAACCATTTCACTACACGTATGCTATTTTTAGCGTATGGCATACATATGGTGTATATGGCAAATATGATGCAGCTCCTCTGCGGTTTTTTTCTATTCAAATCAATTGGGGATTTCTTTCTAGTGGGATTGCTTTTGCACTATCACTATTAAACTTATATTTCACTAATTAGGCTAGAGTGGCAGATAGACGAAAAAAAAACTGATGAAAAATATAAAAGAAAAGGTATTTTAAAAACCCGACGTACATATTTCGGGTTAAATTTCGCAGCTTCCCCGCCCCGACGCTGGCTTCGGTGGTGCGAATTCCAAATAATTCGACTAAAAATTGCAGAGAGCTCTTATCTCTGCTTAGTTACTCATATTAAAATGCGGCGAATTCCCGATCAGATGTATGCATGCCAGCTGATTTGTTGCTGGTTTTGGCTCGGCAATTAAAATTAAATTTGTACTAAGTGCCAATTCTGCAATTGCACATAGAGAAAAAAATGTTTGTTTTACAGTTTGCCCAAAAATATGTACCGATCAACAAAATCTGGCCGACTTAACGCTTGTTTGCGATCGGCACTCTTTGATATTTCAAATCATTATCTCGTTGCTGCTCCACAATTTTGTGCAATTTATAATTTCTCCGATCTCTTTTAATTATTTAGCGGAGAAACAATGTGATTTGACCTCGGCGCGGTTTTTGATAGTCGCTCTATCATTAACTATCAACCTCTTCGGATGAGGACCAGCATAGAAAAGACCATGACAGTAGCTGGGCTCACCTACCAGAACCTGTTAACAGCGAAAGTGCCCCATTCGCCATTGCCAAATAATTAACATAAATAGGTAGCTACAGCACCGCCGATCATGAACACTAGGATCGCTAGCAAAAGCTACGATATTCGCCGAGTGAAATTTTAATATCGGTGGTCATAAAATCTATACGTCAAGCGACACTACATATACATGTACTTTGCTCATTTAATATTATTTTATTTTTTGTATCTTTAATTTTATTCGACAATTCTTCGCTTTATATATATAAACATAAATGCAACCACAGTGCGAAGTTGGAAAGATAATAAACGAAGTGCAATAACTAATATTACTCTTTTTCTCTTTTCTCTTTTTCTCTACATACTTTTCCCATCTTACATGTCTGGTGCGAGTAAAATTAGGAAAGATTCCCGTATTTGAAAAAGTGCAGATATACAGAAATTAAGGTGACAACAAAAATATGACTGATTTCAAAAAGTAAAAAAAACTACCAAATACAAACAAGTTTTCCAAATTTTTCATTAAGAAGGGATACTATTTTGTTGTAAAGCATTTGGCAGTAAAAAAAAGCAGCCCCAACGTCTCGGCTTTGAAATCACCAAGTTTTGGATCTTTCCTTTGGGATATTGCAACAAGAATCAAGGATCAAACAAGAATGACCTTTTAAGAAAGTTATTATATTTTGGATAAATAACACTGGTCAACACGATTTTTCCTCAAGGAACAAAACCAACTTTTTCTTAAAGATTTGGGGCTTAGAAATGGTTTGATGATATTTTTTTTTCCTATGGCAGAACTTTTTTTTGAAGAATTTTTTAAATCTGGTATTTTTTTTTTTAAGCTTTTTTCAGAGGTAGCGCTTGTTTTTTTCATATAACTGTAGTATCTTACGTCTGGTTGTAAAGAACTTTACTATTTTGAAAAGATAATTAGAACAGCTAGAAGTTAAGCCCAAACACTTTGTGATTACAGCTTACCGTCTGGGAAATATAAAGCATTGAAATGCAAAAATGATGATTTTTGTGCGGTATTTTTTACGAAATTTTGACTTTAAAAACTCAGGAAAAGTCGAAAAAAAATTATATCTTGTGTTCTTTATTTTTTCGTGTATAGATGCGTTAATTTGGCGTCGTTTAAGGTATCGCTCATTAAAATCTATGGAGAGGCTTTGGAGCTAAAATTCTTTAACCAAACCTAAAATATGGAAAAAAATGAACAAAAAATACCTTTTGGAAGGTTGGATCCTTGAGGAAAAAAAAGTTCGGTTTTGTCGAGTAGTGTTATATAGAGTTGCCAGTTACATCACATCGATGCACATAATTTTTCCAGTTGGACTTGCGATAGAAGACCCTCTGGCTCGGAACGTACTTTTAGATTTGGTGCTTTATCTCGACGGGTTTGTCGAAAAGTTGGCTTAATACTGTGCGAACTGGACGACAGTGAATTAACTTAGCTGGAGTTTTTGCTTGTGCGTTGGGGGTGAACATATGGGAAGCGAGATACTTCGTTACTGCTGCTGGAACTGGAAGCCCATCTTGCCAATTAATTTTGACGTAGAATTCCTGGTGGGTGGGTGAAACGGTGCTGTAGTGATGTGCTTGATGGCATGTAGCTTCCCTGCAGTTCCAAAAGTCACTTTTCACTCGTGATTCATTCAGTGAATCACTCATGGCATGTCCTCTGCCACTGGTGACTCACTGGTAAAACTCCAGATGAAATTTGTATGGACATGTCCGCTTTTGTCACTCGTGAAACTTCATATGAAATTGTCACTGAATTTTCTAGTGATTTCACCGGTGGCTTGTACGGGACATGCCGCGAGTGATTTCACTGGTGACATGCCGCGAGTGATTTCACTGGGGACAGCCCGAGTGATTTCACTGGGGAAACTTCCGAAAATGTGAAATCACTCGTGACTCTTTTGAAATGTCCTATATGAAATCACCTGTGAGACTTCTCATTAAATTTAACGGTATTTCACGGATAATTTCATATGTGAAAGCCACCCAAAAATTTCTTTAAACACTTCATTCAAATAAAAATAAATATATTTATTTTACACAGATTTTCTAGATTTTTCATTGATTTAATTATTTTTAATTATCTGTAAGGCCTTCCTTAACCGACTTGATCGGGTTAATAACACCAATGCTCCTGAAATGATATAAAAAAAAAAAATATTTTGCCACGGAAGGTAATATTTTCTGAACTAACTTCTGAGTTATGTTCTGATTTTTATAAAGCAATACACATATGAAATTTGATTTTACCCTGGAGGCATTTTAAACAATTACTCCTGGACTATTTTTTCGTCTAGCACATTTGTAAGGCGTATTTGTATTTGTACTGCAGGGTTGCGAAAATCTTTAAAGTAGTCAGCCGCAAGCTGCCCGTTGGCGCTGGCCAGGGTTTCGGGATATCCTTCGATTACGAAAATGGAGGATAATGCAGCGATCGTATTTGGAGTTGTTGTAGACGACATTTAAATAACGAATGAAAACTGTGAAAAGGCATCTACACAAATTAGCCACATAGCATCAAATATGGGACCAGCGAAGTCAATATGGATTCGCTCCCAAGGTGTTGTGCCTGCAGGCCAACTATGGTACTCTTGTGGTGGGGCAGGGTTATTACATTTGCTGATGCTGCATGATTGAGCAAGGTATTTGATGTTTTCGTCGATGTTAGGCCTCCAAACATGTTGCCTGGCTAACTGCTTCATTCGAACAATGCCCCAATGACCCTCATGTAGAAGTTTCAGGATATGGGCACGTAGGCTGGTTGGAATTACTGTTTGATTTTTATACCCGTACTCAAAAAAGAGTTAAGGGGTATATTAGATTTGTGGTAAAAGTGGATGTGTGTAACGCAGAGAAGGAAACGTTTCCGACCCCATAAAGTATATATATTCTTGATCAGCATCAATAGTCGAGTCGATATAGCCATATCTGTCTGTCCGTCTGTCTGTCTATCTGTCTGTCTGTCTGTCTGTCCGTCTGTCCGTCTGTCCGTCTTGTTGAGCGCCTAGATCTCAGAGACTATAAGAGCTAGGGCAACCAAATTTTGTTTCCAGACTCATGTGATATCCCACTGCTACAAGTATATTTCAAAATTTCGCCCCGCCCCCTTTCGCCCACACAAAGGACGAAAATCTGTGGCAGGCACATTTTTAAGGATACGATAAAACTAAAAACGCATTATCGTAGAGAATGCCCATATCTACCAGACTGCCGAATCTGAATCAGATCGGATCATAATTATAGCCAGAATGAAGAAATTAATTTTCAGTTGTTTCCCCCCGCCCCCTCCGACAAACGACAACGCAACTCATTATCCTTCTCGCTCGCACACTCTGCCGCGTTCAGTGCGCGAGAAACCCCTAGCGGAGGAGATGTAGAATATGAATGGTACATCTATAATCTACATGTTAGATGTAGAATATACATTGTATATGTATATGTAGATAGCAGATGTAGCAAAAAAATGTAAATGTAATAAGCTCAACAATGTATATACTGACTGAGTACGGGTATAAGTAGAGTCGCGTCCCCAGAAGCTACTCACACGTTCCTTCTCGTTTTTTTCTTTTCTTTATGAAGGCATAGCAATCATACGATTGAAGTAAGGCAATAAGGTTTCGTTACCAGCTGTAAGTTTTTCTGGCCATCCTACATCCTACATCCTGCACTCTCATACATAGTGCATGACTTTCTTGAGAGTTTTGTCGTTGTCCATGTGTTTGAGTATGGTTTCTGAATTAATCGGTGTGTTAAGTTCCTCTACAGTGTGGCAAGCTTCCTCTTCCTTGTCGAATTCTGGATCTGTACCCTCTGGCAGGCGTGAAAGGGCACCTGCATTGCCATGTGCAGATGTGGATCGATACTGAATATCGAAATGATAGTCATGAGGATGGGGGCCCAGCGTTGTAGCCTGTTTGAAGTCATCAATGGAAGATGGTTGAAAATGGTTGCAAGCAGCTTGTGATCGGTTACTTGAACTTCCTTCTACCCCAACACCAAATTAAGAGGCATCGCTGGTTCAGAAGCGAAGCCAGCTGAGAGTAGCTTGGAAAAAAGTTGAAAGTAATTTAGCCCAAGGGGGGGGCAAGGTTTTAAGCCTAAGCCAGAGCTGTCTGGAAGAATCCCCTTTTGGCTGATTCTGCGACCCAAATATAAAATTTCATCTTTGAAAAAGAAGCATTTTCCATTTGAAGATAGGCATGTCTTAAGTATATTTTGCCCAATTGCTGAACTTGGTCGGCTTCCAAATTCCGACTCGTGTTAATCTGCTTGCATCTGATTTAAATTGGTCCGAATGTATTAAATAAATCCATGCCGAAAAGATTCGTTGACGTCAATTACTTTTTTTTTTTAGCTAACTTTTTACTAGGCCGTGACGCTGTGCACTGCTTCTATGGTGTCGATTTCGTTTGCTTGTTTTTATGTTTTTCTACTTATATACCCCTTAATATTAGATTTGTGGTAAAAGCGGATGTGTGCAACGCAGAGAAGGAAACTTTTCCGACCCCATAAAGTATTTATATTCTTGATCAGCATCAATGGCCCATCCGATATGGCCATTTATATCTGCCCGTACGTCTGTCCGTCTCGATGAGCGCCTAGTTCTCAGAGACTATAAGAGATAAAACAACCAAATTTGGTCTCTAGACTCATGTGATATCACACTGCTACAAGTTTATTGCAAAACTTCGCCCCGGCCCCTTCCGCCCCCACAAAGGACGAAAATCTGTGGCAGCCACAATTTTGAAGATAGAAAAAGTATCAGTATCATAGAAAATGACCATATCTATCAGATTGCCGAATCTGGTATATATCGCATCATTATTATAGCCAGAATAAAGAAAGAATATAGAAATAAAAAAATGCACGACCTCTGCGGAGAAGTATTAAATCTACATTGTGTATGTATAATCTACATTTCAGATGTGGATCGAGATTGTAGATGTAGATGTTGATAGCAGATGTAGCAAAAAAATGTAAAATGTAAAATAATTAAAAGTTCTACATAAATCTTAAGCTCAAAAATTTATATACTGACTGAGTACGGGTATAAAAGTAGAGTCGCGTCAGTGGCATGTCACGAGTGATTTCACTCTTGGCTTATACCTGTAAGCCATTGGAGAAATCACTAGAAAATTCAGTGAAAATTTCATATGAAGTTTCACGAGTGAGAAAAGCGGACATGCCCATACAAATTTCATCTGGAGTTTCGCCAGTGAGTCACCATAGGCTGAGGACATGCCGTGAGTGATTCACCGAATGAATCACGAGTGAAAAGTGACTTTTGGAGCTGAAGGGAATTTTTAGCCAAAGCCGAAAGGCCAAAAGTATGGCTGTGGGCGGGGTAAATCAGAAATTGTAAATAGCCTCACATAGATCGATTACCTGGCTGGTTTCCCGTTAGCCGAAGAAGAATTGAAAATAAATAAAATATTTGCATATGCATATAAGCTGTTCTGGCTTTCTTGTTGCTCTGCACAGCGAAGGGGTATATTTAATTCCACCGCGACCTTCACGACCATTCCACTGTGTGTAATGTGTGTTTGTGTGTTTGCACAAGACCTAAATTAGGTAGTAGGTCTGGTTGAAACTCCATACTTATCAATAAAATTGATGGGTCTAAAAGATACATGTAAATTACCACTCATATTATTTTTGATACAAATTCATTTTTGTGTCGATTCAATTTGTTGATCAATTTAATCTCGGACCGGCATCGCAGATGCAAATTGTTCTGCTCATCTCAGCCTGCAGGGTATGCTGTATTCGCTGTTGCCCGGCAGGCACATTTATTCATGTTCCTTGTTGCTCCACTCCTTTGGCTTTTTTTCAGATTATGCCGGCGGAGCGAGAAGGGGAGGGTTGGACTGCGGCTGCCTTCAAGGTGAGCGCTTACCATTGATTTCGACTGTTGGAGTTTTTCACTGCGAATGGGATGGAAAGGTGTTCTTTGAGCTTTGAGCCGAGCCGCTGCAGCGCACTGCGAGGATTTAATTTTATTACCCGTGGCGGCGTCGCCAATGGAATTAATATGCTGACATGATTAAGTGGTTCGTTGGTTATGCGCCGCTGACTACGCTGTTGGAAGAAGTGCAGGACAAGGCAGCTTAAATTCGTTTTGGGGGATGATATTGGTACAGGGTGTTTTAAAATTTAATTTAACGTTATCCGTGCCCGTGCCCGTGCCCGTGCCAGCACTGTGCGGCTTGACCACTCGCTTTAAATCCAAATTTTCCTGGGATCAGCGCTTTTACTTAAAAGTTTACCCCTAACTGACACAATTGATTGAATTTTGATGAGCTTGTCATAATACAAGCCCATACTCTTCTCTCTAACTTTCTCTCTCTCTGGTGTTTTCTCCACGGCTCCCATCGCTTTGTGTGCGTGAACCCTTTACATTAAGTTGGCTAAGGGCAAAGGGGTCTCGCTCTCGCTTCCCTCCCTTTCCCAGGATCCTGGATGCTTCTGTCTTTGCCGCAACTATCACGGCAACGGTACCTAGCGATTGCCAGGTAAAAGTTCTCACAAGTCCCGTTTCCCCTGAATGTGACAAATTGGATATTAAAACTGCTACGCGATGACAGAAAAATATATATTGAGAGGCAGCCACAGCCAAGCAAGGAATTCGCCCAATATTAATAAGAAAGAGATATTTATAAGAAGCGCCAAAAGACTATATATCCAAAAGGATATAAGACTAATCCAAATCAAGATACAGTAGACTCTCACAAACTAGAGCCACTTTGTTCTTTGGGTGGTTTTATAATTCTCAAAAAATCAAATTTTTTACTCAAAATGATCAAATTCATATGTACATATATGTATGTGTGTACGTAAAAATGCAAAGACAATTTTGTTTATCAATTTAATATTTTTTATTTTTTTAATATTATTTGACCTTCAGTGTAATACATTAAAATGGCCGACTCTAATTTCTGGACAAGTCGAATTTGTGAGAGTTCTAATATGTGAGACTCTACTGTATGTTCATATGTACATAATATGTATGTTTTTTTTTCCTTTGCTCACTGCCGTCCATATCGTGACGTCTCCCACCAACTTCCACCAGGTTGCTAAGTGACAAACCCCTGCCAGCCGCTCGCCTTAGTTCGCTCCTGATGCTATCGAAGCGCCCGCATACAAATATGGTAAGCGCAGCGTCTTCTGCAGTGTGGAGAATCGTCGTGGCCAAATCTGCACAGGTGCTAGGCGAAGCAGCCGTGTCCACTGAGCAGTTGTGTGGTGTAGAAATTAACCGCACCGTGGCCCCTGTTAGTCCAGGTTCTCGAATCTGGGATGAGGCGGTGGGTCCACCGACCGTTTTCCGAGCTGTCCCAGCGACTTTGCCAGACACTGAGGCTCTCCTCTCTAGCCTGCTCTCGCGCTGCCTTCCGTTCGACTCCTGCACGAGTCGCCAATGCCACGTTCCTCTCCTCGATGATTAGCATGTCGATTGGGAATACTCCTGCGATGACCAGCACAGCGTCATCTGAAATGGTCCGAAAACCACAGCAGATCCGGAGCGCGCAGAGACGGTGGATGGACTTCACGCCCGTGGTGTAGCTGGCGACTTTAGCGCTTTCCGGCCAGCGTATGTTAATGCCTGAGCGAACGACGCTGGTCCGCAGCGAACTCCAATCCGAATGTGCGCTGTCTCCACCAACGCACGAGTGCTAACCAGCACTGCCTCAGTCAGTAGCCAGTCTGCGATCAGTTTGATAGCCGCGTTGCAATTTGCCTCTGCCGCGTGCAAGTGCTTTGCCACTACCGAGAGTGCCACGTCGTCCGCGAAGTGCAAGCCGAGCCTCATAGCAGTGGGCCCATCACCGATCCTTGAGGGACGCCTTTCGAAGCGCTGTGGAATTGAGTGCCAGTATCCGTGTTGAAATTTAGCAGTTTAGCACACGACCCAACAGCCATCTGTTAGGGATCTGTATGGCTCGCTGATGATGATGATGGCGACATCCGATCTCTGGTCACGTACCGACTGGGTGAGCAGGTAGCTGGCAGCAGGTTTATCTGGTAGAACCTAAGCATGACGATTGTTTCGTGCTTTCGCCTGAGCTGTGGGAGCCATTGGACACCTGGCGCTACCTGTTGCATGCTTATTTGGCTGGCCCTTGATAGCGCAATAGAAACATTTGGCCTCATTATGGAAGTCGCGTATCTTGTGGTCCGCGGCTCCACAACGGAAGCATCACCCGCTTCTATCCACTGTGCTTTTACATTTCGCTGCAATGTGACCCCCCACTCTAAGCTCTTAAAGCACTTGGTTGAGAGATTGCGTTCCCGGATACGGCAGACGGACCAGGAAATCTTGACCTTCCAATGGAAAGCACCTTCATTGCCAGAGTTACCGGGATGCTGACAATAGCCCGCTGGGTGCCACCAAAATGTACCACCACATATATACATACATATGTATGTACATATGTATAATGCCTTAGGTAACAAATGCATAATACAGCTTATAAAATAATAGAAATACCAAAGGTATTAGCAACGGAAGCTGTTAAGAGTATACATTACATTGGATTGGCCAAAATTTGATACACCAATTTCTTTTCAAGGGGACACCCCCCAATTCTGTTCTTTGTTATTCAATAAAATTATACAATTTTTTTCATATTTTTATCCCCACAAAGAGTTAGGGGGGGGGGGGGCGGGGGGGGGCGGCGCGCGCGGCCGGGGCGGCGGCGGGGGCCCGGGGGGGGGCCCCGCCGCCGGGGGCGGGGGGGGGGGGCGGCGGCGTAGTTTAATGTTTGGGTGTGCTACCACGAAAAGAAAATAAAAATGTTTGGGTAAATAAACATTAATATATTAATATTAATATACATTAAAAAAAATTGAATTCGTCGGTTTTTTCAAATAATATTGAAACTTAGAAACTTGTATATGTATTTTAAATTTTTTTTTTTTTAGTTACTGTTAAAGAATTAACGATTGGGGAAAATCAAGAAGTTCAGCTGAGGTTGATATATTTAGTTAACTTCCTCGCAAAAACTGGGCAGGTTTTTTACTGCCAATAACTGATTAATGACGATATGAATGCTATCAATATGTATCCAATAGATTTCACCAATTATCCAACTAATTCAGCGAAAATTGTTGTTGTAATTTTCTTAATTAAAATTGTTTGTAAAATTCGGCAGCAACCTCTAAAAAATAAAATAAAGAAATGTAAATTACTACTAAATTCAAGGTTACAAATCTAGGGGGTGGCCCGTTTAAATTTCGAAAAAGATTTTTTGGCCCAGCCTAACATACACACACATTTATTTATATACTGCAGTGTTCATTTCCTTCTGTCTTTTCTTGTTTTCACACGTTGTAATGCATTGATGGCATTGCACATCATTTTCGACTAATTGTTAAGGGGTATAGTAGTTTCCGAGTGGCGGGTAATTGATAGTCAGACTTTTAACTATTCAGTCTTATTTATAAGTTTATTTTATATTTTTTTATAAGTTTAACTGAATAAGCCCGAGAGCAAGATATACCCAAAACAGGTTAGGCCTGTGAGCAGGGGCGTTGCCAGGAGTTCAGATATTCAGATTGGAGCATACATACAAACATATGTGTGTGATATGTGCGATAAATAGTCGAAGGGGGTTGGGGGTCGATTAACCCAAATTAATTTGCATGCACTAAAGTTTGGCCAGAAAGCGGACTATTTGGCTGAGTGTTCTTAGCCCTTAACGGCTGAAACGCATTTTGAGTTTGGTTTTTTTCGTTTCGTTTCTTAAAATATTAACACACATACACATGTAAAAAGGTTACAAAACCAACACCAAATTATACACAAGAACAGGGAACACAGAGAAAAACAGAAGAGTAAGCAAAGAAAGAACGACGTCTAGTATTAGTTCCAGTATAGAGATGCTTTCATCCCTGCTTTGAAAACGCTGTGGCACTAGGCGTCGTTTAAAACGATATCGTCTAAGCAAGCAAACGATATGAAGATTACGTATCTACAAACCCACAAAAAAACTCAGAAATAAGTTATGAATAGTTTTGAAAGAATGCTTTGTTTTTTTTCTTCATTTCTCATCCATACCACCAAAATGTTCCACAAAGAAACGTGGCACGGCCCTCTGGTTCATTATATTTACGTTTTTAGTTCCCCAAGTCTATAAGAAGAAGATAGGGAACGTTATGAGTCGCTGCGGTGGCCGCTACTCTACTTTTAAACCTGTACTCAGTCAGTGTATATGTGAGCTTATGATTTATGTGGAATTTTTATACCCGTACCCAAAAAGTTAAGGGTTTCCTACCCTATTAAGTATATATATTCTTGCTCAGCATCACCAGCCGAGTCGATATGGCCATGTCCGTCTGCCCTAATATCGAATATACCGAATATCTGCCGAATATCGTACAGATCGAATTATTATTATAACCAGAATGAAGAACTTAATTTTACCCCGCCCCCTCAGCACAGCAGACGCTACGTATTCTGTATCTCGCTCGCACATACTCTGCCCTGTGCAGTGCGCGACCTTTCGCCAAGAAGATGTCGAATCTACATTGTAGATGTAGATGCGCAAAATTGTCTGCTGTTATACCCACGCGTTAGAGCCAGCTCATACAAAACGGCCTCTGTTATGTTTAACAGAGATTTATCGATAGCCGAATCAGGCTGCCACAGCTGTTTGGAGGAATTCACTATTTTTTTGTTTCTCGGACCAATATTTACAGATCCAATATTGGGGTTGGTTTAGGAAAAAATTATTTATGCGTTTATTTACGCGAATGCCGGAGCGCCTGACTTTTCGTTTTGAAAATTAAATAACTTTTTTTTTGTGAAAGTGAAAACCGGAGCCTTCACGAATAAATATATTATAATATTCATACAGCTGCCTCTCCCTTGTTTAAATATTTCATTTTGAAATGTTTACGTTTGTGTTTGCTATTGTACCTGGCGGAATATGGAACATTTATATATTTTTCGAGCGGCTAGCAACATACCAACGAATACCAGCAAATACCATCGGCTGCTTTTCTAGTATCTGTTGGCCAATTTTTTCATTGAAGTGAGTACTGCCCGCCGTACAGACCCTAGCACACAGTTTGTGCCCCGGTTTCATACGAATATCAACCCTGATTTTGATAGCAAGCAGTTTGTTCGGAGCTGAATCCTAGGCTTTACCAATAAAACAGTTAGCAGCTGAGAGTGGGCAATGCAATAGTTCTTTTGACAGCTTTCTAGAAAACTATCTTTCTGAGACCACAAATTAAAAGGCACAAAACAAACGAAGGACAACATTATTCGGATGATTTGGCAAACCTCTCGAGATAAAATCTGTAGAGTTTACTGGTGGTGCACTCTGATATGAAAAAAAAATCGGTTTGATGTCAGAGTTTTGTTGGGTGTTGCATAGTGTTGTCTGAGCAGAAAAGAGTCATAAGGCTACCCTTCTCCGCACAGCGTCTGAACTAATTGAGTAATTTGCTCAACTTGATTGCTTTCGAGTGGAGCTGTCAAACAAATCCTGGCACATGCAATACCTACAACCGTACTCGTGCACGCTGCCACGAGGTCTGTGCCGTCATGGGGTCGTTCATTATTTCGCACTAATTAACGCTTTGCGACAAAAGGTTGCGCTTTATTTTTTCAATGCTGTCGCTTCAAGTGCTGCTGCTCCCATTGCAACTGAACCTGCAACAGGCACTGCTACTGCTATGCTACGGGTATTGCCGTCCCTCCTGGAGCACTTGTGTGGGACGGGCTTCGTCCTAATTGCTGTTTATGAGCGGGCTGGCCCAGTAATTAAACGATTTCTTTTGGGGCGCAAACTGTTTCATTGAGAAGGTGCTTCGTTTACACCTCCACCTCCAGCCTGCGAGGTAGGTTTGCTAACTTCACACATACCATGAGTACAAAACATATCAACATAAAACAAAAACAAACCATGGTGCTTATTGATAATACATATGTACATATATCAGAAGTTGAAAAATAAATTAGAAAATTTTCTGAGTATGAAAAGCTATGGCATCCTCGGCTTTGGTGATCTGAATCCCAGACTGCTTCTGCAACTACTGCATCATCGGCTCGGCTGTATCCCGCTCAATATAGAAGGGCGCAGCCCCGATCTGCTTGCACTTGTACTTCAGCTTACAGCACTCCGGGAAGGGTTTTCCATGGTGGATGCGCTCGCCTCGATTGCAGTTCTCAATACGTAGTTTGCCGCAACTGAAAAACAAAAAGAAATCATTTTTCAGTTGGATTTTTTCGGAATGTACATTGAACCAGCTTCTTCCCAAAATCAAGTTTTGCACCAATTACACTACTTAACACAATTTTTTGAACCAAACCAACTTTTTATACCCGTACTCAAAGAGTTAAGGGGTATATTCGATTTGGGTAAAAGTGGATGTGTGTAACGCAGAGAAGGAAACGTTTCCAAACCCATAAAGTATATATATCCTTGATCAGAACAAATATCCGAGTCGATATAGACATGTCTGTCTGTCCGTCCGTCCGTCTTGTTTGACGCCTAGTTGTCAGAGACTATACGAGCAAGAGCAACCAAATTTTGTTTCCAGACTCATGGGATATCACACTGTTACAAGTATATTTCAAAATTTCGCCCCGCTTCCTTCGGCCAACACAAAGAACAAAAATCTGTGGCAGCCACAATTTGAAAGATACGAGAAAGCTAAAAATGTATTGTAGAAAATTACCATATCAAATCATTATTATAGACAGAATGAAGAAATTAATTTTCAGCTGCCTTCTACTACTACTCATTCTCTTTTTCGCTCGCACACACTGTGCCCTGTGCAATTCGCGACCTTTGCGGAGATGTATAATATACATACATTGTATAATCTACAGTTTAGATGTAGATAAAGATAAAAGATGTAGCTAAAAAATTTAAAATAATTTTAAATTCTACATAAATCATAAGCTCAACAAATTATATACTGACTGAGTAAAAGTAGAGTCGCGTCCACAGAAGCGACTCACACGTTCCTTCTCGTGTTTTTTAGATTTGGAGCTTCAAAAATTATTAATGATAATAATTTTTAATAATTTTATAATTATTTAAGAAAGTTTAAAACCCCTCAAATCTAACAGAAAAAGTTGGTTTAGTTCGAAGCGTAAATAAAAAGTTAAATTTTGTTGAGTAGTGTTATCGGGCAAAGTATATTTTAATTTTTTTTTTTACGGACGTGGATGGTCCCCGCTAATGCAAATTCATTCTGATCAATATCCATCAATAAGCACCGAGTCGATATATGTATGTAGTACATACATAAGTATGTATGTACATACCAATGTCTGTTTGTCCGTCCGTCCGTACGTCCCTATTTCCGTCGTGCTTAACGGCTAGTTCCCAGAATTGCAATCTGCATAGATCATATGCACAAATAGATAGATTTCAGATTTAGTTTGATTGCTATATTACTTAACATACATACAGTTGTGTTCATTGAAATAGTAGTGCCGCACCTCCCTACTTTCAAAACTCTTTTTGAGATATTTCTAGTCCTTCAAATTGAACAAGTGATACCTTTACGGAAAGCCTAGAATGTAAGCAATAGAAACTTGAAGAAACTCCGTTACATTTGCATTCCATCTTCTTGTTTTTCATGACTTTAGACAACTACCCATGATATCTGCTGTTCAATGAAATAGTAGTGCTGGGATAAATTTATTTTTTAAAATGAAAAAACAAAGCAAATTAATTTAAACAAGTCACCACCCGTAAGCTCAATTTGGTTATCAAATAATTTGATGAAAGAAAGTTTTGTACATAGCGGTACTTTTGATTTTGAAGCGTTGAAGAAATCATTACTCGGACCAGAAGAGGATACCTAAGATTTAGACTAAAAACTTAAGGCAGAAGGTATATTGGAATTGAAAACTAAGTTGTATGCACTCTCACTATTATATTTAACCCAATTTACTATAAGAATTCGACTGAAAATCAATTTTGTATTCGAAAAACATATTTTTTAGAGGGTGGTAGGCTATGGTCGAAGGCAAGACCAGGCCTTCAATATCCTCAAAAATTATGAAAAAAATTTTTAATCGCTCTGTCAGTGATGTGACAGTTCGTAGACGGTTGATTACATATTATATCAATGCAAGAAGTGCCTGAAGGCTCCGCGTTTGGGTATGAGAGTACATGGGTGCACGACTTCAGTTTGGAAAAACGCATGTGGAATGGCCTGTGTCACAGTGACAAAAATACTTTTTACTAATGATAGTAAAGTTGTATTATATGGTAAGATAGGCTCAAAAGAATATGTTTGGCATTCACAGAAATCCGATTACCACCTAAAATCATGAAAAATATAGCATTGGGCATGCTATGCTGAGCATTATGGGGCCCAGCTCATATAAGCTAGTACTTTCTGGCCTGGCGTTTGAGTATAGTATGGTTTTGAGCAAAACTGTGTATGTAGGTATACTTTAGAATACATTACATTCATATTACAGTTGAAAAATTCATGTTAAAAGGATCTTTTAACAGGATAGTGACTTAAAATACCCAGGAAAACTCGCTAGGAATTGATTTTTATCGGAAAAGATCGACGTTTTTCCATGGCCAACTGTCCAACCGGATATAAATCTCATCGAAATCTTATGCTGGAATACCAAATATATTGTTGACACCGCAAATCCGTGAACCAGAGCCAAGTTTTAGCAAGTGGTTAATGGATTATTGGCTCAAATCCTATTGAAGCGTTGGAAAGAGATTAATGACCCATATCCGGCCGGTGCAAGTTCGCAATGAAAACCAAATTGATTAAAAACGAAATATTAAAGCTCAAGAAACATGAAGAACATGAAATATATGTTTTTATTTGAGTTTCGTTGTTTTTTTCAATGTTCTAAAAAAAAACTACTATTTCATTGAACAGCATATTTCATGGGTATTTGGCTTATGTCATGTAAAACAAGAAGATGGAACTCAAATGAATGGATATTTCTTCGGTTTTCTAATGGTAACAGTCCAGTCTATTTAAAAAGGTATCATTTTTTCAATTTGGATAACTGGAAGTGTCTCAAAAAGAGTTTTGAAAGTGATGAGGTGCGGCACTACTATTTCATTGAACACAACTTTATGTATTGAGATTGAAAACCTGGTAAGGGGGTGACATCCGAAAACATGGACCAACAATAACTTTCAATCTGTAGTCGAGATCTCGTTTTGAATCTGGGGTAAACATTCAGTTAATGTCAATTTCGTGTTGTCTTCCCACCTCGTTGGCTAATCTTAATTTTTTGGAGGACTCGCTATACGTGTACATACGTATTGTATACAGTATTTACATACATATACATATGTTGCTATGTCATCCATCTCTTCTCGGTTGACCTACAATTTATGTATATGTACTCATGTTTTGCGCAAGAAGTCGAAAGTGGTTGGGATCGCGTCACGTCAGAGACTCAGTGTATTTGTGTGTGTTGATGAATGTATGTATGTACATATGTATGTATGGCTTATCATTTGCCTGCTGTACTCATGGGCAAGTAGAGTACTCTACACTCACCCCTCTATAAGTATGGAGCCGTCCTCGTTGCATATCAGGCGCTGACAGGGAGAGATACCGTTGTTGACACCCAACTCCAAGACATCGCCCCGATAAGTGCATCTGCCTGGATTTGCTGCAATAAAAGTCACGGATAAATGGGGTGGGACTCTCCCAATGGCGCCTATATGGCACATCCGCTTACATGGATCCGGCGGTATCAGGCCTGAATAGGCGCTCACCTGTGCCATTGCCAGGGCACTTCCGATAGCCAGCCAGGCCAGAAAGTGTGTAGACCGATCTTGGGACATTGGTGCTGCCGCGCTCGTGTTCGAAACTGCACTGAATCCGACTCGATTCTGACTCTCAAGCGATTGGATCTGATCCGATCCGCTGTTGTCAGCGCCACTCTGTATACTCACTCACTCACCCATAGAGATCGCGGAATCGTCGTGCTGTCTCGCTCCTTGCCGTCTTACCGCTCTGAGAATCGTCAATTGGGGTTTGTTTTCGTTATTTTCGTTTATTATTGTCTATTACTCTTTAATTGATGAATGGAGCGAAGTCTATTCCACTCAGAGTCGGCGGCTCGTCTCATGTGCGTGGCCGGGTCAGGCAGCTTATCGGCTATAGCCGACTCAAAGGGTGCGCTGGCGGCCTGTCCATTTACATAATTTTACTGTTTTAAATTGTTTTAGAAAAACAGGCGAACACGCCAGAATGACAAAACGATAGAGAGAGAGGGCGTCTTTTGTGTTTTAAATCGTTCGTAAAGGGCTGTCAACAATATGATGCGGAGCTACATACATAGTTTCGTTTGTCTCCGAATTGTACTAGCTCGTGCCTTTATTAGCTGTTAACTTCCTCGACTTTTTGATACCGTTCTCTGACGTGGATTTTTTGCAGAATAGCAATTAACTCAAGACTAACTATAAATAAAACGAGAAGGAACGTGTGAGTTTCTTCTGTGGACGCGACCCCGTACTCAGTCAGTATATACAATTTTTAAGCTTATGATTTATGTACAATTTTTAATTATTTGACAATTTACATTTTTTTTTTTGCTACATCTGTTATCTACATCTACAATGTGGATTCCTCTACTAAAATGTAAATTACACTACTCCACAATTGAATATTTTCTTCCTTCCTGAATATTTTCTTCCAAAATGACTTTTTCTGAAAGATTTCAGGATTTAAAATTTTTTAAAGTATGTTTTTTTATGGTTTAGTTTTTTTTCCAAAGAATTTTTGAAATTTTGTATTTGTTTCATGTTTTTTTTCAGAGGCAGTGCTTTTATTTTCAACATAACATAACTTTCGTATATCTGTTGCAGTTCTGAAAAGCTGACAAATGCAGCTATAAATCCGATCCAGACACTTTGTAGCTGCAGCTAAACGTCTGGAAGATACAATTTTTTTTGCTGTATTTTTTCCCGAAATTTTGACTGCTGGTCCAACTGCCAAAATGGGATTGCTGGAAACAAAAAAGACCTGTAGTTTTGGTTTTACCGAGTCCAAGGTATGGATATGGATCTCAGATATAAGCCCTACTTGTTCATGTCCATTTGGGTTGTAAATGTTGTGGACAGTTACCAGAGATTCACGGCTCTGAATTTTTCGTTTGTTCATTAAAAATAACTGGAATCGGGAGATCCATGAAAGGGGGTTACCCGAAACAACCTGGTCAAGGCTTTACGCTTCCTGCTCCTCCTTTATAGGCAATACCGCCACTAAAACGCAAAATAAGAGGAGATGTTGTCTTCGTTGCATGGAACAACGGATTCAAGTAATGACCAATCAGGAGAATATCAATATTGCAAGCCTCTTTCACAGGAACAATTGAATGATTTGGTGAGGATCCTGGATCTAAAAGTAAAGCCGAGCCTCTGGGTTATTTTTTAAAGGATGCCCCTTTATTGAAGAAAGATGTCAAAAGAACTCTATTCCGGACGCGTCATTTGGTTCACGCACAATTTTATTTGACGAAGGATTAGATTTGCGTTTTCCACGACATTTTCGGACTCTTCAAGCAACTGGGTGAAGCTTACGACCCAAAAGATTGGAGGTTATTTGTTGACAGCCTTAAGGAAAGTTTAAAGGCTGTTTTGTTACACAATGGAAACCAAAAGCCGTCTGTTCCCATCTCCCATGCTGGTAATATGAAGGAAACATATCCAACAATGGCTAAATTGTTTGAAAACATAAAATATAAAGAACACCAGTGGAAGGTCGCGTGTGACTTAAAAGTCGTAGCCATGTTAATGTTGACGGGACTGCAAGGTGGTTACAAAATACGGCTGCTTCCTGTGCCTATGGGATAGTAGAACTAGAACTCCGCATTACTCAAGAAAACTCTGGCCAAAACGGGAGGAAAACACATTGAAAATTACAACATACAAAATGCAGCTTATTTTACCACCATTACACATTAAGCTGGGACTAATGAAAAATTTGGTTAAAGCACTGGATAAGGAAGGTGAATCGATGAGTTATTTGATGGCCCCCAAATTCGAAAACTACTAAAAGATGACGGATTTGAAAATATTTTATCTACGGATGATAAAGCAGCCTGGAACTCATTCCGACTGGTTACAACAAATTTTCTTGGTAACAGCAGGAGTGATGATTACGCTAATATCGTTCAAGAACTAATAAAGAAATTTGATAAAATTTGAGCCATGTCACTAAAATTCCATTTCCTGCACTCCAACTTAGACTTTTTTCCGACATGCCTAGGGGACGTTAGGGATGAACACGGAGAGAGATTTCATCAACAATTAAAATCTATGGAACGACGGTATCAAGGTGTTTGGAAAAGGAAGTTGTTGGGCGACTATGTGTGGACTCTCATAAGGGAATCTGATTTGAATGACAAAGGAAGACAGCCAAGCTACCATTTTAGAAATAGTAAAAAGCAGTACAACCCCAATCCATCACTAACCTTAAAAATATTGTATTAACATACCTAAAAACTCAGGAATAGTCGAAAAAAATTATATCCTATGAACTCTATTTTTTTATGTATTGGTGCATTAATTAAGCGTCGTTTAAGGTAAAGAAAAGAAGCGCTACCTCTGAAAAAAGCTTAAAAATTAAAAAATTATTCAAAAAAAGTTCTGCCGTAGAAAAAAACGAGCAGGAACGTGTGAGTCGCTTCTGGGGACGCGACTCTACTTATACCCGTACTCAGTCAGTATATACATTTTTGAGCTTATGATTTTAAAATTAGACAAACAAATTTTACATATTACATTTTTTTGCTACATCTGTTATCTACATGTAGATTGTATATTTTATATTTATATATTATATATATTTATTTGTATATTTTACATCTTACATGTAGACTATAGATGTACCATTCATATTCTACATTGAACGCGGCAGAGTGTGCTAGCGAGAAAGAGAATGAGTAGCGGTTCTCTGGCTGGCGGAGGCGGGGCAACCAACAGAAAATTAATTTCTTCATTCTGGCTATAATTATGATCCGATCTAATTCAGATTCGGCGATCTGATAGATATGGTCATTTTCTACGATACTGCGTTTTTAGTTTTATTCTATCTTTAAAATTGTGCCTGCCACAGATTTTCGTCCTTTGTGGGGGCGGGGCGAAATTTTGAAATACACTTGTAGCAGTGTGATATCACAGGAAATTGTAGTAGTCTGGAAACAAAATTTGGTTGCTCTAGCTTTTATAGTCTCTGAGATCCAGGCGCTCATCAAGACGGACAGACGGACAGACGGACGAGACGGACGAAGACGGACAGACGCAGCACTAACTGAGAAGACAAGTAGTGTGACTGCATTGATCAAGAATATATACGTCAGAATCGGACATGGCTACCTTCTCTCTTTCAAAATATACATAAATATACCTTTGGGCTAGCGGGCTTTTGCCCACGGCCCTCTGGGCACGAGCTAGCGGGCGGGCGAGCCCGGCCCGGGCCCCCCAGTCGGAAACGTTTCCTTCTCTGCGTTACACACACCCACTTTTAACACAAATACAATATACCCCTTAACTGTTTTTGAGTACGGGTATAATTATGTTATGCATAGATTTTGGTTAAGAACGACAAATCACAAAATCACAAATTACACTGAACAATGGGCCAGATTCCCTTTTTTTTTGTTAGAGGTCAGATGTTTGGTCAGCTGTTTGTCTGTAAAAATAAGCGGAAAGCTTTAGTTCCCATTTGCGCTTTGTTGTAGCAACACCATGTATCCCTTGCTACAAAATGGAAAATAAAGGTCAAGGTATTCCAAATATAATTGCTATTAAAATATTTCGAATTATGCTTTCAATGTTGTTGTTTTCAATTGTTTTTTTTTTGTATGTCTTACTTTAAAAAAATCGAACCAAAGTGTTTGTGTATTGTGGAGTAAAAAACTAAGATCATTCTGTCCTACTGGATGTGTGGATCAATGGAAATCGATATGAAAAAGCTTTATTTGACGGAATTATTGGTGAATTACATTTAAATAATGTATCAATTGACTTAAAAGCAAAAATCACAAAGAAAATAAGGAGGGATACTGATCATGAAGACAGTAAACCATTTTCCCTGGATTGCGAAGTAGAAAAAGATGATTTATGTAATAGTTTAAATTAATACTTATAATAAATCAGAATTTAAGTTCGTTTATATTAAAATATCAATTCATAATAACTAAATTACTCATCAACAGTGTTTCCTAATATGGGCCTTTTAGGTGGCCGTAGTCGGATTGACTTGACACTTTTCTCACTTACTTTAAGTGCTAATATGCTATTGCAATTTCTTTTCAATTTTTTTTAAAAGTAATTGCCTGTTGTTTTGAATATGCTGTCTCTTATTTTGCTAGCTATATAACTACCTTACCTAGTCGACAAAATTTCACTTTTTATTTACGCTTCGAACCCAACTTACCTTTTCTGATAGACATATCACTGATAGAAAAAAGGCATAGTAAAAATAACTACAATCATATTTGAATTTAAAATGCCATTTTTAAATACAAACATAGTAAAATTTAATAGAATTCACTTTGATTCAAATATAAATGTATTAAAAATGCTTTTTTAATACGGTCATATTTAATCTAAATACAAAACACTTCAAAATAACTATTATATATTAAATTTGTAGTTTAATATGTTTCATATTTAAATTGAATAGTATTATGACTGGATTTCAAAATTTTTCTTTTTTAAAATCCAAAGGAAAAACTTTTTATTTTAAATATTCCATATTAAATGAAATCAAATATTTTTTGTATTTATTGGGTTAACGAAAATGTTCTAAATTATTTTTTTATGTCCCTGCTTTAATTCCCAACTAGTTTCAGCTTGCTGCTGCCTATTTTAATGCATTTTCAGAATAGCAAAGTTCTTACAACCAGACGTAGTACAGGGTGAAAAAGCCTACTAAAAAAAGCAAAAAAAATACCGACTTCCACTTCAAGTTCTGCCATACTTTCTTTAAAAAATTTTAACCCCATATTATCACAAAGTTTTAAATTCCTGAGGAACCTTTGAAATGTAATCTTAGCGCAGGGACATAATCACAACTAACAAATTTAGTTAAAACTATCACATAGGAATTGAAATGTAATTTGCGACGCAAAATATAACCATTAGATAATATAAATATAAATATGAAACATAGTTAAATTTAAATATGAAGCACATATTAACATTAAATATGAAACATATTAAATTTGAATATGAAACATATTAAATTTAAATATGAAACATATTAAATTTAAATATGAAACATATTATAAATATGAAATATATTAAATTTAAATATTTCTATATTAATATCAAAATTTAATTGAAAAATATTCAATTTTAATACAACCACTCTTGGATGAAAATCAATGGTATAAATATTAAAATCTAAGTGAAAATATTAAAATTTCAGGGCTTTTTTCTATCGGTATACTAAGGGTTTAATTTTTTAAGAATTATGGTTTTTTTCTATGGCAGAACTTATTTTAAAAGAACTTAAAAAAATGGTCTATTTCTTTACTATCAGAATGTTGTCAGAACACTAATGTTTAAGTAAAAAGTACACCTTTATTAAAATACGAAACCAAATAGTATCGAAAACTGCTACGGAAGAAAGCAAATATTGTCGTATCTTGCGCAATTGAATTGAAGTCTTTTGGCTCCTCCCATCTCACAATGCTTTCCCTAATGGCTTTTACATTTTTAATTTAGTTAAAGTGTTGTCAAACACTCCATTCAGACAGTTCCCTGCACTATCCCATGCCATTCTGCATCCCACTTCGGTGGCAGTCGGAACCAGAAAGAAGCTGACAGCGAAGAATATCAGAAATGTTTTATATACTGCATACGTATACATATCCAGTACACATATCCATATATGTAAACATATGTAGTTTCGAGGAAACATGCTCGACATGTGCACGGGTGGCAACTGCCTCGAGGTTATGTTTTCGTTTTTATACCCGTATAAGTTAAGGGGTATATTAGATTTGTGTTAAAAGTGGATGTGTGTAACGCAGAGAAGGAAACGTTTCCGACCCCATAAAGTATATATATTCTTGATCAGCATCAATAGCCGAGTCGATATAGCCATGTCTGTCTGTCCGTCTGTCTGTCTGTCTGTCTCGATGAGTGCCTAGATCTCAGAGACTATAAGAGCTAGGGCAACTAAATTTGGTTTCCAGAATCATATGATATCCCACTGCTACAAGTGTATTTCAAAACTTCGCCCCCACAAAGGACTAAAATCTGTGGCAGGCACAATTTTAAAGATACGATAAAACTAAAAACGGATAATCGTAGAGAACGACCATATCTACCAGACTGCCGAAATTAATTTTCATTTGTTTCCCCTTCCCCCTCCTGCCTACGACCAGGCAACTCATTTTCCTTCTCGCTCGCACACTCTGCCGCGTTCAGTGCGCGAGCAACCCCTAGCGGAGGAGATGTAGAATCTAAATTGTACATGTATAATCTACTTGTTAGATGTATAATATACATAATATATGTAGATGTAGATAACAGATTTAGCAAAAAAATGTAAAATGTGAATTTTTTTTTTTAATTCTAAAATTCTAAAAAATCATATGCTCAGAAATGTATATACTGACTGAGTACGGGTATAAGTAGAGTCGCGTGCCCAGAAGCGACTCAAACGTTCCTTCTCGTTGGCTTTCTGTTAGTTCTGAATGTATTCATTCTTTCGTTCGGCGACATTCATTTCTTTTCATTAAATATTCTTACAACTTTCCATTGCATGTGCCATAACCACATTGCACTGTGGTTACAATGCATTGTAGGAACATCTCCACACGTCACCCACATCCAGGAACAGCTCTCTTTGTGCCCACGGATAGCAGGATGTGTTGTAGGTGTTCGCTGTGGTCACGCCAAATAGACCCTCGATGACGAAAACTAATTGTAGAGGTAATGCTTTCACGAATTTTAGCAAAAAAGGCGAGAAGCAATGGTCTCTCAGAAAATCTTTTGAGAATTAAAAAACAGTAAATTTCCACCACATATTTATCTTGGAGATCTGAGAAATTTGGAGATCGCGGTACACATGAAGGTACTTGTGTATATATACATAAATAAAATAATTAAAAATTCAAAAGATGGTCACGAGTTCCACTCAACCAGGCCTACAACGTAATTGTAAAAGAACTGTAGCACAGTGCTATTGTTTTCTCGGATGCAACCCAATCCCTGCAGTTCTGGCATGAAATTCTAGCATGAAATTCTGTCCAGCTTCAACTGCTGCAGACACGTAAGAAAGAGAAGCAGATATCCATAGATTTCCCTCTCTCTCATATTTTCAGTTTTCTCTACCCGCATTCGACCAGAACTCTTCTACTCACGCTCATTTCGTCTCCTCAACGGGATGATGGGAGAAAAACCGATTACTTGGTACTATTTTCTATTTAGATGTTTATTCCTTTTAAAAGTAGTTTTTCAGTGTTTCTAAAGTCAGGTTAGTGGATTCAGTGATTACAGTGTGCGTTGTTAGTTAAATTAAATTGTTACATGGGTTTCGCTAGAAAAAAGATGTCTAGATTCTAAAACATTCTAGCCGCTTGGTTAATCACGAGTGATTTCATATAGGACATTTTCGGAAGTGTCCCGAGTGAAATTACTCATGGCTTATACGTATAAGCCACCGGTGAAATCACTAGAAAATTCAGTGAAAATTTCATATGAAGTTTCACGGGTGACAAAAGCGGACATGCCCATACAAATTTCATCTGGAGTTTCGCCAGTGAGTCACCACAGGCTTATGACATGCCGTGAGTGATTCAGCGAATGAATCACGAGTGAAAAGTGACTTTTGGAACTGCAGAGATACGTGCTATGTACGTGTGCCACACAGTATTTCTTCAGATTTCAAGACATTACTATTCCTGCAATGAAATGCAATGTATAAAAAACTGAGCAGTGATCTGAGCACTGACATTCTTACTACGAGGGGTGCTTTTTATACCCGTACTCAAAAAAGAGTTAAGGGGTATATTAGATTTGTGGTAAAAGTGGATGTGTATAACGCAGAGAAGGAAACGTTTCCGACCCCATAAAGTATACATATATATTCTTGATCAGCATCAATAGCCAAGTCGATATAGCCATGTCTGTCTGTCCGTCTAGGGCAACCAAATTTGGTTTCCAGACTCATGTGATATCACACTGCTACAAGTGTATTTCAAAATTTCAAATCGGATCATAATTATAGCCAGAATGAAGAAATTCATTTTCAGTTGCTTCCCCCGCCTCCCCCTGCCGAGACCTGTTACTCATTCTCTTTCTCGCTCGCACACTCTTCCTCGTTATGTACGCGAGCGCTTTCTAGCGGAGGAGATGTAGAATATAAATGGTACATCTATAATCTGCATGTTAGATGTATAATATACATAGTAAATGAAGCAAAAAAATGTAAAATGTAAAATTCTAAAAAATCATAAGCTCAAAAATATATATACTGACTGAGTACGGGTAGAGGTAGAGTCGCGTCCCCAGAAGCGACTCTGACGTTCCTTCTCGTGTTTTTTGCAAACAGAGCTTAATGAATGGTACTTTGATGGAAAAATTATATTTATAGTCTAGCAGTTAAGGTCCACATACAAAAAAAGAGAGCGGCTGTGTAATATATTAAACGGTAAAAGCCGGCTATACTTTTAGCCTATAGATGATATTTTAATCGTAGTTATAGGTAAGCGCCGGAGTTTAAATCGAAGCAGATGCACTCCGTATGTTTCCTTTCTACCTAATGACCAATTTACTGGAATTGTAAAATATTGGATCTGTTTGTTATTCTGCTACATCTGTCTTTCTCTCACTCCTCACAACACGAGCCGTTGTATACGCACACTACACGAGGCAAAGTTTGAGAGCGAGAACGATTAACATCGTGGAAAGGTGTAGCGTAACCATTGAAATATTATTTGTTCCTTCTGGCTATAATAATAATCCCATCTGATCCAGATTCGACAACCTGAACATTCTGAACAAATAAACAAACAACACAAATATTCAGAGAGATTGGAATTCGGAAACATATGAAAATTATATATTCGAAAATATCTAGTTGCGGGTCTACCCTTCCTGCTCCACCTTCAGATGAAATTCTGCCACTAAAACGCGATTCAGAGATCCACAATAAAGCGACAACGCTTTATAGAACTAAGCTGTACAAAAAAATGTTAATCTGCTGGCCCTGGGGAAAAACCACAGCTGCATTCGCTGGAAAAATGAAATACTCAGCGCCCGGGTTCGTAGCCCCTTTGCAGCATGTTGTTAGCATCAGGCACACACACAGCATCACACCGTCGCAGCTAATTCGCATTTGATTATTTAAATTAGCAAAATGAGTGACAGACCGGACCGGAATGGAGCGAACCAAAAACACGCTCTCAAATTGAATAGTTTGTGTCGCTGCCGGTGTCCGAAAAGATCCAAAAATAAACAACATCAAAATACCCAGGCGGGCTGGTCCACTGTACTTGTTTGTGCTGTCCAGTACTGCTCTGGGAGCCCGAGCCCGTTGAACTGAGTGACGAATATTGCGACGCGGCGCTGCACAAACGGAGGAGCTCGCAGACCAACCAGCAGAGCTCTGGGCAAAGCAAATTCACTTTTTCAGAAAATGTATTTAGTGCAGGGGCGACATTCGCAGCGGCAACGAAAGCGACAGCGAGAGCGACAGACATAAGCCATAACCACTCACACATACTACACACATATATGCGAACATTGCGGACGGACAGCTTTGAGCACCGCGGAAAGCAGCGAAAACTGGGAGAAAGAGAAACCTGCACGAAGCGGGGGAGTAACCAGAAGAATAGGAATTCTATCCAGAAACGGGCTGGTGCTGCTGCTGCTGCTGTGTCGCTCAGACTAGAACTAGACCAGACCAAGAGCAAACTAAACTACGCCAAGAAAAGCAGCCAAATCCTTGAAAAAGAAAATGGCCAAATTAGTGACGTATATCTTCATCGTCAGCTCCGTAGTACTGTGGTATCTTCTGTTATTCGATGGCAGCAGAGGCGTGGAGGCCACCAACGGTCATGGCAGCCAGCTGGAGGGGCGTGACTTCCACCACCACGGCGGGAGCCATCACATACGCCGTAAGTAGCTGTCATTGTGACTGTTAGCCATCCTCGGTCCCATCTCTAGGATTGCTTTCGCCAGGTAACATCAATCACTGCTGGCGTCGCTACGATGGCTACAATCTGCAAAACACCATTGTCAATAAGAAGGAGCAGCTGAAAAAGCCCTATGGCATATTGTGCAACTTCAAGTGCACTTGGTTCTTCACAACAAGGTGAGCCGTGAGGGTGTGACCACTCTCATTCTACTCTCGCTTTCTTGTTACAGCTTCCCCACTTGCGAGTTCATCTACGACTATAAATTATCCTGCGTACTGTTCACTTCACTGCCCGACTGTACCACCGTCAAGTGTACTCTCTTAAATTATTTTAGCTAGAGTTACCAGCCCAGGCCCTAACACAATGTAGGCCATATCCATATAATGTTAACTATTGTATTTATTTCAGCAGCAGTTATAAGCTTTTTTTTCATAGCATAAGTCTGATTATTACTAGATTTTATATGGAAATATAGGAAATTACTCTTGAAACAAAATGAAAATATAAATGTATATTCACGAAAAACAGAAGCTCTTTAAATCATCTGTTTAAATTGTATACTTGATTTATGCCACTCAGATGATCCGCTAGTTCGTTCATCCGCGTTCATCAGCGCCTGCACTCAAAGTTCGTTCTGAAAGGCCTGACTTCAACTAACTGGAATCTGCTCAGCCCCAAGGCCATTTTCACTTCATATATTGGCTAAATTTAAATGCTACTAGAGCTGTCAGTGGAACCAACTCTTCCTTCGGCTCTTCTCAGTCCCATCCATCGACATCGAGCAGCCCTTTGTGATGGAGAGCCACGCCATACACCTGTAAGCTAGCCAAAAAGCAATCCAATTTTTGTGGTAAACAAATTTGAAACACTTTGTTACCGTCGTCGTTTTTGCTTTTTTTTTCTCCGTATCTTTTTTGTTGGATGCTGCCTGGTTAAAAGCGATATTTCCGCTCAAGTTGATGGAGGTTTTGGGATGGGGAGCTAACCAAACTTTTCCAAGTTAGGATAGGCGGGAGCTCAGCTCGGGCAAACTTCTCGCCTCCGCTAACAGCCGCAAATATATCGTTCGACGTTTATAAGCAAGTCAAACTTATGCCAAAGCGTTTCCTGAATATTTTTGTACCCGCGGATGGGATGGAGAGGGATGGATGCTCATCGGAAGAGTGGGGTTGAAGTTGGCGTTGGCATTAGCAGGAACTGGCTAAAAATAAGATTAATTTCGTGGCTCCACTCAATGGAGCTGTTAACTTGCGCACCTGAACCACAGAAGGGTAGCGCACAAAAGTGCTATCGCTGCCGCATATGCGAGTTTCAGTGAGCGGGGGGTCACACACAGCGAATGAGGTACAGGGGAAACAACGAACAACTCACACGCCTCAAATGCGGCTTGGTCCAGATGGACCCGCACTTTAATGGATTCAAACGAAATGACATTGATCGCTGAAGGCCAACGTACCCCGCAGCAGAAGATCAAGTGATCTCAACTCGGCTCGAGTGGATTTCGGCTCTGTCCGTGTATTCGTCACTGGGATTTGGGTCGTGGTCGTTGTGCGTTGAAAGGGGGAACGCAATAGGGATGGACTGCGGATCGGAATGGAATGAAGCGGGTAGGTCGGTTTGGAATTAGTGCGTAATTCGCTCCCATGCTCACATGTTAGCTTGCTTGGGTGCGTGGGCTGTTGCTGGCTTCTGTATATTTCAATGTTGATTGGCAAATTACGGCAATTTCTGGGCACTGGGAATTTGATTATTTTAAAATAGTTATGAACAAATTAATTAACATAGCGCAAAATTGTGCAACCATCTGGTGGGGCAATTTCAGGCAATTTTGATTAAATATACATTCAAAATGAATTCGTCGGTTTTTCAAATAATATTGAAACTTAGACCCTAGTTCATATTGATAATAAGGTATTTTTATTTTTATACCAGTACTCAAAAAAGAGTTAAGGGGTATATTAGATTTGCGGTATATATGTGGATGTGTGTAACGCAGAGGAGGACACGTTTCCGACCCCATAAAGTATATACATATATTCTTTATCAGCATCATTAGCCGAGTCGATAGAGCCATGTCTGTCTGTCCGTCCGTCCGTCTTGTTTGTCGCCTGGATCTCAGAGACTATAAGAGCTAGGGCAACCAAATTCGACCAAATTTTGACCCGATCTGATTCAGATTCAGCAATCTCGTAGATATGATTCTCTACGATACTGCCTTTTCAGTTTTATCGTATCTTTAAAATTGTGCCTGCCACAGATTTTCGTCCTTTGTGGGGGCGGAAGGAGGCGGGGCGAAATTTTGAAATCACTTGTAGCAGTGTGATATTACATGAGTCTGGATAGAAAATTTGGTAGCTCTAGCTCTTATAGTCTCTGAGATCCAGGCGCTCATCGAGACGGACAGACGGACAGACGGACGGACGGACAGACAGACATGGCTATATCGACTCGGCTATTGATGCTGATCAAGAATATATGTACTTTATGGGGTCGGAAACGTTTCCTTCTCTGCGTTGCACACATCCACTTTTACCAAAAATACAATATACTCCTTAACTATTTTTTGAGTACGGGTATAAAAAGCGCAACCTGAACTTTATCTCGATGATTCATATGTTTAGATTTCGTAAGAGAAAAAATTTAGATTTAGATTTTTAAATTCAATTAAAAACTAACCTTTTTATTTAATTAAAGACTATAATTTGAAGCATAAGCCGGGATAGAAATGGTCTATATAGTGCGAGGGAAGTTTTATTTTTATAAATCATATTTATTTCTAGTTTTAAATTTGGTAATATATGTAGCTATGTATAGCTTTTGCTACGTATTTGAAAGCGAAACGCTAAAGGTGTCGGCAGCAAGAGCTGTATATCCCAGTCGAGACTTAATCCGAACCCGGTAGAAGAGATATAAATCCAAAACGAAGGCGAGGTTGAGACTGACCCAGACGAACAAAAGTGCGAGAGCGAAGGTGACGAAGTATTTCTATCTCGCTCCGGACCTGGCAATCATATCAGAGAGCAGCAAAAGAGAGTCAAGCAAAGAGGCGGATGAGGCATCCCACATGAGCGCATACAATAATTTATCAATTGGCATCAATTTAGGCGCACATAAACGAAACACAGCCCCAAACCTTCGGAATTTCTTCCCCATTTTGATTTGCTGGTGTTGTCGCTCCGGCTGCGTCTCCTGTTTATTCGCGATTTTCGGCACATTCGCGACACCCATCGCAGGCTGCAGTTAAGCAGCGCGCCGAGACATTCACATTCCCGCGAAGCACTCAAAGCACTCAGACACGCAGGCATTCTGAGCCGCTCCATGGCACAAACGGACTTCTACTCAGACGGGGCTTGTACTTTCGATTGTTGCGCAATGGCCAAATCGATGGCACCGGCGCGAAACACCAAGGGAGCCACAACCACTGCCATACACACACGCAGAGGCACCACAACAGTCACATTTGTGCTGCTGTTGGTCCTATGCTGCTTGTGCGATTACAACTATGGAAGTACGTAACTCAGCCATTTGCCTCCATCCCGACTATTTTTTTCCCGTTTTTTTTTTTTTATCTTTTTGTTCAAGTGTTAGGCCGAAATCAGACTAGAATTCGGCCATTGTGCTTATGAGTGCTTTAATTTTCTACATATGTACATAAATATGCACATATGTAAATTGGGTGATTTTTTCAAATAATCGTACTTGAATAAACGTTTCAACAGAAAATACCATAAAGATTTTATGAACTGAACTAGCGCTCAGGACCATATGAAAAATGCACAAAACTCTATCGACGAAAGTTTGTACAGAATATGTATCCTAAAAATTCATATATATGTACACAGACACAGACACAGAAAAATAGTTCCAGATGTATTTGAAATGCATACAAGTCTTCCTTGTAAATTGAATTTCAGAATTTTTGAGGGGAAATCATGGCTAAATCAGCTGAGTAAGACTTTACAAAAATAATATGAAAGTTTAAAGTTGATTGCAGCTGTTCGCGTACGATTTCTGTGCAGAATTGATGGGGGAAGGGGAACTTTCCTCTTTTTATCGAATATTTTATTATAAAAATTGTCGAATCTAAGCTGTTTGCCAACCTATGTGAAAACGAGAACGTAACCATGCAAATAAGTGACGCACGATCTAAGTCTGGCAAACAGATTGGTTGCTTTGCACTTTCTCACATTGAGTCGTATGTGTTTTTGGGTGTGACCATATTTGAGTACCGTTCACAGGCTGGGCATCACAGTGCTGGAGGAAGCACAATTCCGGCTCGATTCAAACGGGAGATGGTGAATTTAAGCGACCATTTGGTATACTCTGCACATATCGCTGCTTCCTCTGGTTTCCGCCGATGTAAGTTCTGCAATCACTCACTCACTCACTCACTCACACTCACTAAAACACATTCGTATTGCCATTGAAATATTCACCCAGTCTCCCCCTCGTTCGTTCGTACATATATGTACTGATATACTCACACACACAACATACAATTTATGCATGCCCCTGTTATTTTGTGGTGTGAATTGCATTTTAAAATAAACTTATTTGGCTTTTTCTTCGGGTTTGCTTTTTGGACCTTGGGCTTTGGGGTACAAAACACACATACGCACATACACACATCCGCACATATGAACATGTACAGTGGTAGCTCTCTTCTGTAAACACTCACGGTTATAGTACTTTTATCCTTAAAAAATTTGGGATGGAAATGTCCACTGTACAGGTGTACACTGTACATGCATATATGGCATTTGAATTGCATAGCAATTAAAATGGCTGGTAGCAGTTTCAGATTGTTTTGTATCGTTTTTCTGTGGCAGCCAGAGGTGCTACTGCCATCGCATCGCCATCGTCATAGCCATTCGGAATTCATATTTTATCAGCTTTTTCTCCTTTTTTTGGTGCTTCACCCACCCTCCATCCATTCACACACAACACACCATTACCTGCATCCAGAAATCGCTCTGTTTTCAGTGTTTTCTCTCTGATTGCAGTTACCCGTACTGCGAATTCATTTTCGATCTGCGCTTATCGAGGCACTTCACGTCGTTCCCGGACTGCTACGAAATACGCTGCAACGAGACGTTCACGTTCTTCGGTCACGAGCAGCAGAACTTCTGACACCTCATGCACGGCGGTTCAGCTTCTTTATGTGTAATCTTCTTCTCGTGCTTCTAATGCTGACTATTCCATACTTTTGTTTAATGTTTTTCCGTGACTTCATGCTGTCTGATTTAATAAATATGGTTATCTGCGTTGAAAAAGGGGTTATTTACTGAAGGAGTTTCTTCGAGAGGGCTGAGACCACGATAAAAATGAGAATACTATCCCACAAATTTTGTGATTTCGCACGAACTAAAAAAACAGCAACCGCTCTACGCTCACTAGTCCTTTATCTCCATTCTTCATTCTCTACTTGAAGAACTCCACTGTGGATAGACTGAGAGCAGTGTTCATTCTTTGGGTACAGGGTAGCACAGTTTTGACCACCGAAGCCAAATGGAATGCCCAATACAAAAATAAACAAGAAGGAACGTGTGAGTCGCTTCTGTGGATGCGACTCTACTCTTATACCCGTACTCATTATACTCTTATACCCGTACTAGATTATACATACACAATGTAGATTGTACATCTCCGCAAAGGCCGAGCATTGCACAGTAACCAGTGTGTGCGAGCGAGAAAGAGAATGAGTAGCGTGGTCTCTTGCTGGAGGAGGTGGGGAAGGCAACTGAAAATTAATTTATTCATTCTGGCTTTAATAATGATCCGATATGATTCACATTCGATAGTCTGGTAGATATGGTCATTCTCTACGATACTGCGATACAACTTTAGTTCTATCGTATCTTCAAAGTTGTAACTGCCACAGATTTTCGTCCTTTGTGGTGGCGAAAGGGGACGGAAGGACGGAAATTTTGTTTCTTATTGCTGTCGAAGCCATACATATGTAAATTTTTGAGCTTATAATTTTTTAGAATTTTAGAATTAAAAAAAAACATTTTTTTGCTAAATCTGTTATCTAGATTTTACATGTACCAATTATATTCTACATCTACGGCGCTAGAGGGCGCCCGCGTACATAACGAGGCAGAGTGTGCGAGCGAGAAAGAGAATGAGTAGCGTGTCTCTGGCAGGGGGAGGCGGGGGAAGCAACTGACAATGAATTTCTTAATTCTGGCTATAATTATGATCCGATCTGATTCAGATTCGGCAATGTGGTAGATATGGTCATTCTCTACGATACTGCGATACTTTAGTTTTCTGGTATCTTCGAGTTGTGTCTGCCACAGATTTTCGTCCTTTGTGGTGGCGGTAAGGGGAGGCCCGAAATTTT
The DNA here is from genome assembly GCF_018151105.1 of Drosophila obscura. Taxonomy (NCBI): domain Eukaryota; kingdom Metazoa; phylum Arthropoda; class Insecta; order Diptera; family Drosophilidae; genus Drosophila; species Drosophila obscura. The sequence goes on along the minus strand of NW_024542867.1, from coordinate 3,199,509 downwards.
GAAATACACTCGTAGCAGTGTGATACCACATGAGTCTGGAAACCAAATTTGGTTTCTTTATCTCTTACAGTCTCTGAGATCTAGGCGCCCATCGAGACGGACAGACGGACGGACGGAAAGATGGATGGACGGACGGACAGACGGACATGGCTGTATAGACTCGGCTATTGATGCTGATCAAGAATATATATACTTTATGGGGTGGGAAACGTTTCCTTCTCTGCGTTACACACATCCACTTTTACCACAAATGTAATATACCCCTTAACTCTTTTTTGAGTACGGGTATAAAATTATTGACTGAAGAAAATTTTGAAAAAGGCGAAAAAAAATGCCGTTTCTATTATTTTTTCCATCACTGTATATATGTGTGCCAAAAACAACATGTATTGCGTGTGCATGTCTCTGAAGAGTGAACCTCATCTTGGAAAGTACTTTTTGTTGTTGCTGCTGTTGTTAGACTGCAAATCTAAAAAGCATGGCCACCGCTGTTTTAATTGATTAAAATGATGGTGATTTTCTTTACTCCTCTGCGGCTGGCCCTTCGTAGATTTCCGGAAACGGGGCGTCTCCATAATGAAGGACTAACAAAGGGACATATAAACCAAACTCAGGCAAAGATACGGCTACACACACACCAAAGAGGAGAGAACCTAGCCTTATTCAATTTACAAACATTTGCATTCAAATTAGTATTTGGGTTGACTCGAGCCCAAAAATAGGGTAACTGACTCGCCCAGAGGAGTGGGCAGGATAGCTGTTCATCTGAAAATTCTCTGGCTCTTTCTCTCACCCGCTAACAGAGTGATAGCACAAACAACTTCGCTCAATCTGCTCTTCTCGCTCTCTCTACTAATGGACGCTAGTCGCTCGAGGTAATTGTTTGCCTAGTTTCAGTAAAATACATTTTACGCCTTTGGCAACGACACGTACGAGTACAGATATCTGCTCACACCCAAGTGGTACCCCACACCTCTTTTCCTCCAGTCAAGGCAAGCTATACGGCTTAGTGCGGTTGGCCAAGTGGAAAACCGTCGGTCGCGCCGAGCGTAGAGTAAAGCGGATTTTGGGGTGACAATAGCCATGTGAAATCAAAAGGTTGGAGCAGACAATGTTGTCGCTAGAAACTTTTAACTTTTACAAACATAATTGTTCCCTGCTCTAAAAATATATTACACAGCAGCGTCTTCGAGCTCTTTGAATTCTTGTGATGTACGATAGTGCGTTTGCAATTTGCGAAGCTTTGTCTTTTAAAGGCATTGGATTAGTATAACCATCTGCCCCTACAGCAAATTTAATGCTCTTCGGGAATACAATGCATTTTGTTCTATCTTCTATCTTCTATCGAATCGTAATCAGTGTTATTATTATGTCATTGGCTGAGGGCTTGGGTGGTTGTGTATATTCTTGTACCGAATCTGGAAGCTAACTGTCGTCTACTTCTTGTGCCAGCCAGCGTCTCTTCGCTCAGGCAATACATGGCACTGTACATGGCACTGTATCATACAATTTCTCTTCTATCGAAATTTCTTTTTGATTCTTCTCTCTCTGAGGCAACCAACACACTCCACTCCGCGCCACACTCGGCTGAGACGACACTCACTCGTTCTCAATCCTCGCTCTCAGCAACAACGCATAATTTACTGCGTCCTTCTTTATTGATATTCTCTTAATGATATACATTTATGTTAACCCTGCATCATTTCTCATACATTTAAAGCTAAAAATTTAGTTTATTTTTTAATTGTAAATACAAAAAAGAGTTTAGTGTGATTCTTATTCCGTTTTTTTGGTCATAGATAAAATCGCAGCTGTAAAATCAGCTCAAGATTGAAGACCAATTCCAAGACGATCTGCAAGAAGTGAGTGCCAGATCAAGACTATTAAGGGGCAGCTGGGCATGCTCCAAAGTAAGCGAGTCCTTTTGTGAGCGCGAGAAATCAAGAGAACGGAAGAGAAAGAGAGAAAGAAGTGAAATCAAGAGACGAAAGACGGCCTGATTTATTCCCGACGGAGTATTAAAAGTTTTATAAACTGTAGGGACAAGTTGGGGGCCATTTATGTCAGCTTATTTATTTTTGAATGCGTCACACTTTTATAACAAAATTTTTTGGTCAAAATCTACCAAAAATTATGGTGTTAGAAAATTAAATATTTGATGTATCTCCCTCATACCATTAAACAAGTTTTTTAAATTTAACTATTATTGTATCTAGTACCTTCTTTTTCACTTCAAGGTTCTCTGACATTCGAAAAAACGTTTATTTCCACCTGTACTGTTAAGCGCAATACTTACTGCTGTTGCCTGGTCCAAATAAATATTGGGAAACTCACTTATCAACGCTATTTTTCAAAATTATTAAAAATTGGTAAGCATTTGTGACGACCCCAAAAATTGGTTTGAATTTTATATTTGGGATTTTTCCCTGACCAGTGTTGTGAAATGTGTTTTTTTCATAGTAGGAAACCACAATTGGTAAACCATCAAGAAAGTTGTGCTATTTGACTGTTTATTTATGTTCTCTTAAATTAAAATGAAAAATTAAATTAAATTGTGAACAAGTAAATTTAATTACATTTCTCGACAAAACTGGACTCTTTTACGCTTCGAACCAAACCGACTTTTTCTCATCGATTGGGACCTTTAAATTAACTGGTAATTTTTTGTTAAGCTTTTTTCAGAGGTAGCGCTTCTTTTTTCACATAACTTAATTACACTACTCGACAAAATCCAACTTTTTTTTTTCCCTCCTTTCCTTAAAGTCAAAATTTCGTAAAAAATACCAAATAAAAATCATCCTTTTTCATTTCAATGCTTTATATTTCCCAGACGCTAAGCTAAAATCGTTTGGGCTAACCATGTAGCTGTTTTAATTATCTTTTCAAAATAGCAAAGTTCTTTACAACCAGACGTAAGATAGTAGAGGTACGTGGAAAAAAGAAGCGCTACCTCTAAAAAAAGCTTTAAAAAAAATACCAGATTTAAAAAATTCTTCAAAAAAAGTTCTGCCATAGAAAAAAACTGTAACTGTACCCTATTTTATATATCACCAAGCAATGATTGTTTACTTGTATGTAATTTCAATTTTTATACACGTAAAATTAAAAAATGGCAAAACAACCATTGCTTGCTAGGCCAGCAACGGTAAGACGGTATAGATATATCGATTTTTGTGCATATTTGTACGCGTTGTTATGTAAGAGTTATGAACGTCTCAAATGGACTGTTACGTTACACAAATTAGGAAGTAGGTTTTAAATTTGTGCAACCCTTTCGAAGAAGTCTGCTATTCTGCTTGACTATTTTTAACGAGTAATACAACATTTTAGCTTAAAGATGGAAGTAATAAAGTAAATTTTAGTTATGTCAAAAACTATTTTTTTCCTTTTTTGACAAGCAAAAATGTGCGCACTGTTACGTTACAAAAAAGACTGTTACCTTAAATATGCGACAAAGACAGCTACAAAGTCGGAAGCACATATGACTATGCATTCAAGAGTCAAAATATGCTTCCTCACATTCATTTTGGCAGTTGCGCCAATACCATCGATAGAACATTTCTCGTGGGAAGTAAAAAAAAAGTTCCAGTTTATTTTTATTTCGAATTTTTATCCTTTTGAGCCTTGTTCATTTGTATCTAAACATCAGAAGTATGTTTGAGCTTAAAAAACAAATATAATACTAATATATTTGATTACACTACTCTACAAAATTGAAATTTTTTCCCGGCCAAAAATGACTTTTTCTGATAGATTTCGGGATACACAAATTTTAGTTTTTTTAAAGAATTTTTTTATTTTTATACCCGTACTCAAACAGAGTTTAGGGGTATATTAAATAAGGAAACGTTTCCGACGCCATAAAGTATTTCTTGATCAGCATCAATACCCGAGTAGATAGAGCCATGTCTGTCTTTCCGTCTGACCGTCTGTCCGTCTTGTTTGTCACCTAGATCTCAGAGACTATAAGAGCTAGGGCAACCAAATTTGGTTTCCAGACTCATGTGATATCACACTGCTACAAGTGTATTTCTTCCCCCGCCTTCTAACAGCAAGAGACCCACTACACATTCTCTTTCTCGCTCGCACACTCTGCCGCGTTATGTACGCGAGCGCCCTCTAGCGGAGGAGATGTAGAATCTAAATGGTACATGTAGAATCTACATGTTAGATGTAGAATATACATTGTAGAAGTATATATACGATACTGCGTTTTTATACCCGTATTCAAAAAAGAGCTAAGGGGTATATTAGGAATGTGGTAAAAGTGGATGTGTGCAACGCAGAGAAGGAAACGTTTCCGACCCCATAAAGTATATATATTCTTGATCAAGCCGAGTCGATATAGCCATGTCCGTCTGTCCGTCCGTCCGTCTTGATGAGCGCCTGCATCTCAGAGACTATAAAAGCTAGAGCTACCAAATTTTTTATCCAGACTCATGTGATATCAGACTGCTACAAGTGTATTTCAAAATTTCGCCCGCCCCCACAAAGGACGAAAATCTGTGCCAGGTACATTTTTAAAGATACGATTAAACTAAAAACGCAGTATCGCACAGTGGTCGATTCTGCCAATCTGGCAGGCAATAATTAATAACTGAAAAAATAAATGAGTAACATTTTTAAAAATATTTTTGTATTTTGGAATATAAATCCGCGGAGTATTTAAATAAATTTTAAAGTTTTATTTTTTAACTTAAAAACTTTTAAAAATAAATTTAAAAAAAAAATAATTTTTTTTATTTCAAAATATGTTTTTATAAACACTTTATATTAATACAAAAAAAGTATAGGTAAAAATTAAAACTTATGGTCTGTTTTTTGAAGTATTTTAAATTTCTGCTGCACACTTCACTCAGAGGCAAAATTAATTAATTTTTTTTTTATTCGCTAACAATCAGTTTCGCTGAGTTTGTTTTTATCAATTATTTGAGCGAAAACATTGATCCAACTCGCTTCAGCTTTTTTTCTTACTCAGTTTTTTACGAAACATCGCGAAAAGCGTGCTTTTTGACACTGCCATTTTCCCTATAAAATCAAATAAATTAACGTGTTGCAAGTAGTTGCAATTTGTTTTAACACAGAAGAATAAAAAAATACTGGTTTCATAAATAAAAAAAGATTGAAGGCGGAAGGGGGCGGATGTCAAAAGATCTATTCCATGCAAGTGTCGGGTATGATATTAATAGCACACTAAAGGAAATGTTAAGTTCTACAACGATTTACCTCTAATACATGCAAGCACGGGACCAACACATATATTTTTTATTGAATACTTACCAACTATGATCAAAATGGATGATAATTTTAATACAAATCGCAAAACATTAAGATTTATTTTGCTTTACCAAAAGCAATAAAAAGGCGGTAAAATGTACTTAGGTATGGACAGAAAAGTTTGCTGCGATTCAACCGCGTGCAGGTACTGGGCTATCGATACGAAAAATATATAAATATCGCAATAAATATCAGTGGGATGTTTACTTTCCAAAAAGTAAAAAAAATTAGCAAGATTCGACATTTTAATTTTTGATTTATTGCCTGCCAGATAGGCAGAATCGACCACTGTGTATCGTAGAGAATGACCATATCTACCAGATTGCTGAATCTGAATCTGAATCAGATCGGATCATAATTATAGCCAGAATGAAGAAATTAATTTTCTCTTGGTTGCCCCGCCTCCGCCAGCCAGAGACACGCTACTCATTCTCTTTCTCGCTCGCACACTCCGCCTTGTTATGTACGCGACCGCCCTCTAGCGGAGGAGATGTAGAATATAAATGGTACATGTATAATGTAGATAACAGATGTAGCAAAAAATTTTAAATGTAAATTTTTTTTTTTAAATTCTAAAATTCTAAAAAATCATAAGCTCAAAAATGTATTTACTGACTGAGTACGGGTAGAAGTAGAGTCGCGTCCCCAGAAGCGACTCACACGTTCCTTCTCGTTTTTTCATGCTTTTTTTCAGAGGTTTTACTTATATTTTTCACATAACTTAAGTATCTTATATCTTGTTATAAATCTGACCCAGACACTTTTTAGCTACAGCTTAACGTCTGCAAAATATTAAGCTTTCAAACTCAAATTTGAAAATTGTTTGCTGTATTTTTCATTGCATTTTTTTGTGCATGAATTTTGGGTTTAGATAGACGCATTAATAAGGCGTCGTTTATGGTATCGTTTGTAAGAATCGATGGATAAACAGCCAAGTTGCAGCCGTTTGACTAAAACCACTCAAAACTCATTTTACCTAAAAAAATACCGTCCTGTATGTTGCTGGTCCAACTGCCAAAATGGGATTGCAGGCAACAAAAAGAACGTGTAATTTTGGTTTTATTGAGTCCTAGGTATGGATATGGATCTCAGATATGTATCCTACTTGTTCATGTCCATTTGGGTTGTAAATGTTGTGGACAGTTACCAGAGATTCACGGCTCTGAATTTTTCGTTTGTTCATTAAAAATAACTGGAATCTTGAGATCCATGAAAGGGGGTTACCCGAAACAACCTTGTCAAGGCTTTACGCTGCCTGCTCCTCCTTTAGAGGAAATACCGCCACTAAAACGCAAAATAAGAGGAGATGTTGTCTTCCTTGCATGGAACAACGGATTCAAGTAATGACCAATCAGGAGAATATAAATATTGCAAGCCTCTTTCACAGGAACAATTGAACGATTTGGTGAGGATCCTGGATCTAAAAGTAAAGCCGAGCCTCTGGGCTATTTTTTAAAGGATGCCCCTTTATTGAAGAAAGATGTCAAAAGAACTCTATTCCGGACGCGTCATTTGGTTCACGCACAATTTTATTTGACGAAGGATTAGATTTGCGTTTTCCACGACATTTTCGGACTCTTCAAGCAACTGGGTGAAGCTTACGACCCAAAAGATTGGAGGTTATTTTTTGACAGCCTTAAGGAAAGTTTAAAGGCTGTTTTATTACACAATGGAAACCAAAAGCCGTCTGTTCCCATCTCCCATGCTGGTAATATGAAGGAAACATATCAAACAATGGCTAAATTGTTTGAAAACATAAAATATAAAGAACACCAGTGGAAGGTCGCGTGTGACTTAAAAGTCGTAGCCATGATAATGTCGACGGGACTGCAAGGTGGTTACAAAATACGGCTGGGATAGTAGAACTAGAACTCAGCATTACTCAAGAAAACTCTGGCCAAAACGGGAGGAAAACACATTGAAAATTACAACATACAAAATGCAGCTTATTGAAAAATTTGGTTAAAGCACTGGATAAGGAAGGTGAATCGATGAGTTACCAAAAAACTGCTTTTCCACGTCTGTCGCTGGCAAAAGTTAAAGAAGGCGTATTTGATGGCCCCCAAATTCGAAAACTACTAAAAGATGACGAATTTGAAAATATTTTATCTACGGATGAAAAAGCAGCCTGGAACTCATTCCGACTGGTTAGAACAAATTTTCTTGGTAACAGCAGGAGTGATGATTACGTTAATATCGTTCAAGAACTAATAAAGAATTATGATAAAATTTGAGCCAACATGTCACTAAAAATCATTTCCTGCACTCCAACTTAGACTTTTTTCCGACAAGCCTAGGGGACGTTAGAGATGAACACGGAGAGAGATTTCATCAACAATGAAAATCTATGGAACGACGGTATCAAGGTGTTTGGAAAAGGAAGTTGTTGTGCGACTATGTGTGGACTCTCATAAGGGAATCTGATTCGAATGACAAGTGTGTGATCACTGATCACTAAATCACTTATCTTAAAAATATTGTATTAACATAGCACTTGAATAAAAAATTCTTTATTTTTTTAAAGCATACTGAAAAGACTGAAAATTTCTGATGGTTGTATGGGTTAAAGCATGAAATTCTATATATCAGCTACTTATGGGAAGTTGGACCAGCAACGTACCGGACGGTATTTTTTCAGGTAAAATGAGTTTTGAGTGGTTTTAGTCAAACGGCTGCAACTTGGCCGTTTATCCATCGATTCTTACAAACGATACCTTATACGACGCCTAATTTATGCGCCTATCTAAAACCAATTCATGCCAAGAAATATTTTTTGTTTCGACTATTTTTATATTACGTTTTTATTAAGTATACGTAAAATACAGCATACGTTTTTTCTAAAGATTAATTTAATAGATTTATTTTCATTTATTCAAATTCTTAGATAATCTAGTTTATTGGAAACTTAAAATTTATTTTCTCAATGTTCAGATTTGATCCGCAGACTTAACATGTAAAGTTATTCTACTTTTACTAAAGCTTATGTATGGTACGATACGAAGCAATTTTTTTTAGAGGATTTTAGCAAAGATTTGAGACGTCACACCTAGAATACTTAGAGCGAGGATATACTGTCTTGCATAGTCTGCATCTACCTTTTGATCCTCATTGATCCGAATGAGCAATCGGATAACTTATCGCTTAAGAAGGTTCCTGAACACACATCCTTTTACAAGTAGGAGTTAATGAGTCGGATATAGCTGGAGAAGATAGGGATGGTGAAGTTGGCGCTGGGGATGCTGAAATTGACGATCTTGGTGAATTACGAGAATTCATCATCAAATACGAGACTCGAAATTGAATATAAGCTGTGCTGGACGACCTTTTTTTCGTGACGGAATTTCACTCTTGCATTGAAGAAGTTCATTGGCTATATCTAATTGAAAATTTATTAGAGTCACGTGTCTTCCTCCTCACAACTAGCGGTGCGTCAGCACCCCGGGAAATACAATAGGCTTAAGCAACGCACGCAATTATTAAAATTAAGAGCTCTCGATCAACAACTCTACCCATTCTGCATTACTTCGCAGAGTTGGCAAAACCACATTTCGAAACCCAATTCCCAACTGCACCTTCCGGGATGCAGCCTCAGCAAAACCACCCTGACCCACTAAAAATTGTCAACGAAGCACCAAGCTTTGACCTAGTTACCACACCACACATTTATTGTTATCCAATAACCTTAAGTCAGCAGGAATTAATTATTTCCGGGTCTCAGGTGCGATCGCCAGCTGCATAAAAGGGCCAAGATCGGCCGAAAGAGCAGGCAGTCCATCAGTCCATCAGCCCGAACACGAGACACTGACTAAGCAGTCCACCGGCTCACAGGCCAAGTAACAAGATTCGCGAGTAATCCATTGAAAACAAGCCCCCGAAGAATTAAGTGAATGAAAGAATAAAGAATTAACCAAGAACCACAAAAGAAAAAACCACCGCATCATCATTTCTTCCATTGCCTACTGTATTTCAAGGCCAGCTCGAAACCTGGAGTTCTCCTACAATCTACAAATTTTCTTGTAGAGGACCCTGGACAGACTGAAGCATACCTCAGCCTGAGATATGACCTTACACAATTTTTAAGGCGGTTTTCGGCGAATAGTTCTGACAGCGAGAATTCCTTTTTCTTTCAAAGCATTCATTAAGCTTACTGACGTGAACCAGTTATCAAAAAAAACTTGAAGTTTTGCTTTTCGGGAAGTTGTGAAGACAAATACAGGACTATATCCGAAAACATTCCAAGTCCAAAGGAGACATAAGTTCCGGATACGCCAGCCCTTGAAAATATTTTAAAGCCCCAGTTATGTGGCTTCTTTGCAAGGTATTGCTTCAAGCTATGTTGATCTGCAGAATAAAGGTGCTTGTTTTTTTATATGACCATGCATTCGAAGTAAAGGTATTTTGGTATGCATACAAATTTTTTTCATCACAGATTTTTTTTGCAAAATTTCGTCTTGAAGCACATATAAAAGTATAAAAAGATATTGGTTCTTTAGTCATTGAACCATTGATGGATCTTTGCCATGAGTTTGTTGCTTCCTTTTAATTGCTGCTTTTTTTTCTCCATCTCAAAGTTCCCTGATTTACTTTTTCGAAAATTCCCTGCACCGCGCAATTGCGCGTTCATTCCCATTTGATCGATAAAAGTTAATATCAATATGGGTCAGGGGACAAATGTCATTTGTTCATAGTTCACCGATTTTTTGTGTTGTTTTGGGTATAATAAAGTGCGGTTGCCAAAACGATGGCATATTTAACTAAAATATTTCCATTTCCAATCAAACAAAGATTTTTTTTCAAGACAAATTTTGCAAAACAATTTCGGAATAAAACACTATCGATAGGAAAAAGTTACGAAAACAGGAGCTCACAGAATTTCAATTCGCAGGAATTGTTCCGAAATCGTAATCAAAAAAATTTACGAAAACCGGACCATAGCGGTATGTGTATTCTAAAAGTTGGACCATCATCCTGCATACACTCACACATAAATTATTCAATGAATCTTCCCTTACTGCTTGTAATGCTGTCTCCAAAGGATATATTTCTGGCATTGAAATTACCAGCCATTATACCTTCTAGTAACGGTATAATAGTGTTGGGTAAAAACCTTTCAATTTACTGATCAAGTTTGTTCGTTCGTTTTTATACAGTGAACTAAATCGTTCTGTTTTGTTTGATCTTTTTCGTTCGTTCTTTTTGTTCATCGTTCAATTTTTAGCTCTGATTTATATTTGTAAGCCTATGTGTAAAAAATGTACTAAAATTTATGGACGTTTTAACTTCGTAAATTTATTTTAATGCTTCAAGCTTTGTTGATCTGCAGAATAAAGGTGCTTGTTTTTTTATATGACCATACATACAAGTATAAATCAGAGCTAAAAATTGAACGATGAACACATGGCAGTGATTCACAGTGGGGTCCCAGCCGAAAAGAAGTGTCAAAAGTCAAAATATTTATGAGCGCTTTCAGCAATCAAACTTTAAAGAATATCGGAAAATCTTTTTTTCCTCAAGGAACCAAAGCAACTTTTTCTGAAAGATTTGGGGCTTGGAAATTGTTTGATGAAATATGTATATTTTTTCTATTGCACAACTTTTTGTAAAGAATTTTTAAAAACTGTTATTTTGTATGCTTTTTTTAGAGGTGCTTCTTTGTAAAGAGCTTTGCCATTCTTTAAAGCTAATTGATGAAGCCAGAAATTGAACCCAAGCACTTTGTGGTTTTAGCTAACTATCTGGGAAATATTAAGCTTTGAAATGCATTAATTATGATTGTTATGCGATATTTTTTACGAAATTTCGATTTTAAAAACTTTAAAATTTTTGGAAGTTTGTTCAACCAATTTAAGATCAAAAATTTTAATGAGCAATACCGTAAACGACGCCTAACTACTGCACCTATACACAAAAAACGAGAAGGAACGTGTGAGTCGCTTCTGGGGAAGCTACTCTACTTATACCCGTACTCAGTCAGCATATACATTTTTGCGCATATGATTTTTTAGAGTTTTAGAATTTTTTAGAATTTTGGAATTTAAAAAAATATTTTACATTTTACATTTTTTCGCTACAACTGTTATCTACATCTACAATGTATATTTAACATATAACATGTAGATTATAGATGTACCATTTATATTCTACATCTCCCCCGCTGGGGGTTGCTCGCGCACTGAACGAGGCAGAGTGTGCGAGCGAGAAAGAGAATGAGTAGCGTGTCTCTGTCAGGAGGAGGCGGGGGAAGCAACTGAAAATTAATCTCTTCATTCTGGCTGTTATTATGATCCGATCTGATTTAGATTCGGCAATATGGTAGATATGGTCATTCTCTACGATACTGCGTTGTTTGTTTTATCGTATCTTTAAAATTGTGCCTGCCACTCACTTAATTCCTTTAAAGTATAAAGTTTATACAGAAAAATGTTATCAGGAAATAAGTAAAGGCAGGCTCCGGCTTTCACTTTCGCGAAAAACTCCGATTTACTTTTGAAAGCGGAAAGTTTCGTCCTCCCGCATTCGGTAATCGTAAAAATTTTCAAAGCTCTCAAAGCGGCAAGAAATTTCTCGCAGAAATGAAAAGTAAACAGCTTTTATACATCAAAAGGAATCTTAATTGTAAAATGAAAAAATAGATGACTGATTGATGCATTGACATGGACTTGATACCATTGCCAGTGCAACTGAGCTTGTGCCCGTTGTTTAAATAATTTTTATTTAAGCTAACCTCAAAATTGGATCTGAATAAATTGGTCTGTGCAACAAAAAATGTGGAATTCCTCCGAACAGCTGTGGCAGCCCGATTTAGCTATCGCTAAATCTTTGGTAAATATAGCAGAGGTCTTTTTGTATGAGCTGGCACTAGCGCGTGGGTATAACAGGAGTAAATGTTGCGCTTAACAGTAAAGAGAGTAAACAAATTCACAAAAGTGGATAATGAAAAGTATGACTTTTGAGTCGCTTCTGTGGACGCGACGAAACTTTTGAAATACACTTGTAGCAGTGTGATATCACATGAGTTTGGAAATAAAATTTGCTTGGTCTAGTTCTTATAGTCTCTGAGAACAAGGAGCTCATCAAGACGGACAGACAGACATCCACTTTTACCACAAATACAATATACCCCTTAACTCTTTTTGAGTACGGATATAAAAACCTATGTGTAGTTCCTATCTGGGGTTGCGTTACATTCGTACGACAAATTGTTGAAAAATATAGTCAAAAAGCCGAAATTTGGAAAAAAAAATCCTTGTTGTATATGAATTGGCTATCCCTATGTTCACCATAAAAAATGGGAATAATCGAGCATACGGTTTTAAAGATATTAGCCAAAATATGACTTTAAATTGCGTTACGTAAAGAAGAAGTGGTTTTCGAGGTTGGGGTACAAAATGGCCGAAATCTGCGAATTGGGTAGGGGTATCTGCATACAAATTTTCTGTGCATGTATTTGAAATATGTAGTGTTGATTTTCAAAGTTATTTAATTTAAATTTTTCCCTTGGTCCCGGCATCCCGCGTGAACCGATTTGGACCGATTTTGCTGTTCTGTTCTCTTTTCATTTCTTTTTTCTTTTCTGTTGTGTTTGTTATTGTCAGGAGAAGGTTCTTATGAAAGAAAAAATTAAGAAAATTACGCGGAAAAATAGAAAATTTAAGAATACTCTGAAAATGTTAGTATTTTTGTATAAAGAAGGCCTTTCCAGGGCTGTCAAACGTTTGTTTGATTTTTATATGGAAAGTGTTACATAAATAAAAAAAAATAAATTCAGTCGGTTTAGAGTATAGTTCAGATGAAATAATCTGTTTAGAATGATTTGGCTAATTGTTTAAAAATAGTTTAAAAGTGCTGAAAAAGTCGGAAAAAGTCTGCCCTGCGCATTGTATGCGCGCCCTCTAGCGGAGGAAATGTAGAATCTACACTGTAGATGTAGATGATAGATGTAGCTCACATATGTACATATGTATATGCTGACTGAGAACGGGTACAAAAGTAGAGTCGTGGCCATAGAAGCGACTCAACGTTCTCTCTAGTTCATATTACAGCTCAAGTGTTTATACTCTACATGTAAATGCAACCACTGTGCAGCGGTGGGGAGCGGACAGAGCAGCAACTTCTGCTGCTACTTCAACGAATAAATATTCAGAATGCAATTACGCATTTAATTTTCTAGCACTTATCGAGTCGTCTTACCCTCTTGTTATTACTTGTCCCTTATATTTTTGTTGGTGCTGTACGAGTTGCTGCTGAAAACTTACTTAACTTTTTGCAATGTCATTTGGGAAAGTTTGTAATCTTTTTCGGTAGTGCATACTTCAAAAGTGTCAAAGGAAAGGAAGCTAAGAAATTATTTATACGATTTTCAGACAGTCGAAAGCATAAAACCCGAGCATTAATAAAACGCCTTCGCTGCCGGGACTACTTATTCCCTTCCCTTCGCGCACCCCATCCCGGGTAGGAGCACGATCAGACAGGAAGCTACTGACAAACTACCATGGAGTTTCTCTAACTGCCAGACGAACTTTCAAAAATGGTGTTTCTACTTTCCATGCGCTTAATTTGTGTGCTTTAGGCGAAAGAAGCTGTGGATATTCGTTTAAGCGCTTGCCGCTATTCAAGAAGGCTGAAATGTTACTTTTCCTTTTCATTCAGCTGCTGCTCGTGGTAGCCACCGTAGAAGGCAGCGATGGCAAGTTACAAACCGTCATCCATTGAAGTCTGCTAACCAGCTGCCTTCTGATTAATGCAATGTTTTTCTTAGATATTTATCTATTCACAGGCTCGCATCCGCAGTCGTAGCTTGCAAGCACTTCGAAGCCGCTGGTAAATACCCTAACCAACAAAAACAGCTGTCACCGTATACTTTTAGCTAATCCTCTGCATTTTTGCCTCCCCTCCCACAATTATAGTGCATAGAACCCTGCAAACGTGCGAGAAACAGATGGGCATATTTCCCGTGTATTTGCGATGTTCATTCAGCTGCAGCAACAGACACCAATTGAGGTAGGTGAAAAGGATTCCACTGTCGTCTTTGAGAACACTGATTACAACTAGTTTCTGTCACGTCCTAGTGTTTTCAATTTCCATCTCCGCACCAAGGAAAAGGACAGCTATCCACTGTGCAATGATCTATACTGCAGCGCTATTAGCATGCCCCCTCAGCCGACCAGCACAACGCCGGCTCCAACAGCGGCAGAATCTATACGGTCATCGGCAGTAGGTATACAAACATCAACCGAGGGAGTTTCCGGCTTAAATGATAGTTTAGCTACCGGTACAAGCCGTGATACGATCCCCAGTATACAAGTACATCAGAAAAACAGTACAAAAAGTGACGAAAAGTGATGGAGTCTCTGAATCTCCCAATGTCACCAGCGAAAAGACAGCAGATACAACAACAGAGTGAACAAGTCAAACCCAAAAAGGTATCCCCACATAAACAGTACAAAATACAAAACATGCAACAAAGATACAACAGTTTAATCATCAGCAGATAAACCAACAGATGAGCCTCATCAGAATGATGAAACATTAGAGACATCATCAGTCTTACGAACAGACACTACAGAACATACAACATCAGATGAACTTACAGATGCACCAACAGATGCACTTGTCGATACACCAGAAGAAAAACTGTCAGATGCACTTATCCCTATCCATACACAAGAAGATACGAAAAGATAAACATCAACAAGGGAAGTAGTTGATGCAACGTCAAACTCAATAGCAGTTATCTAGGTTGAGTCAGATCGAAGAGCTATCGATGGGATTGTCTTTTATTTCACACTGACGAATCATCGATAATTATAATTAAATGTAGCTATCGCTTGCACCAGAAACTAAAATTAATCGTCGAGTTAACCGATTATAGCTATTGTCTGTACTTTAAAATTTTTATTTATGAGTAGGCTTGTGTGGGGAAACAACAAATCCAAACAAGAATAAATATATTTTGTGGGTTCGGAAACAGTTCCTTCTGGAATCAACATTCTAATAAAATGAGCCACTTTACTCTGGTATAAAAAAATAAAAGACGGAATGACGCAATGCCTTAAGGACTGCCATTTGCTCCAATTTAGCCATAGTTGGTACATATGTATGCAGTTGCATATATATTTTTTCTAGAAAAAAGATCTAATAGATCCTACCTCAAAACCATACAAGGCAGGTAGGGCATGTGTACACTTAAAGATCAAAATATCCGATGGATGTCTCTGCTTCAGACGCCTTCTCCTAAGATGCGCGAAGAGTTCTGGATATCGTCCATGTCGTTGCTCTACGGTTTTCAGTACAGAGAAGCCAGTCGAAACTTGGCGAAACTCATGTATCACATTAATGCCGTTTATATTGTACGTATATATTCCCACTTAAGCGTCTCAAGTAAAAGTGACCAGGTGGCTGTTGGACTGCACTGTGTCTTTCATCAAGGGGAACAGCATTCAAACTCGTTTGGGAAGCTTGGACCAGATAAAAATCCTTCCTTCGTGAGGACCTTGCTAGAGTAGCAATGCCATGACCCGAGGACACTGTTGCAGAACCCAAAACGAAGTAGAATCAGAATTTGAATGAGACGGACTAGTTAATGGAATAAATTTAAACCAAATACCCAGATTTTGCTTGGCACTTTTAATTTAAAGTTCCCAGGGTCAAGGTTATAGGAAAACCCTGAATAAGTAGGTATATATGACGAGAGCATCAACTAAGTACCATCTGATCTGCTTAGACTTGCTCCAATGGATAAATCCCTGTTTCCTTTTGTGATTCCATTCGAGCTGCTCACTCAACTTGCACTTGACATTATTGCGCTTGTTGGGAAATAAACGATTATTATGACAAACTGTTTTAGTCCAATCTCTGGGGTTTGTTTCTCATGCGATGTGACATGGCATCAAATCGCAATTGGACCTGGATTAGATTGGGGGCATTAATCACGGGCATCAGCTTGTCGGGCTGGAGCATGGGATATGGGCATTGAGCATTAGGCATGGGTAAAACGCAAAAATTTGCGATGCAATTTTTTTCTTGATTTAATCAAGAGCCGTAGCACAAACGACAATTTAAAAAAATAAACTTACACACACACAACGAGCACAGAGAAAAGACTGTCCCACTATACATTGCGTATACATAATGCCGACTAAATAATAGCTGTGCCACGCTCTGCTCGCTTTACTGCCGTTCTGTTCCGTTTTTTTAATCTGTTCTGTTCTGCTTTGTTCTCAAAGGGTCTGTGTGGTGTGAGCTAAGCGCGTAGTTTGCACACGCCCGCCGAATCACAGAGATGTACAAGTTGGAGAAGATCTGGGTCCTGCTGTGTCTGGCCCTTGTTGGCTGCCAGGGCTTTGGCCAGTTCCACATGAAGCACTACCAGCTCCAGCGCAACTACAACGCCCAGGAGGACTCCGGGGAGAACGACAACAGCGTGCTGCGTGAGTGCTCAATTACGTGTGTCCGCCTGTCCTGTCCTTTCCTGTCCTGTACCGTACTGCTCTGTCCTGACCAGAGCTCGGACTCATACTCAAACTAACTTGTGTATGTTTGTTGTTATGCAGGAACCTTCCGCCGCTGCATGTGGGAGCAGTCAAAGTTCCTACCCCGTCGTCTGGTCCTGCTCAGCCTGTGCTCCAATCTATTTTGCGAGAACAACCACATAATGCCTCGCTCCAGGTCTATTTTCGTAGTGGAAAAAATATCTAGACCGAATGAGTAGTTGACCAATTCAATAATAAATACATACATACATACATATATAGCTATATCTGCATGTGCATCCTCATCCAGCATGAAAACTTCCGCTTCTTCACCCATTAACCATTCAAAATCAAAGGAATGTGAACTAATACCTTGTCACCTACCCAACGTTTCCTCCAGCTGCCTTGACATTCTCCCCGACCAGTGTGAGCAGGGCGACGAGGAGGAGCTCATGTACAAGCCCTTTCCCGACTGCTGTCCCGTGTACTGCAATCTGAAGCGGCGTATGCAGCGCTTGCGCACCATGCACTTACGCCACCGCGTGCTACGCAACATGCAGGAAGGATCTACTGCTGGAGCCGGCGGCGGAGGCGGTTCGGGAGGCGATGGCCCTACCAACTCCCTTCTCAGCGAATTTGTCTACAGCAACTATTAGAGAATCGAGTTACTCTGCGATTTGTGAAATTGTAAACTTTCATCTTTGAATTATAGGCATTTTGTCTTCAAGTCCCGCCCTCTGACTCTATTTAATTTTAGTCCGTCTAGACAAGCCCTCTACAGGGTCGTCAAATCGTTTTTCTGTACTCAAGTCCAAAGGTTGCCTTCAATTGTGATTTTTTGAAGTCACTAGTTCAATTGCCCCGATGCTTTTCCTTCGTTTTCCCCGGCTTCCGGCATAGACTGCAGCATTAGTTCGGAGCGAAGTCAAGCTTGATGCAGGCAACTGGCCTCTGTATTCTTCTTGTATCTGCATAGAAATACTACATTTAATTTTCATAGCCGAGACTCTTGATTAGAGCCCTGCATGTATCCACATTACGTATATTTATATTTAAAGCCTATTACTCATACTCGCAAAGTTTTCCGTCGACCGAATCAGGTATGATATTCGTATGGAAACGATAAAAATGCATGCCTGTATTTCGGACGACAGAAAATTTAGCAGCGGGCGTTTTGCAGACCGGTACTGACTTCGGAAAAGAGACAAGCCGATATATACTAGAAAAGCAACCGATGCTATTTTCCCCTTCTCGAGCGAAATAAAGAATTATTCTATCTTTCGTCATCCAAACAACACACACACACACACACACTTTAAAAATGGAAGGAAACAAGTGCAAGTCAGTTTACAAGTGCAATAATGAAGACAAATTAAATCGAATTGAGGCTGTCGAATGAATACCGATTATATGTATATTATTTTTAGCGCGTCTGAGTGCTAGGATTAATGCTAGAAAACGTAAACACACACGCAAATACATAAAGTTTTTCAGGCAGAAGGAGAAGCGGAAAAAATACCAGAAACTTTTGTGTTGCTTTCTCCTTTGTTCTATCAGAAAATCACATGGTGAGTGAGCGAGAAAAAAGACGCTACCTGCTTCGTTCAGTCCGTTTTGGGCGAGCTATTCGATGCAATGAGAATGCTGAGACACTGATTCTAACGGACCGAACAAAGTGAATACCTAATCCCACCGAATCAATTCCGTTGACTGTTCATCCTGGGCTCCTGTTACAATATTGAATTTATGTTTATTTAGTCAATACAAATAAGTGGAAACAATTTTATTTTAATTACATATCGATAATATACATTATCGATAGTTAAGTGTATTCACCAAGAAGAAGGCAGACGCCGAGAAATAAAGAATCTGATGGAAGTTAATATTATTAAAACAAATGTGTCTTAATAAAAAGTCATACTTATTACAGCTCCATTGCGTATACATAAGATAATCGACATCAGCTGCCATTTTTATGTTCCTTATTTAAATTTTGTTGCTGTGCTTGCTCATATCTACTCGTATTACGAGCCCTGCACCAGTTCACACTAAGTCGAGTTAACAGTCAGGAATCACACTGACAACAGTATCTAAACACTTCATGTTTTTTTTCACACTATCATTTCAATTCATTTTGTTTCCTTCATTGCTGAGTCATTGATTCAAGGCTCCTTCATTCATGACTCCTGTGACTCGTGTGATTTCGTATGACTCGCACTCACACTGTAACGCAAATCGTTGTGTCAGAGAGACAGTGTATATCGTTGTGTATTTTTTTACTCGGTGTAGTGTCGAGTTTCGTACCTACATACAGGTTTATTCACATGGCAAGTAGGAACAAATTTTTTACAAAAGCTAAGCTTTGACCGATAATAACAATATGAAGGATAGTCCGTAAAAAAGTTTAAAAATACTAATTACACTATTAATATTTTTATTATATTATATTTTATTATTATTATTGTTATATATATGTATGTATATGTATACATAAATATATATATTATTATATTATTATTAATAAAAAAAGGTTAACATTAACATTTCTCTCATAGTGCACTGTGTAACGGTGCGATTCCAACCAGTGCACAATGGGCCAGATTCTTTTTTTTTTTGCATAAGCTCGTAAATCAGATTCAGATGTTTTGTCAACTGTTTGTCTGTCAAAATAAGCGGAAAGCTTTAACGGAACTTTGCGCTTTGTTGTAGCAACACCATGTATCCAAATCTTTGCTGACAAAATGGAAAATAAAGGTAGTCCAAATATTACTGCTATTAAAATATTTCGAATTATGCGTTCAATGTTGTAGTTTTTAATTGTTTTTTTTGTATGTCTTACTTTGGACGTTTGACGTAAGATCATTTTGTCCTACTGGATGTGTGGATCAATGGAAATCGATATGATTAAGCCTTATTTGACGGAATGAATGGTGAATTACATTTAAATAATGTATCAATTGACTCAAAAGCAAAAATCACAAAAGAAAAAAAAGGTTTCGCTTTTATATTATATGCCACTGATGTTAGTTCTTTGTAAAGGCGGAAGGGGGCGTGGCAAATTTATGAAATACACTAATAACAGTGTGATATTGCATGAGTCTGGAAACAAAATTTGGTTGCTTTAGCTCTTATGGTTTCAAGAACTAGGCACTTCCATTTGTGGTATTCGCAATAAATTTTCTCCCTCGTAGGGATCTTCTTTTACATATTCAATCCTATAATTAAATCTGCTGCCATTATAGG
This sequence comes from Drosophila obscura, assembly GCF_018151105.1. NCBI lineage: Eukaryota > Metazoa > Arthropoda > Insecta > Diptera > Drosophilidae > Drosophila > Drosophila obscura. The sequence continues at coordinate 3,179,518 of NW_024542867.1, read as the reverse complement.
TAACCCTTTGTTTTCACTGAAGATTAAAATTAAACGCTTTTGATCTGTTTTTAGGCTAAAGAAAACTAAAATGAAAATAATTTTTAAAAACTTGTAATTAGGGGAAAAAATGTATTTTCTTACTTAATAGTGGGTATTGCCTCCATGCTTTGAAATGACTTCAGCCAAGCGTTTAGGAATTGAAATTACCAATTTTTTTAGTGTCTTTCTCGTCTATTTTGGCCCTTTCTTCGATAATTGCCTGTTTAAGCACGGTCAAATTTTCAAATTGTCGCCCATTTCTATAAACTTAGCTCGAGAGTATTTCCCAAACATTCTCGATTAGGTTTAAATCGGGACTACATGCAGGCCACCCCAAAAGATAAATTTTTCGGTCCTCAAAGAACTCTCCAGTACATAATTTTTTCGTCAGTACCATTTGAATTTTTTTTCGTCACTGAAGATAACGTTTTCCCGTTCAATTGTTCAAAATTTGAACAAAATCTGCAAATAGCAGACGAGCTGTTTTATGCCTTGGTAGAAGCATAGGTTTGCGTACCATTTTATCATATTTAATGTTATTATCAGATCTTAATATTTTCTATATACGATGGGGGACTGATCTTAAGAGACAGTTAAGCCTTTATATCCCGTGAAATAGCCGCTGTATTTACAGCTAAACTCTTTATTTGTCGTTTTGTTCGTTCAGACACTGTGCAAGGTCGGCCCCTTTTTATTGTTTTATCATATGCATACATTCACAGTCCCCGAATACAAATATGGAACTTTTAACCTGGCGTTATTTTCTTGATATACAAGCACATTCTAAAAATTTTCTGGGTCGTTACAAATGCTTACCAGTTTTTAATAATTTTAAAAAATAACTATGATAATTGAGTGTCCTAATATTTATTTCGACCAAGTATTTTAATTATAATCGACATAAGGATCTGAGCAAGGTTCAAGAATTACGGTCTTATGAATTTGTTCAATCATTTTTTGTATACCAAACTGCACGGAGCACCAGAGTCGCAAACTATGTCCATGTTGAGCCATCAAAATCGCTGGCCTAACACTGTAAATAGAATATTTGTAAATTAGGAGGTGGCGTTATCCCGTGTCAGACGTGGAGCCCAAATAAATCTTTCAACTACTCAGCACGGTTCAAAGTAACTTAATATAAAAAAAAACGAGAACGAACGTGTGAGTCGCTTCTGGGGAAGCGACTCTACTTATACGCGTACTCAGTCAGTATATCCATTTTTAAGCTTATAATTTATGTAGAATTTTAACATAACATCTTTAACCTTCATCTACATCTTCAATGTAAATTCTACATCTAACATAAAGATTCTATATGTACCAATTAGATTCTACATCTCCTCCGCTGGGGGTTGCTCGCGCACTGAACGCGGCAGAGTGTGCGAGCGAGAAAGAGATAGGTAGCGGGTCCTTGGCAGGAGGGGGCCGAAGAACCAACAGAAAATTAATTTCTTCATTCTGGCTATAATTATGATCCGATCTAATTCAGATTCGGCGATCTGGTAGATATGGGCATGCTCTACGATACTGCGTTTTAAGTTTTATCGTATCTTTGAAATTGTATCTGCCACAGATTTTGTGGGTCCTTTGTGGGGCGGAAGGGGGCGGGGCGAAATTTTGAAATACACTTGTACATAGCAGTGTGATATCACATGAGTCTGGAAACCAAATTTGGTTGCCCTCTTATAGTCTCTGAGATCCAGGCGCTCATCGAGACGGACAGACCGACAGACAGACAGACGGACGGACAGACAGACATGGCTGTATAGACTCGGAAATTGATGCTGATCAAGAATATATATAATTTATGGGGTCGGAAACGTTTCCTCCTCTGCGTTACGTTACACACATCCACTTTTACCACAAATCTAATGCAACTCTTTTTGAGTACATCAAACAATTTCTAAGCCCCATATCTTTCAGAAACAGTTGGTTTGGTTACTTGAGTAAAATCGTGTCGGGTAGTGTTATAAAGAATTTAGGTCAAAAAATTATTTCTCGTTCGATAATTTTTTTTTTCTTTTTGCACTTTGAACATTTGGTATACAAAAATACGACCGCCAGTTAGTATTTGCACCTAAATTTTTTATAACTCACGGTCTATCAACGGTTTTTTATTTTGTTTGGAAGGAGTACCTACTCCTGAATTACACAGACACCCAAATTTTGATCTCGAAGCGCAAGGCTTAAGCGTTACCCGATTTCAAAAATTTGTTTACCCTCTTCTTAGAATATCTTAATACAACTTTTCTATACCGACCGACTTAAGATTAAAAAATTTTTGATTTTAAGCTAGGAGAGGCTATACTATACTATCTCCTATACATCTCCTATATTATATTTCCGCGTCCGCGCAGAATGGAGTTTACATCAGCGCGTTTCGTCGATGAACAGATCGAAGAGTGGCTTAAAAATGACACTATCAAAGAATCTCCAGCGGCGCTTACTAGCCCAATAGTACTTATTTAAAAACGCGACGGTTCGGCAAAGTTATATGTTGATTTCCGAAGGATCAATAAGGTGATTGCGCTGCCAGCATAAGCTTCAGCAGAGGAATTAGTTGGATCACAGAAACGGCAGAATCTTCGATAATTTTGTATCATATTTCTATGCAACCATTTCGTCATTGCATCGAACGATTTGAGAACTTTGCTGAAAGCTCGGATTGAGTATAATTTCATGTAAAATCATTTAGAAAAGGATCGAATAGATCAGATAAGATCAGATTAAGGACGGTTCTAAAAGAATATGAAATAGGATCGGAATATTAAACTTAACAATACAGTATTTTTTCAATAACTTTCGTGAACCACTTAATTTGCATGCAGCCAAATTAACAAAGCAGTACCTACATAGTACATAGTATGTAGCCTTCCGTGGGGATAGAAAAAATAAAAGAATAGAATTATTATGCCTCATAATGAATGAAATCAGTTTCAATACTAAACTCAAAAAGTAGGGATATTTTCCTTTAAAAGTCTAATCAAAAGTCTAATCATAATCATCATATTCCGTGGGGATAGAAAAAATAAAAGAATATAATTATTATGCCTCATAATGAATGAAATCAGTTTCAATACTAAACTCAAAAAGTAGGGATATTTTCCTTTAAAAGTCTAATCATATTTTGTATACCAAACATAGTAAATAATATTGCATTACTTATAGTGTCTATAGCGAAGATCCCGTATTATTATTTTTGTTCGTTCTTTTGAGACGGTATCCCTCGACACGTTTCAATATGTCTTCCATGTTGATGAGAATTTTTTTTAGAATTTTCTCTATTTGATCCAAGCGAATGTTCAGGCTAATGCGAAGGGGAGACACGTATTATGATTCAACAAACACTTTGGAGTTCTTACCGATCCAATTCCTTCTCTGTTACTCCGGGTAGATGATTATTTATGTGACGTGCCCTAAAAACGTATTTTGAAGAGGTGAGGACTTCTCACAGGTAGGTTCAAAAGTAAACTTACTCTGCTACTTCAGTGTTGTGTCCAAACACCTCAGTCTCTTCTTCTGCCGCGGTGGCATCCCCACCAGCCTCATCCTCAGGCGGAAATTGACGCTTCCGTCCACAGTGTGTGATCCAGTATAGGGCCACAGCCAGTTTCTTATAGACATACGAGCCCAAAATACTACGACCTTGGGTAATATCATCACTTTTCACCGACTTATAGGTCCCGATGAGCATTGCAATGACCATGTTCTAGTAAAATACCACCTAATAAAAGTATTGCACTTACATTTTAATTAAAGTCCCAGTCTTACCAATAATATAAATACCACAATGACAATGTAGGTTACGAAGAAGATGGGACCCAGTACCCGATTGGCCTGCCCCATGAGTTTGTACTGAAAGTCGCCCAGTATCATACGGATCATAGTGAAGAATGAGGTGAGATAATTTCGGAAATCCGGATGCTCCCTGCCAAAGAGCAAGAGACCCACTTGAGCATATGTCATGCACACAATTCCAAATATAAGACTAAAGCCAGGCAAGTCTTTTGAGCTCTACAAATGTACAAATATTTATTAAGTAGGATTTTCTAACTACTCGTACTGTACTGTACTCGTATTAAATACCCTTTTCACTGTCGCTGTGAACTGAAATAGTGACTTATTAAATGTGATGAACTTAAATATCTTGATCCACACGAGGCAGTCTAATATAGCCATCATCTTCCCGTAGATGGTGTTGCACAAGCAGAGAACATCGAGACTCAGATAGCCCTGGTCCACCTGGGCCTTGGATATAATAGATTTCACTTCGAAGGTGTGCCACACGTTATAGACGATAGCCAAATAACATAGCTGGAGGAAACTAGGGGTAAAATGGCAAAATATATCCATGGGTAATACTTACCAACAAAACACTTCCGTCGATAATATGCAGGACTGATTTGAAGTAGATTTTGCAGCTAGACTGGCCTAAGTGTGTGATAAAATTGAAGGTGTAGTAAAAAACCATGATGTACCAGAATATGTGGACAACAATCATGGTCAGACTTGGGTCGGAGAAGAAAGAATATTTCTTAACCGTTTGAATGTGTGCCCGCGGCATGGCACCCCCAGTCGGAGGGAGCTCAACTATAAGTCTAGAACGTTTTAAAATAGCTTAAGCCCAACTCATACGAGTATTCGGTCAGAATAAGACTCTTACTTGACACTCTGAAATACACCCATATTCTCGTTGTGCAGATTGAACTCCACCAAACACAGCCTCGAGCCTCGATCCAGCCAATTTTTTTCCTTCAGTTCATTGAGCTTTTTTTGATTCTCATCCTTGTCGTAGGTGAGATCAATGGAGTATCCGCCAGCAGCATACACGGTCAGAAGAGTCCAGATCGGTGTGGCGTATAGTTCACCCATCGTCCGGTACGGTGTTCCCTTGTGCAGTTCAACATTCTCCTCGGCCGCGTTCGTAAACTCGGAGTAGCAGGAGTTGAAGAAACGAACGAAGACCTTGTTCATGTGGCAGCTCCCCCTGCGGACACGTATCTGGCGGAGTCGCGGTGGACCGAGCATGAGGTTCTCGTGCAGTAGCACACGCTGGGGACCGGGCTCGCTGATATTGATGGCTGCAGCGCCGCAAGCCTGCCTCATGGCGATATCTCTGGTATTCCAGTTCAGGTCGATCCCATCGGAGCTTGCAGTTCGGTCAACATACTGGAACTTGCCTTCGGATAGTTCGCCTGCATCGCCTTGTCTACCTCTTCTGGGGCGGTCTTCATTATCAACCGCAGAAGTTGTGAAATTCGGCGTTGGACACACAGAGGTACCAGAAGTCGTTATTGTCATGCCTCCGCGTAATGTGATAACAAAGTTGTACTCCAAATAGTCCCACCAGTCCTGGACAGTAAGCAACTTATTAAAGGAAATCGTCACCGATGGAGCCACGACCATTTCGCGAAATCTAAACAGTTTTTGCATCTTGTCATTAAAGTGAAAAGTGTGCGGGTGACGCACTGAAACAGTAACTAAAATAAAAAATTAAACATTTTGGATTTTGGTAAGCTCAATGACTAATAAAATGCCCTGGTAAATGTGATGACTTTACAGCAAGGGTCGGCACGGCCCTATCTATTGCGCTTAGAAAAAAACGTTGCTGCTGCGCTGCCGCTCACGCACACGTGTATTACAGTGCACTATGGTGAAAATTCCCATTTTTCGGGTATTTAGTCATTTTCTCAAAGTATTAAAATTGGTTGTTTTTTTTTGGTAACATATTAAGAAAATTTCAAACTGTAAAGTCCAATACCAAATATGTTATGTAACATATCACTGTTAAGTCTAACAGCTGTTAAAGTCAGCTGTTGCCGTAGAAAAGCACTTGCTTTAAGATTGCAATATTTTTGCAGCCTATTTTCAAAATGCCACTATTCAAACGCGAAACATTCTTTTAAAATTTAAAAAGGATAGCCATCACACGGGCTTAAACTATGTAATGGTTGTGCTAATATTTTGTATAAGTAGGAAACGTTCTCAAAGCACATTTCTTGGAAATATATTTCAAGTTCATGGAGACATATAACAAAACTAGAAGGGTTGATAAGTATACGTCCAATTGTATGTCGTAGAGCTAATAATTTTGATTTAAAGGCAGTTTATCTAAATGCACACTTTTGCGCACTATCTGCGCAAATTAATTTTTTGCAGCGGACTTCGAGTTTTCAAACGCGCAGCTGTTTGATGCATGGCGCAAGGAAAATGGCAAATGCAATCAAGAAAATGAGATTCTGGAGCTTTTTAAGAAGAGATTTAATAAAAAATTCATGTTTTAAGACATGTGTGCCGAAACTTGAATGCCAAATGGAAAAAATGCATGCGGAACAAAAATATTTTGAAAAAAAGCATTAAAATTGGTTAATGAGCACAACAAAATTATGCAAAAGCGACTCAAATAGGAACAATAATCGACAAATTGGTCATCCAAAGTTGGCTTACTTGTTAAAGGGGTAGGAGCTAAAAAAACAAGCATCAGCTCTATCAAAAACTCAAGAGCAATGTCTCTTTGTTGATTCAAGCAGCAAGCATAAAGGCCTTGCCCTTCCCATCGATTTTTAAATCCTCTTATTATGTGAAATTGAAGGCCCATATCAAACTTTTGAGGATTTCGAAGATGAATTAAGAAAAAACTGAGAAAATTTATATTAATATTAGCTATTATTTCTTTAGCTCCTGAATTCTATCAAAATTAAGTTTTTCCAAAAGTAAAACTTTATTTTTATGTATAAAGGAGTATTAATATTAGTATTTTAATATTATTACATTTTTTTTAATTTGTGGGCGATAACAGGCCTTCTTTTTCCAAAATGTTTTAGGGGTGTACATAACATTAATCAAAAAACCGCATCGAAAAATCTTGCTTAGTTTAAAAGTTATTAATTAATACCCGAAAAATTGTAATTTTCCCCATAGTGCAGTTTTGCGTTTTGCCTGCTATATACGCACACAATCGCACTGTAGAATATTTGATAGTGTGCGTACCGTCCACTGCCTTACAGAGACTACTACAGAGAAGATGTTGTGGCTAGATGTTTCAAAAGGAACACACGATTATGAACATTGTACGTACATTGTAGAGTCGATCTCAGCGGGTCTAAGCGATGAACTGAGCTAGTTTAATCTTCTTTATGTAGGGAGGACGAGTTTCGAGAGGGTCACTTAAAATCAGTTGTTGGGCGGCGGTCTAAAGCTGTGTTTAACATCTACACAGATGAGGAATCATGGGTGTATAGATATGAGCCCGAAAAAAAAAGAAACCGACTGTCTAGATGTTTTAATTTCGTGCAATGAACTATTCCATCAAGAATCAAGTGGTCGCCTCTTTAAGGCCTGTCTCCAGCACCGCGGAAAATTCGCGCAAGGAATTAGCTAGTTATTCCGTGAGGGTGTGGAACATAGCTAAAACAGGGTTGATGAATCAGAGGCATTGGAAAGAGGAAAAAAATGCACTCTGATGATCAAGTGATTGTGTTGGTGCCGGCATATATTGTTGCAAAACAAAAATAATTTGAATCTCTTTTTTTGGTTTTGCGGACAGTTTTTGCCTACATCTCGCACCATTCACTTCAGGAAGAATTGTAAAGTATATATTCCTGAGCTGGGTATCAGCTGTTCTCTCAGTCCACACACGGTCCCGATAGGCAACTATCGATATATCGATATGGATTCCGCTCGTGTTGCTGGATACACACTCCAGGAATACGTAAACGAAACATTCCTGTCACAGTTTTTTTTATATGGAGTTTGACAGAAATTTTTCGATTCCGCAGTGCTGGATACTATGCTTTAGTCGGAAATTGGTCAACCACAACTTTCTCAATGGAGAATATTAGAAAGAAAAATTCTGAGTGGTAAGTGACCATTTTTTGGCCGAAATTCTCAGTAGAATGGCTGTATATAACCTAATTAAAAAATAAGACCAATGCTAAGAAAAGAACAGATGTGCGGAACTTGCTCGCTCGCTCATCCTTTTATTTTACACTTAATGCATGCATATCACTTGTGTTAATAGATTTGTGTTTGACGCGACCCATGTAAGAATATGATTTTATGGTAAACCTGTCATAAACCTAGGTTTAATTTTTCTCAAGTGGCTTCCTTCAAGTGGACTGTATTGTGTTGGTGTAGGGAATGTGGTTTCCTTTTTATCAACTACAGTCCGCTAATGTGTAAATTCTTTAAATTTGAACGTTTTATTATTATATAACTAGTTTGGGTACCATTTTATATTTTTTAATCGATGCTGAAAATCAGCAAAATGCGGAACGTTGCTCCTTCATTACAACCAGATGTAAGCTACTCAAGCTATATGAAAAAATGAAAGCGTTACCTCTGAAAAAAGCATAAACTAAAAAAAGTTCTGCCATATACAAAAAAAACATAATACCTAAAAAAACGAGAAGGAGCGTATGAGTCGCTTCTGGGGACGCGACTCTACTTTAGGACTAGTTTTTTTTTATTTTTTGCCTATGGCAGCACCACTGTGCAACTGTATCATTTTTTTGTTGTTGGTTAATCAAGTCTTATTTTACCATCCATTTTAGTACCAATGAAAAACTATAATGTGTTAATAAGGAGCGGTGCGTGAAGGATTGTGTGAGAGAGCAAAGCGATCGAGATGGAGCTTTTCAGAAAAATTCTGGCTGAGGGTCTCATTTAAGGCTGTTTCCCCACCTTTTTTGACTTCTTTGGTAATGAAGATGAATTGTTTAGGTACCTAAGCAAAGCAGGGCTCGTTGTTTTATTCTATTCTATTTTTTTATTTTATTTTATTTTTTGTATTATTTTTATATAATAGCCTATAATAATATCTTTGTTTACATGGTTTTACTAAAAATGAATGTTCTACAACTAGATACAAATTCCGACCGTTTCACCAAGTTTTATTTAGTAAAAGAACCACCAGCTTAACGATCGTTCTAATTGAACCGTGCCTGCCAATACACGGGGCGCGGGGCGGGCGGCCGGGGGGGGTAGCTAAACAAATAAATCTTTAAAAATTGTATAAATATATGAATATAAGTGAAAAATTATAAATAGCTGATTTCTTTGGGTGTGCATTTCAATTTTGAATCTGAAACTTCTGCGTAAGGCAGTGTACGATGTCGTATGTCTCATCCATACCTTAAGAGTTTAGGGCTATATTTCATTTGTGCCCTGAAACATAGAATATCACCATAGCTAGCAGACTGCCGAATCTAGATCAGATCAGGTCATGTTTATAGCCAGAATGAACAAAATAATTTCACATGGCTAACCCACCATTTCCAAGTGCCAGCTCATTCTATCTCTTTCTCTCTCTTAAAATCTGCCTCGTGCAGTGTGCACCCTCTAGCGGAGTATATCGAAAAAGGGATTTATATAAAATGAAGCACTTTAGTACGTCCTATTGACCAGATTCTTCTTACGGGCTGATGAACTGATGTTCCCCCAAATGTAAAGATCTCTTTCTGTAGAATCAGGGCGGTCACATAGGTTATGCTCAGATATTTTCTGCTTCATCACACAGAATCTATAGGAGTCATAGGAGTGACAGTGCCCTGTGAGATATCCCTTCAACGTCTGATTGTCGTCCCTGTTCCAGTAGAGAAGCCGCATCGAGAGCGTCTTCTCTGGGATGATGTTAAATTATAAAATAAGCTACGAGCTTTCAATTGAAATAAACGAATATCTAGACGGACGGACAGGCTGCCATGCCATCGGTCGGAAAAGTACATATGTATGTATGTACATCTACACGAATCGAATATAGCCCTATTCATTTTACTTTAAGGGGTTGGCTAGCTGGCTTCTGGCAGCGCAAAAAAAATATAGATTTGTATTTCGAGTACACAAAGAGTCTGTTATGAACTGTAAATTAAAATTTTCAATCATAAATCGATCGGTATATGTATGCATAGAATTTAAATATCGATATTCATCGAATATACATGTGTCGGAGAATAATTAATTTAAGGGAATATCTTTGAATTGCGCGCCCCATTTAAATAGCGCGCGCACATAGTGTGACCAGTGTGTGTTTGATCGCTGTATCAACCCTGTGTGAGCGAGATCCAGTTGATGTGAACTGGATCGAGTGTGGTTCTGTATGCCTTGCTTGGAGTAAGTTAGTGTGAAAGAAGCAGCAAGGAAAGGCTGCAGAAACACGCTACGCTCGTCCATCTATTCCAAGGGCAGAAAATAATCCTCTAATAACTTGGAACAACAATTGGTCCCCGATACATACATATGTAAGTATTTATGTAATATTCAGCCTCTACTCACCCAGTGATGTAATAACAAGAAAGATTAAAAACACCCCAAATTCCGTAAGACCATCGACAACCTCCTCGTCGGTGGTGTAGAGAATCTGCGATTTCTTCTCCCTCAGGTTGTAGGGCGCTCTGGACATGCTTCTAAGTAATAGATCGGTTGATGGCTTCTTTCGTCCAAGCCAGCCCCATTTTTTATCTTTCGGAGCGGCCTGTGTTTGTCTTACGGGGAGGGGGAGATCGGCTTGCCCAAAGGTCTGAGCCTGAGGTAATTTTAGTACTCGTTTGGTCAGACTCGTGGATGGTCTCTCATGGAGTTCGAGACTTCCTAAGGCTCGAGGGTGAGACAGCGGCGGCATTCCACACGATGGTCTTGAAGGGGGGCTAGGACACTGAACTTGCACTTTCGGTCTGTCACCCTGACCCTGTTGGGCCATATTTAATATAAAATCACCCTATAGATTGGGGCAGTCAAAAGTTTCCCTGCAACCCTTTTGGGCAAACACACACTGAAATCTGTAAATTACAAATGACAGTCACATATGACAATGCTTAGATGTTGATAGCTATGACCCAGATGTTCTGACCAGGTATTCAGAATATCCACACTGCTTCTGTGTTTCTTATTCAATTTGCTTTTAAGCCATTAGCAAATTAAATCTATGAACTGTTCTCTTGCCGTGGCCACTGGCCATACTGGCCACCCCCCGCAATGTATTCTCTCCATGGGGCAATATTTGTTGGACGAACTGTGCCATTAAGTCATGGCGTGTACCGTTGATCAGGACGATCACATCCTAATCTGTTGGGGCCAATCTACATTAGGAATGGGCACGTCGCGCAAAAGTGCAGTGCATTGTCTGGTGCGGGCATATTACACAGTGAAATAGAACGTCCGAAAGATGAACAGATAAGGTGATTTTGACTACTCGACAGGGCAATATAACGACAATATACTCTTCGATTTATATTACATCACACTTAAGTTGTGTATAAAATACTTAGTTACTATACATACGCAAGGTAAGGGAAAACTGTAGGTAAGCAATATTATAAAGTCAGTTGACAGAATGCAAGCTTGAACTATCGAAAATTAACCATACAAAATGACAGTCTTTGCACTTCTGCCCAAGCTGTCAATCAAATTGTAAATATGCCAAATATGGAAACTGGTTATCTTGAAAACAGGCTGGGGTTAAAGATTTACCTCGAAAACACTTTTTTTGGATTCCGTTCCTCAAATCGAATTGCTATTTGGGTGGCACCGAGACTCGCAAAAATTAGCTTTCTTGCACAGCTTTTAAAGACGCTTCGATAGGACGGTTCCAAATTTTGCACGTTGAATCCTTTACGGTTGTTACCATTCTTTGATCGGGAGTTAGCTTTGCATGCTTCCATCTTACCAGCGAGGCCAGAGCAAAGCAAATCATTTGCATAGCCGCACTCTAAGAGTTAAGGGGTATATTAGATTCGTGGTAAAAGTGGATGTGTGCAACGCAGACAAGGAAACGTTTCCGACCCCATAAAGTATATACATTCTTGATCAGCATCAACAGTTCTCAGAGACTATAAGATAGAGCAACAAAATGTTGTATCCAGACTGCTGTGAATCACACTGTTTCAAGTGTATTTTAAATTTTCACCCCGCCACCCTTCGCCCAACAAAGAACGAATATCTGTGGCATCCACAATTTTAAAGATACGATAACATTAAAAATGCAGTATCGTAAGGAATGGCCGTATCGAATGGATTGCCGAATCTGGTACAGATCGGATCAGTATTATAGCCAGAATGAAGAAATTAATTTTCAGTTTGTTACCCCGCTGGCGAAAATCCTCGAGCTGAACCCTCCCCGAGCGTGCCGACTTGGCACTGGGCACTGCATTTTCCCGCTTGCTCTGTCCGAGGTTATGCAGTGTCTAGCTAAGGCAATGGTCCAGGTCTTCCCGATAACAAATCGGGGGAACTGAACCAGGGCCATGGCTGGAGGTGCCTGGCGGGAAGGCATAAAACGCTAGAGGGTGGTTCCCCCCATAAATATTAAATATTTTATTTTGTTGTGTAAAGGTTTACTAAGGTTTACCACATATAGGTTTACTATAGGTTTATAGATAGTCTGAAGTCGAAAAACGATCGATATGAATTTATAATGTCTTTAAAAGGGTATATACAAAATTGATTTCTGCTTAAGACAGTTGTTTAGATGCCCATTTTGGTGACAGCATCGGCAGCAGCCAGGCCCATTTCGTGCTCGCTGGACCCCTCTGGTTCCAGGAGCAGGATGTCGCGGCTATTCTGAAGTAGTCTGGCTACCTCCTTGAGGCGGCGCTGGAAGTCCTGCCGCGAGATCTGGCCACTCTGCAGGCCCATCTGGGCCATAACCATTACCGGGGCGTGCAGCTCGTACATGATTAGCCCTGAATCAATGGGTCACTTTAAAAGAGAACACCTGGCTTATAGAAACTCACCTCTAAGGCGGGTTAGGCCTGGCTCCAGCAAGTCGATGATAGCCAGGAACTCTCGACAGTATCGCTCCTTGCGAACTATGTCCTGGGACGACATTTCGGGCAGCAGGTAGCCCTTAATGCGTCCGTAGATCTGGCAGAGAGAGTACTTGGCCGAAAGAAGAAGGTAATGGTTCGGTCGCAGAACTTCACGATAGCTACTTGGAAAAGAATAATGAAAGATCCCGTGAATCTGATGGAAATACGCACCGTAAGAGAAAGTTCTCAAGTCCTGTTATGTCGTGAACGTCAATGGACTCCAGATCGTTATTGATGCGGTCCAGTTGATGCTCCAGGTCGAGGGCGTTGGTCCGATGATCGCAGCGATCGCAGCTGCCCAAATATTATATGTCTGTTAGCACCGGAGTTAAACCCACTCATCTCTTTACTCACGCCCAATCGGCAGTTTGCTCCAGCGGCGTGACTGCCCGGACCGTGCCCCGCAGGCAGGATCGGCAGACGAGCGCGCTGCAGTCACTTCCAAGCTCCTGCGGATCGGCGCATCGCTGGCAGCGGCACCAGAACAGCTTGCCCTCGTACATGAACGAGCGCCGCTTTAGAGTTCCCTGCAGCGTGTACGCATAGCTGAGCGTCAAGGCCTCCTGTTCGCGCACCCGCCTCGAGGTCCGCAACAGTATGGCGAAGGACCGTGGGTCGTCGGTGTGCGCGGTGTTCGGGCTGCAGTCGTGCGCGAGCAGGAAGGCGCTCGGATATAGCGTTCGCGCCTTTGCCCCCTTCTGTCCGATTTCAAAGCAGTTAACGTCGAGGATGCCGCAGATCTCGTGCACCGCCAGGGCCTCCTCCTCCGTCGCAAGATCGCCCAGCTTCCACTCGTCGCGAAGCCGCACCACTACCTTCTGCTCGTAGTGTGACCAGAGCGCTTCGTTCTTGCGCCGCTCGTCCGTGTGCGACTCCATGTGGGCAATCATCGCGAACTGATCTGCCGCATGCGTGCGCATCAGCAGAATCCGCACGATCATCACCAGCTCATATAGGTCCCTCACACTTGGGGGGCTTGTGCGATCGTTGAGCAGATCCGCGGCCGCTGGCCGCCGCTCGCCGTACAGGGCGCACTCCTCAGTGGTGTGGCCAACGCGCCGGCCCAGGCCCGGGCAGCTGGCCCCACACAGCGGCCACCCGCACCCAGGGCACCGGTACTGCCCCCTCCCAAGTCCGACAGGCTGGTAGCATCCCAGGCACACAGCGTCCCCACTCACGCACGGCCCGATTGCCAGTGGCTCCTCCGTGATTAGCAGCTCGCCCGCCTCCAGCTGGCGGTTGGCCACCAAATAACGGCCAAATAGCTCGGACTGTGCAATCCGGAAGGGGGTGGAGCTGGGGCTGGGGCCATCCTCGGACTCCTTCTCAGGTGGGATCTGCTCTCCTTTGTTGTCCCTCTCCGCTCTCTGGTGGCACTGATGCCTAGCTTTGTTGCCTTTGTGGTGGACCTGCCGCAAAAAACAAAAGTGCTCATTAGTGGCGATTGAATTCAGAGCCGTCCTCTGCTAATTGTATTCTAATTGCTGTCCTCTGCCCACTTTCGTAAATCACTCGGTCCGCTCCCCTGCCGTCTTTCCTCTTGCCGATGGACTGCCCGTTGGTTTCTGAACTCAAGCTCTCTCGAAGATTGCTATCAACAGCTGGCAATGAATTGGCAATCATCCCTCGCCAATACTCGTAGGTGTTGCGACGTTGCCAATTTGCCTTACCCACTCATCCATATGAGTGAGTCGATCAGGGATGGTAAGTACACTGCAAGTACACTTATATGTACATAGTTTTCTTCCAGAATTCAAAACACCGTGCAAACCGGTTCTCAGACACTATACACATACATATGTACACATAAGTATGATTGTATTTTTATACTCGGTACTCGAAGAAGTGTTAGAAGTGGATGTGTGTAAGGCACAGATGGAACCGTTCCTGACCCCATAAAGTATCTACATATATTCGCGATCAGCATCAATAGCCGAGTCGAGTGTCCGTCCGTCTATCCTATTTCCAGCTCTGCAGCGCTTACTCATTCTCTCTTTCGCTACACACTCTGCCTTGTGCAATGTGCTCCCTCTGGCGGAGGTGTAAGAAGAAAGATGTAGATGACAGATGTAGCAAAACTATATAAACGGATAAAATGTTTTAAAATTCCACATAAAGCATAAGCTCACATATACATACATATTTATACTGACTGAGTACGGGTATACAAGTAGAGTCGCGGCACTGCAGCGACTCACAAAGTTCCCTCTCATTTTATATGTAGTTAAGCTTGCTTTTTTCCATATATGTATGTATGTTAAGTCTGCTACACCGAGTATTGAAGAACTTTGCAATTCTGATAAGCTAATTCATGCAGCTGTTACAGCTTGCGACTATAAGGACTTCCAATGCAAAAGTTATGATTTAAAAATCTCAGGAAAAGTCGAATAATATTTGCTTCTTCTATTTGCTCTAGGAAAATTCATATGTTCATATCGTATTCGCTGGTAAAACTCTTCGTGTTAACGGTAATTCATGATACATTTTTGGAGCTCAAGTCCATCCATGTTACTGGACAGCTGGCTAATCACAATGGAAACTGTACGAGCTCTCCTCCGATTCGATAATGACTCATGACCATTTTTCATATCGGTCTGTATGTGCTTGGCTGAAAATCAATTTCCATATTTCAACCATCTCAACTCAACGCCTCCATATCGGATTCGGATTGGGATTCATTCATATCCGACTTATTTATATCTCAGCCTATACACATTGCGTTCCGTTATAAATAAAACAAAGCATAACAATGCGGACCAGTGCGCAGTGGTGGGGCATAGCTGGGGCATCATTCCGATTTCCTTTCCCAGACCATGCCATCACAAAAAGGAACGGCACACGCCGGAACCGCACAGTCAATATATCGACCAAGGGATACCCTCTGCTCAGAGTTGAGTCATGTGCTCTTAGTTGAAGGTAATACTACTAATGAACTACTACTACACTGCATGGCGTCAGTCTTATAATGAGAGAATAATCGGAAAATGCGTTGCCCTGTCCTTGGTTACATGTGTCGCAAGAACTTGTGTCATCGAAGTACACATTCCCAGACTAAACAAGTACATGTGTCACGGTGCTAAGGTTCAAGAGTCTGCCTAGACAGATGCATACATATGTGTATTAGATATTTTTCATGGCTATTATCTTGTAATTCGGCTGTTGACGGCTGTTATTAATCCAAAAGTTATCCGTATGAAGTCTCAGAGAAACAATTCCCATTCATGTACTGTACCAGTAGTGGGTACCAAAAACGACAGAAAATAACAGCAGCAACAACAAATCAAAAGAGAAAGCAAAAAATCCAAAATAGATTTTTGTATACTTATGTATGTCTTGATGAGCTTTGATTACTTGTGTTCAACGGGCAAGTCGCGGAGCAACAATCGGGAATTTTGTTACCCGTGTACGTTATTTTCCATGTCATTAAAAGACATGCCTGCACATACCTATGCATCCATACATACATATGTATGCACATATGTAAATTTGTACGCATGTGAATATGTATGTACATATGTATACATATACATATACATATGTGTGCATATGTGTGTGCGCGGATGAATGTGCAAGTGTTTACATTTTACTTGCAAGTGGCAACACTCGTGTTTGCTGTTGTCTGTGCGGCAAATTAATTTTTAATTATACCGCCGCAATGGCACCCTCACGTCCATCCACTACCACCTGCGGTGTTTACTTTTTTCCTTCCTGGCATCGCTTTATTTGTGATTAAATTTGATTTTGTTGTGTGTTCACTCCTGTTCTTAATTGATTTTAATTGATAATTTTTCAGCTGTGAACACGGATAATTCAAAGGCCGGGCCGCACTTAATAAATATGTTTAACAACTTGTCAATTAATTACGCCTGCAAGTCGAACGAAATAAGTATGCCAGCGAATTGGGTGACCGGAGATTGGAATGAGGAAAACAAAATGTAATTCTGGCAACGCGTTGTTCCAACCGCAACGCCCAAATTGCAACTGTCGAGATGTCGTCGAGCGTTGGGAGACGACGCTGGGAGACGGCGCTGTGTCAAGTTGTTGGCACCGATTCAACAGTCACAGCCCAAGGCAGACTCGTACAGCAGCGCTCACCACTACACACTCGAAACACTGACATTGTGTGATAGACCGACACCCCCGACGGAATATTTAAACAATTTATGATTTTGAGATCACTCTGCTCTGGCCAAAAACGGAGTCAAAATATGCACACCTCTCAATGCCACAGCCGACAGATGGAGGAAGTGGATATAAGGGCAGCGTGAGCGTACTACTTACATATATTAGATCACTTTCCAGCAAGATCAAAAAAAGCGTACCACGTACTTTTCCATGTTCCATGTATACATATTGTAAAAAAGTTTTTAGAGGATAAAAATGGTACTCCAAGAAAAGATCGAAATGATCGTAAGCGACAAAAATTTAAAGTTCAATATATATTTTAATCGATAACACTACTCGAAAAAATGTAACATTTTCTTCCCGCTGTGGACCAAACTGGCTTTTTCTGATCAATTTCGGGATTAACAATTTTTTATATTATGTTTATTTTTTTTTATAATTTAGTTTTTCTTAAGAATTTTTGAAATTTGGTATATGTTTTCATGTTGTTTTCAGAGGTAGTGCTTCTATTTTCAACATAACATAAGTATCTTATATCTGGTTGCATAGAACTTTGCAGTTCTGAAAAGCTGAAAAATGCAGCTATAAATCCGACCCAGACTTTTTGTATCTGCAGCTTAACGCCTGGAAGATATTAAGCTTTCAAATTCAAATTTCATCATTATTTACGATATACCATAATATTATTAAATTAAATATGAAACATATTAAATTTAAATATGAAACATATTAAATTTAGATATTAAATATATTCAAATTAAATATAAAATATGTATTATTTAGACCTGAACACTTTGTACACCGATAGAAAAAAGCCCTGAAATTTTAATATTTTCACTTAGATTTTAATATTTATATTTATATTTATATTTATTTATTACATTCAATATATTTCATATTTAAATTTAATATGTTCCATATTTAAATTTAATATATTTCATATTTTAATTTAATATGTTTCATATTTATATTGAGTATATTTCGTTTTTGAACGAATTGGTTATTATTTTGCCTACGTGGACTACATTTCAAGTCCGCATGGTGTGAATTGGTTAAAGTTTTCAATTAGAAATAATCGCAACATGAGTAGAACTGCATTGGTTGTGATTATGCCCCTGCGCAAAGATAATTTAACTGTGTATTCAAGGCGGCAGCAGCTGGAACCAGTTGGAAGTTCGAGGGACATACAAAAATAATATAAACATAGTTAAAATAAATACAAAAAATATTTAATTTCATTTAATATGGAATATTTAAAATAAAAAGTTTTTCTTTTGATTTTAAAACAACAATTTTGAAATAAAGTCATATTCAATTTAAATATGAAACATATTAAACTACAAATTTAATATATTATATTTATTTTAAAGTGTTTTGTATTAAGATTAAATATGACCGCATTAAAAAAGACATTTTAATACAATTATACTTGAATCAATGTGAATTCTATTTAATTTTACTATGTTTGTATTTAAAAATCGCATTTTAAATTCAAATATGATTGTAGTTATTTTTCCTATGCCTTTTTTCTATCAGTGTATATTCAGCTTATCGTCTGGGAAATATTCATCTTTCAAATGCAAAATTTATAATTTTTGTGCGGTACTAAAAAAAAATTGTTGAAGGAATACCTTTTATAGCAAATGTAGCCCCTTTTTCATATATCTAAAAATATTGCTTGTTTACTTGGTATGTAATTCCAATTTGGCTGCGTGTAAAATTCAAAAATGTCAAAGCAAGCATTGCATGGTGGGCCAGCAACATTTCAAGCGGTAAAATGTGATTTTCGGAGGATTGGTCAACCAATTGTAGCTCAGCCCTAGGTTCTCCCTAGATTTTATTGAACAATACTTTAAACGACGCCTAATTAATGCACTTATACACAAAAATGTGGGAACACAGGATTTCATTTATTTCGACTTTTCCTGAGTTCTAAAAGTCAAAATTAAACAACAACAAAATACCGCACAAAAATCATGAATATTGCATTTGAAAGCTTAATATTTCCCAGACGACTTAGAAGCTACAAAATGTTAAGGTGCACTTTACAGCTGCATCTATCAGCTTTATGGAATGACAAAGTTTTACAAAATTCTTTAAAAAAAAGTTCTGTTTAAGGCCTCAAATCTATTAAAAATTTGGTTTGGTTTGAACCGGAAAAATGGTATAGGGTGGTGTTATTACAGACAGAATGAAGAAATTAATGGCTATTCCACCCCCTTTCAGCGTTGTAGCCGCAACTCATTCTCTCTCTCGCTAACACACTCTGCCTTATGCAATGTGCTCCCTCTGGCGGAGGTGTAAGAAGAGAGATGTAGATGACAGATGTAGCAAAACAATGTCAACGGATAAAATGTTTTAAAATTCCACATAAAGCATAAGCTTACATATGTATACTGACTGAGTATCGGGTATAGATGTAGAGTCGCGTCTCCAGAAGCGACTCACAAAGTTCCCTCTCGTTTTATTTGTGAATGAGTTATTATATACTCTAAAACACTAATATATGGTGACGATGTTAAAATCTGTCGACCTAAATTAGTTAAAAATTTGGTGTTCAAATAATCTTCTTTATCTGAACCTTTGTAAATGCAAAGTTATGACATTTTGCCATCGCGCTTCACACTTTTTATCATACTCTCTAAGAAAGCATGTCCTGGTTCGAATTTGGAAATCAAATGCCCCTGGAGTTCTTTTTGATCACAAACTGTTTTTTAATAGCCATTGCAATGGCAACAATGCATTGTTGAGCTAGCGAGCTTTTTCACTAGCGTAGTTTTGCGATATGTTTATTAACGAGACGATGGTTGTTCAGATTAAATATGGTTTATTGTTGTAAACAGTTTGGAGGCGATACAGAGTCAAAGGGATAGCGAAAGGTTCGAGTTAGGTTGATGACGAGTCGGTTGGAGAGTTAGCTGGATTCAAGACGGGGTCAGATTGTAGACGCGGGGGTCGGTGCAAGACGGTGTCGGATTTAATAGCTCGATTCCAAGTGATAGCAAAGCAAAGCAAAGGAAAGAAAGAAAGACGCCAGATGAAGAGGCGAAAGAGAACGGCTGCATAGGCTGCTGCCGTGCATGAGTTTGTAGGTAGATGACAATTTAGTACAGTGGGCAGTGCAAACAACGCACAATAATAAGGATTTACTCTATTTGGCTACTGGCACCACTGGCTATAATCTATGCATTTGTCCACTATTTGGCTGCGTAACCAAACAGCCATATAGTCGAAAATTTAAACAAAGCTAAGGGTGTTTTAGCTTTTGTAAGCGTTTGTCTAAGGAGTTTGACGGCCCTTTTTCCCTCCTTGGTATGTCACCAAAACACTGTACGTCTCCTTGGTTCGTCCGATTCTGGAATATTGTTCTTGTGTGTGGAGTCCACAGTACAAGGAGCAACAGTCCATTCTCGAATCGGTCCAAAAACAATTTTTGCTTTACGTAATTTTAACTGGGACTCGGAGAGAATCTTGCCACCTTATCAATTGAGGCTACAACTTTTAGACCTCCCTTCATTGCGCCATCGCAGAATTTGTAACGGCGTTATGTTTGTACACAAGCTCCTAGTTGGGCTTGTTGACTCACAATCACTTCTTGGCCAGCTTGACTTTTCTGTTCCCCTTAGACCTATCCGTACCTTTCGTCCGTTTCGTTTACCCTTCTGTAGGTCTAATTACGCTCAACACGACCCTTTTCGAATTTTATGCTCTAATTATAATAATCTTTATCATACCCTATCCCTGAAGAGAGCCAGTAAGATATACCTGAATCTACAATCCTCTAGTTTTTCATTTTTTCTTATATCCCCTGTTTTCCTTTAATTTTAATCATAGTTTATATTAGCAGATAGTTGCGGATCCTCTTCAATAAATAGTTCTGGTTGATTTCAATTTTCCAGGTACTGTTTGGTCTTCGGTAAACGAGTCTAATAATCTTGTGCCCATGTCACGACATGACTTTATCGACTGCTTGCTAGACCTATCCCTGTCTCAAGTCAACCATGTGAAAAATTCCTATAAAAAAGGTGGTCAAAAGAGTTTGACGATCACTATAAAACGAAGACTCTCTATATCTCACTCGTTCGTCCGATTTTAGAGTACGGCTCTTGTGTATGGTTCCCTCAGTACAAGGTACATCAGTATCTAGGGCGGAGTAAAAATTGTATTTTTTTTTAATATTTTAAATATTCTGTATTATTAATCGATGATCCCTACTTAAGGTGTTCGCATTCAACTTTAATTTTGAGAAACAACGTAGTATGA
This sequence comes from Drosophila obscura, assembly GCF_018151105.1. Classification (NCBI taxonomy): domain Eukaryota; kingdom Metazoa; phylum Arthropoda; class Insecta; order Diptera; family Drosophilidae; genus Drosophila; species Drosophila obscura. The sequence goes on along the minus strand of NW_024542867.1, from coordinate 3,158,306 downwards.
GACAAACTAATAAAAATGTATTTCATGTATTTTTATACCCGTACTCAAAAAGAGTTAGGGGGTATATTAGATTTTTGGTAAAAGTGGATGTGTGCAACGCAGAGAAGGAAACGTTTCCGACCCCATAAAGTATAAAGTATGTATATTCTTGATCAGCATCAATAGCCGAGTCGTAATAGCCATGTCTGTCTGTCCGTCCGTCTTGTTGAGCGCCTGGATCTCAGAGACTATAAGAGTTAGGGTAACCAAATTTGGTTTCCTGACTCATGTGATATCACACTGCTACAAGTGTATTTCAAAATTTCGCCCCGCCCCCTTCCGCCCTTACAAAGAACGAAAATCTGTGGCATCCACAATTTTAAAGATACGATTAAACTTAACGAAGTATCGTAGAGAATAGCCATATCTACCAGATGGCCGAATCTGAATCAGATTGGATCATTATTATAGCCAGAATGAAGAAATAATTTTTCAGTTGCTTCCCCCACCTCCTCCAGCACGAGACCCGCTACTCATTCTCTCGCTCGCTCGCACACACTCTGCCCTGTGCAATTTTCGACCTTTGCGGAGATTTATAATCTACATTGTGCATGTATAATCTACATTTCAGATGTGTATCGACATTGTAGCTGTAGGTGAAGATAACAGATGTAGTAAAAAAAATGTAAAATGTAAAGTATTTTTAAATTCCAAATCATAAGCTCGCTGGAGTGGAGTGGTTTATGGAACATTATCGTCTGCTCCAGCATCATTTGTTTTTTCTAATCACGACAGGTTGTCGCCCGATACTCGTTTAACGGCAATACGGCAATTAACGGCAAACACAAACAACAAAAATTCACCATGGAACAACGTAACCATGGCTTCGCCATTCCTGAGCAAAGGGAAAATCCCACAGCGCAGCGGCGACGACAGCGACAGCGCCAGCGACAAAGACAATGACAACGAAGCAGCCCCAAATGCACTGGCGGGCCTAGCATGTGGTGGATGGAATGGATGGTGGAGCCAGCCGAACGTGTCGCACGAGTCGCACGGGCCAGCCGAAAGGCTGCCGCTGCCACGAGGCTGCTCCCAGTGACAGGGCAGAGAGAAGCAAGCTTTATAACTCACCACGGCCAGCAGCTGGCACAGTCGTCGGCCGGCTATCCTTTCGTGTGCACTTGTAACAGAGCGGACCCGTAACGTAGCGCCGACAACGCGTGCCGCAAAAGAACGTAAGCAAGCGTTCGAGGTATCTGCCTCTGTGGAAAGGATCGTTAGTATGCTTGTTGTTGCTGGTACCTGGATTTCGAGTTTATTGGATTTTCAGTTGGGGAGCACGCAGCCACATCTGATGGGTGTTTTTTGTTTTGAATTTTTTTGATAAGTGAAACTTAACCGCTTTTGTGTCGCATCCGCATCCTCATCCGCATCCCGTGTCCCGCGACTGTGCCTGTGTATCGGTGTGCGCGAGAAAAGGAGTGAAAAAGTTATTAATCATTAAAGGACATTTATGTCGGGATGTGACACACGTAAAAACACACAAACACAGAGGATAAGTGCCACATATTCGCCAACAATTAAGTTTACTTTGTATTTGCATTTTCGTGGTCTTTTTATCTGAGGACCGCTTTGCTTTTGTGTTTTTCATTTTCTCCCGGCCACTTATGTTCTTCGGGTAACTACTAAATGTTTTTTTCACAAGTAATTTTGCGCAGCTTAATCTTACCGTTTGGGAAAAATGATTCTTTCAAAAGCCAAATGACAATTTGTTGAGGAATTTTGTTGTATTGTTTTTAAAAATTTTAAAACTAAAAAAAAATTATTTTTTTTGTTGTTCTATGGATTAACGGCTCAGCTAAGCGATCACTGCACAGAGACAGAGATGCCGATAGCGAATGGTATGGATTTTGGGAGGTTGCAGCTAGCCTTAGCCAATTTGACCAAAATACCCTAAACGACGCACAAAAATAACATCACTGTTTAATGAAACTCTATTACTTCCCAAAAAGTTATTTAAAACTATCTTTAAAAATTCAGTTTATGAAAAGGGGAAGCTTGCCTCTGAAAGAAGTTTTAGCAATATATCACTTTAAAAAATGTTCTCATGGATTTTTGGAGCTCCAAGTACATCAAAAAACTTGAGTTTGGTGCCATAGTTTCATTGGCTGTTGCACAGTGCTATCTATTATTTGATGTCAATGCTTTGTGTTGTCCCGTCAGATGGCCCTGCGACAAAATGTGATGCTTGATTTGGAAACTCCGGCCAATGCATTCATTATGTATCATATGCTAAGTGACTAATGAATAAATGACTGGATATTGGCAAGTGATGCTCTAAGAGATTCGTGAATGGGTCCAATGTACACACATGAATCTGAATATATTTATCGTAAAATTCGCTCAAGCACGCAGATTAAGTTTCTTGAGTTTGCCATTTCAAAAACTACAATAATTAACTACAATACAATGTAAATTCGTGATAGAGCTTCTCTGTATGCCCAATTTCTGGCCGATGTATTCAGGCCGGTTTAAGGTGGTTTGAGGCCCGGGGCTCTTTGATAATAATTTTTATCAATTTATTTCCTTCTTATAATTTGTATTGTAATTTATTATTGTAGTTTTTGAAATGGTAAGCACAAGAAAGTTAATCTGCGTGCTTGAGCGAATTTTACGATAAATCAAAATGAGTAGCAATCTCGTTTTCGATAGGCTACAATTTTTGTAGGGCCGATGGATCAGAATTGCAATATGCAAAACGCAAGTTTAGCCTTGACACAAACATTCATAAAATACCATTATATTTTAATTTAAATAAAAACCAAAAACATAAAATAATTTCATTTTCGGAGCTCCAAGTCTATTAGAAAAAGTGGTTATAATGCTTTGGTTTTTTTTAGCTATTTACTTCTTAGCTTCAGTTCTGAACTTCGATGGGATCTGTCCAAAAAAAGCTCAAACTTTTCTGGAAAAAGGGGAAATATTTTGAAAGAGGTCAAAAAATTGTATAGCACATTAATCTTTAAAATTTTGGGAAGACCTACGCGTTTTTACTTGGATGCGAAAATATAGGAACAAAAAACTACGGGAACACGCACTTTTTGTTAATTCAAAAAATTCACACAAAAATGGGACAACGACAAAAGTAGGAAAGCAAAGTCAAAGAAATCAACCCTGATTAGCCAATTTAAAGGTTTTTAGCCTTCTTTTGCTAGCCAAGATTTCCCACCAAAGGGGTTTGCAGCTAAGACTGGCCAAGCTTTGGTTAGGCATTCAGTTGAGTATTCTCCAATATGTTCACCCAAATGTACATTGTAGAATGTACATAAATAATTTTATAGTCTTGATCAGCCACAAAAGACGAGTCGATACAGCTAGTTCTGTCTGTTTCTTGGCAAGCTAGTGTATGTACATACATACATACATACACGCATATACATATGTAAATACATATTTGTGATCGCTTCAGTGAACGCTGAACGTGAACGCTTACAATTCTTTATTCGTTATGCTCGATGTGGCTGATTTTCAATTGAAAATTATGCAAATGATTGCTGATTTGTAGGCTTTTCATCTGTTCGACAATCTACATGCTTACATATGTATGTACATACATAAATATGTGAGTTGACTTTTGAAAGTTTTTTGTCTTAGAACGAATAATAAGTTGTAGCTTTTCCAGAAAATATTTTGGATCGTTGAATAATTTACAGCATTGAAAAGCTCAATTGAATAGCTCAATTCATTTGCTACATGTACTATGTACAAACATATGTGTGTATGTATGTGTATGTATGTATGTATATGTATACTGTGGCAACTGTGGCAGAGTCTGCACCGACTCCGTTTCCTTTAAATGCGAGTACTTAAATAAGCCAAGACACAGGGAATAAAGTGGAGGGGCGGGACTCTCCTCTTCTCGCCATGGCAGCACTTTACGATTATATTGAATCATCCCGGTCACGTGGAGAAGTGAAGGACTTACGAGTTACGAGTCGCGAGTACTCAACGACATTCACTGGCATGAGGACTGAGCTGGAAGGTCGTACACATGGATGTATGAACGGGATCTGGCAGTCCTACTCGGACGCTGACGCAGCTGTTAAACTCTCAGTGTCTCTGCCGTGATTCTTTTTGACAACGATTTATGAAAATTGAAATCCCTGTTTTATTATCCCCGACAAGGCCTGAACTCGGACACTGCGATGGCGATGGCAATGGCAATGGCAATGGCGGCTGGTTCTCCATTGTTGCCATTTGAACAATATTTTATGCAAAGTGGACTAGCACAGGAGCGCTTCATAGTCGGGTTCGACCCGTTTCCCAGCTCCTCCCTTGGCGGCTTTGATTTACAGTCGAAAGGTAGCAGGTTACTGCGTCCCCCCCCAGCGAGTGAGGTGCTCGACCTAGTTTGATTTCGTTTGCCGTGCTTAGAGCTCATATTTGTGCGTTGTCGATTTTTCTGTAATGCCTCCCTCTCAGTATTGTGGCCCGCCCCGCCCCGTTCTTTTTGCCCGATTGTTCCTTGGATTTTGTTGGTTCGATTTACCAGCCCGCACACAGTTCCATATCCAGCAATAATCCCGATTACCACCCCAATTGGCCATTGGGCCATTGGGCCATTGGGCCATCACGGCCTGTTATCACACAATTCACATAATTCAATTTTTAGTTTAATTTCCGCTCTTGGACGTAAATTTAATTTCCATTACAAATACATTGCTAGAAGTGTGTGTGCCTGTGCCTGTGTCTGTGTCTCTGTGTTTGTGTGTGTGTGTGTGTGTTGCTGTGTGCCACGGGCTCAAATCAACAAAATCATACATACTCGTACATACATATGTGCGTGTACATATGTATGTACATATTTGTACATATATGCATGTACATACATATACATACATATGTATACAGGTTCGACGTACAGCGACTCCAACTCCAAGCCCGGTTCGATTCGGTCAGATCAGTGCTGCTCAAGAATGTCGATGGAGTCGAAACCTCGTACGTGTCCATGGCTGATGGTGCTGCTACTCCTGGGCACGGCCATGCCGCTACCACCGGCAGCGGGCGGCTCTTGCCGCGAGGCACAGCTGTGCTGCAACGGACGCGACTCCTCATGCGTGGTCCAGAAGGCCCCCGTCAACGCCATCATTGAGGACCTGAGCGATAAACCCTGCTACTGCGATCACGCCTGCCTTAAGTTGGGCGACTGCTGCGATGACTTCAAGGACCACTGTGGGGGTGAGTACGAAGAATGGGGCAACTTTCTGGGACTTCAATCTGCAACATAAACACAATGCACCAATCTTAGATATTAGATATTCTTTAATGTTCTGTAGGAGAACAGTCGACTGGGAGTCGAGTAGATACTCGGTAGTCGGTGCTTAAGCTTTACACTTTCAACTTTAAAGTGTCTCTTATGCAGATGCATGGAGGATGACAACTGGAATTCGTTTACTTGTTTCACGCTCTGAAAACTTCATATAAACTATATTTGCGCTATGGATGAGGCCTTAAGCTTATTTGTTCATGATTTGTGGCGAATGGTTGAACAAATGGTTTCCGCAATTTATGGAATTAATTGTTTTTATTCTAGTGGAATGTGACAATACATGTAGCGGGTTGGAATACGGCCAATTATTTACGGCCTGCCCATCCTTTCGGCCTCACATCGGATATTGCACATTGGAGTTTGCTCAATGATGGAGATAACCTTACGGGGAAGAGCATGCAGTGGGAGCGTGTGAAATATGTGCGTTGATTTGTCTTTCTAGTCGAGCTGGTGGCAGACACAAGATACACATTGTTTTGGGTTCTGGATTTTTTGAAACTAATCGGTTCAATTGGCAATCTGTAGCACCCCCGCATTAAATAAGTTTTATTTTGGAAGTGACTGTACATGCAATTGGCGCTGGATGATGTTGCTGGCGCAGCACCTGGCTGGGTGTAGAAGGGGAATCGATCCGCCCGGAGTAGGTGACAGTTGTGCTGCTGCTTACGATTCGGAAATTATCAAAAGTCGCAGTCGAATGCGTAAGAAAAACACCGCAAGCTGACGACTGCCGCAGCCCAGCGCAAGTAATCAGTTGCTGCTGCTGTTTTTTTTTCAGGTTTTGTTTGTATTCTATTCAAGGGTTCTGAATGGGTGGAATCCTTTTAGTCTGCGGGCGACCCACCCACCCACGTACCATTTGCTGTGAAGCTACTTGGATTACACTCCCCAATTGTTCGGAGCTACCAGGGCACTGCGGGCACTTTTTGGCATTTATTCTGCCATATTTAAGGACTATTTATTATTTAATAAAACTCTTCTCCCATAGAATACAACGAACATTTCCGATCTAAAGAAAGTAGACGTTGGCTGATAATACAATTGATAAGTAAATAAACCTGAGAGTCGGATCCAAAGTATGCCCAAATGGGAATCTAAAGTTTCCACTAGAGATATACAAACAAATTTGCACAAATTACTGTCTAATTGAATATCTATCTAATTTTTATTAAATATGAAATCATTATAATCTCGTCAGCGTCCTGTTGTCGGGCGGAAGGGGCAATTGGTTGTGGGTTGACCAGGCTTCCAGGTGGTGTGGGGGAGATTTTTAAACGCCGCCAGTGTTGGCCAACTTCAGGCGAGAAGGGTTCATTATCAAAGGGCAAACTTAAGTGATGTGTAAACTTACCGACACATCGAGGCAACCATGCACACAAATAGAAGCACACACACACAAGCAAACGCACAGACGCACAGACGCACAGACGCACCAACCTAAGCATAAGGAGAGCCAAATTGAACGCGGAATCCTCGACATGAGGCATGGCTCCAGACATAACTACGACTATGGTCGTGAAAAAACCAACTTAATGGCCATATCCCTAGCTAAGAGTCTACATTCATGGCTCGTTGGCCCCATGTGTGTGTTTCTCTGTGTGTGTTTCTGTGTGAGCGTCTATATGTGTGCGTGTCTAAAGATACAATTTGTTCTTCTGGCTTTTTTTTTGTTTCCCTGTTTTATACGGCACTCAAAAGGAGTACAGGAGTACAGGAGTATATGTAGTTCATGTTCATGACAATGTATTTAATAACCCGAGGGAATTCTTTCCATTCCCATATACTAACTCCATATATACATTTACTTATGTATACTATAGTTCTTGATAAACATAAATGGCCAGCTAGAAAACGAAACATGTGGTAAATCATAATGCCTGGGATATCCATAGACATATGTAGGTACATATGACATATCTATGTTTGTTCAAGTTGAGTACCGTATCGAGTACCGTACTGAGTATCTCAGGGTCGAGTCTTTGAGGGCCGCCCAGAGGTTAGGGGGGAACACAATGGCTAAAGGGCTTTAATTTTATTACATACAACAAATAAAGTCAACGAACATACGCCGGCCTTTCATATTAAATAAGACGCAGACATGCGAGATACTCGTAGAAAGATGCGAGCACAAGGACAGGCAATGGAAATAGTAAGGGGGAGCAATAGGGATGGAGCGGAAGGATGCACTGGCACGGGTAGGGACTTTGGCCAATGTTGGCATTTTTCGTGCCAGCTGCGGCAACAAGCTAAAAGATGGCAACACATAAAAAACCAACCCAAACAAAAAGTAGTAAAAGTGAAAAAAAAGAAAAGGACAAACCGCCGCGGTGGCAGGGAACCAGAAGTACACAGGCAGGATCAGTAGCTGTGCCTCAAGAGCCCCAGAAGGCATCGACAAAAGTTTATTTAATTTTGCATAAAATTGGATTTAATTCGAAACTACACACTGCTGCTGGCAACTGGGTGTAGTCTCAATTATATGAAATTTAATAAACTATATGCACAATATAGAACAAATGTTTTTGAGGCCTGTGATTATAATTGCTAAATCTATATGCTTTATAAAAATCAATCGCATTCGTTTGTCTGTAGTACCCCTCTTTGTACTCCTGAACGGCTAGACAGGACCATACATTTTTACAAATTTACTGCTGAAGTAAGTAGAATGTAGAAGCTAATCTCAGCCTAGTGCGGGAAATCATTGGAAAACTGCAAACGTTTTTCCATCCAAACAGCGAATTGAATTGTTTAAAATTAGCTTGGATCCTTGGATGCCTTTCGACAGTCATAGCATCTGAGCCGACAGTGGACGAAGTGACTGTTTTTATCGTTGTAGAGCATTGGCCATTCCAGGATATTGGAATTGTCGAGATAATAAATTAAAATGCGGGTCAGAAAAAACACAGGCGCCACGAAGCGTTGCAATATCCATTGATCTTTTAGGAAGGCGAGAACGATTACCATTTCCACGCAATACGATAATTCCAACGGACGTACCATTTTAATTTTAATTCCAATTCCCCTGCTCTGACCCTCGCGACGAACATTAACAAATCACACTGGTAATTTGCAGGATTAACTTAGTGCTTCGCTTCCGTGTTTCGCGCATGGACAACTGTACGTCGCGTTGTTTACCAAAATACATTACACTGAATGATCAGCAACAAAGTACTGCAATTTGTTCTAAATTTGTCATTAATGCAACCAAAATTTGACACAGCGAATTTTTAAAAATATTTCTTCCATATTTATAATACTTACGTAATACGTACCTAGAATTGTGTTTAGAAAGAGTTGAATTTAAATGTTTGGTGGACTAAATCTTGTTCTATACTCGTTGATTCAACTCAATTGGTTACTTTCAGTCCTTGTGGAACATTTTAATTTAAAAATGAACTGCAAAAATCTAGCAGGTGACGATTACATACATATGTACGTATGCACAAGTATATGTAATTTTATCATTTGTACGTAAACGTAAGCGGCAGTATCGGTATCGGAGTGCCACATGCTTTCTCCCTGTCTTTTTGGTATCGCTTTTCGCAAAAGGGTCTAATAGGCGTGGTACAGTTTTACTGTGGTAGGTGAAGGCCGAGTTTAAATCTTTCATTTATTTCAACTCTATTGCGCTAGAACGCTGGTGTGCGAGGGCAATGACCGAAGATGGCTCGAGCGCACAGTGGTCGATTCTGCCAATCTGCAGGCAATAAATGAAAATTAAAATGTTGAATCTTAATGGGTGCGAATTTTATTCAAATAACTATTTATATTGATCATAGTTGATATGTATTTAATATTTGTTTTTCCTGTGCTTATATGTATTAGTGGTAGTTCGTTTCAGAACTTAACATTTTTTTTATAGTGTTATTACTTACGTAACCGAGACTTGCGTGAAATAGATCTTTTGACATCCGTCCATTGCCGCATTCAATCTTTCTGTATTTATGAGACAAGTCTTTTTGAATCTTTTATGCTAAAAAAACGGAGACTACGCGCTATACGTTAATTTGTTTATTTTTTTGGGCAAATGGCAGCTTAGAGAATCACTCTTTTCGCGAAAAGTCGCAAGGTTTGTTAGCAAATAGACAAAACATTTAGTAATATAAAATTAATTTTTATAATTAAAAAATAAAAATTAAAAACTTTTTTTAATATTCCGCTGATTTATATTCCAAGCTACCAAACATTTAAAAACAAAGCTAGTCATATATTTTTCGAGTTAGTTAGTTAGTTGGACTTTTGGACGAACATGGGGCTTACAGCCGCGCATCATGGAACGGCCGGGAGGAGTGACTACTCTGCTTCAGAGTTCTCATGGAAAATAAACTTTAAAGGACACATACTGTACAGGGAGAAATGGAAAAGTAGCACTGCCCTGGGGCAGAACGAGCTCTCCATTTTCACCGACGGGTCAAACACGGCCGAGGAACTAGCAATCAAAATATCCCTTAGACTACCAGACTGATGCAATGTATTCCCGGCGGAGATATATGGCAAGCGGAAAAATTGGTATACACCTTGGAAATACCTCCGAGGAGCATAGCAATCTGTATAGGTGTAATAGGTAATAGGTATAGGTAATTCGGCGTCGTGTAAGGAATTATTCAATAAAATCTATGGAGAGACGGCGGATCTAAAATGTGTTGATCAAACCTCCGGCCTCTGGCCCACAAAGCAATTCTTGTTTTGCAATTTTTGAATTTTACATGTAGCTAAATTGGAATCACATACCAGGTAAACAAACATTGCTTTGTGATATATAAAACAGGGTAAATTAAAAAAAAAAATCGTAAAATTCGGAAATTTCGTCTTGCAAAGTTAATGGCTTATAAACAAAACAATATACCTTAATCTTCAAAAACTGCATTTGAAAGGAAAATCTTCCAAAATTTAGTCTGCACGATTACTTGAATGGTCAGTTTCACAACAGATTTCGCTGTTTTTTTTTGTGCGAGGTTGTCGCACAAAGTGGCGCAAAGTTGGACCCCTATACGTAGACCTAGAAGCATGCTAAAATTATAAAGAAAATCAAGCAGGAAGCTGGAAGAAGTAGTTTTGTACATGATATCTAAGCTGAAAAATACCCAAAAAATATATAGTTTGAAAAATTTAATTTTCTTATAAGGCTTTCCAACAAGCCAATATCTTTTTTTATTGAATAATGTTACTGTTATTGAACAATGTTACCAGCACTATAAATAGATTTAAAGACGAGAGGGAACGTTTGTAAGTCGCTGTTACCGCTACTTTACGTTTATACCCGGTATACCCGGTCATATAATTTATCTATTTGGCAATGGGGTCACTTTAGCCAAAACATGATGTTGGGACCTATGAGTCGACTTGAGCTACTTTTAAAAGTGTTTCAAAGTCCATATTCCCCAAAAAAATTAAAAAAACAAAATACCAATTCTTCACTAAAAATATAAATACACACACATACGTAAAAATTATTGGAGAAACATATTTAAAATAATAAATTAAACAAAATTAAAGAATCAAACTAAAACAGAATTAAAGTACTCATTAATATTACGCTTAAATATACAAAACATTAAATATGTACACTAGTGCCTGCTACCTGAAAGATATATGTATAATCTTCTGTCTCCCTAACATTAACTAAAATTCCACTATGACAACTATAGAGAATTGCTACCGAAAAACGGATTACGAACTAAGTCCTTAAATTATTGGTTAGACTTTGGCTACGGATAACGGGGGCTTCTGTAAAAATCAATTAAACCGACAGATTTGTAAAAAAAAAACCGCGCGTGAGAGCATTCAAATGCGATGCTAAGTTCCAGGAAACCGCATAAAATTGATCACTTTCAACAATACTAAAATGATCTAAAAGTTCATTCCTTACGATATTAGGAATGCCTCCTTTCGGTTTAGCTCCGCTGGCTAGGACTGGCAATCTAATAGCACTGCTGTGGAATAGCCAGGAATATTGTAAGCTTCATTTGGGCAAGTGGAAGTCTCAAGTAAGCACAAAATAGAAGATTTCAGCATTAGCTCATCAGAAGAGACATCGCATTGAAAAATTGAAAAAAAAACGGAGAGAGTTGGATCCCTGAATAACTCCTACAAGCGACTTATGTACATAAAAAATGCCAAAGAAACGCCCTGGAAGTTATTTCAATATTAGCATGTTCCTCCAATATTGCAATAAGAAGATGAGGAAAGTTTTCCACAAAAGTTCTTGTTGTAGTAGGATGGATTCCTGCCGGGCCAATATCCTCAGATGAGTACCGCCAAAAGAAAGGGTAAAAGAAATAGACGGGGTGTGCTTCGGTGTATATTTATGGATATATTTGTACTATATAAGGCTCTTGGAAGTGGCGCGGCCGGTCGGATTCGTATGTCGTTTTATGGTAAGTTGGTAGAACGAGACTGATTTTCCCCTACGGAGCGGGGGTCTAAGCTTCACTTATGCTAGCTTATATATTAAGGCCGCTCGGGACCCGTGTGGATCGTGAGAGCGCTGCCGGAGAGCGCTAACAGAGATGTACACGGGAGCGGCTACAGGCCAGTTGCAGAGAGCGGAAGACGGATGTTACGCTGGGCTGTTAACAGCGCTGCTGCCCTGTTCGGGCTTGCTGCCTGAACAGTTCTGATTCAATGATTTAAACGAAATTCGGTCCCAAGGAAAGCGCTGGCACTTATGGACGTTTGATAACGCGTAACAGCTTTGAAACTTGGTTAAAAATTGTATGAATCATATGAAAAAGCTATTCATTATTCGCCACCACATTGGCCGATCCACCCACTCTGCACCTTTACCCATTTGTGGGGGAGAGGAAGGGGATGGGATGCTGCCACATGTAAATGTATAGACATACTCTTATAGAGGAGACACCAATGTCGCATACACCCTCTAACTGTCTGCGAGTGAATGTTTCAAATGAGTACCGCTGAATGCATCATTGCCCAATGAGTGATCTGTCGTCCGTTGCAGGATGGCAGGAATCGGGATCCTCCCCAAGCGAATGAATATTCCTGTAAGTGCGGACATAGGTCCCATTGAGAACCTCTGTGGCACGTGGCATCCTCTCTGCCGAAATGGGACATCTCGGAGTCATCAAATGCAATAGAGCTATAAGGGGCGAATATCAATTCATAAATTCAAATATAATTTTATTGGCATTATATTGTAGCGGCAGAACGCGTATGTGAAGTTATGTTATGTGGTAGATTTATGTATGACGGCTAGAGCAAGACTAGCTAGGCCTGACTAGGCGGGACTGGGCGGGACGAATTGCCCGTGCCCTATGCAAAGCATCTTAGAAAGAGAGCACCAGTGCTGCGAAGATGAGAACGAGCGTTAGCTAGAGCGCGAGAAAAGTGCAGGAACGTAGAAGACGGGATAGATAGACGAAAGAACGGCCGCACAGTGGGCGGGGAAAATAATAAACAATGAAGATGATTTACGATAGGCTGCTCAACTAATTATTATCTAAAGATTTTACAACTAAATAACGGGCTGGGAAACCCGACATACCTCTTAATTAAATTTTCAAATTTCGAAAAAGTTTTGTAACCTATCCGAATATAAATACATCATGGAACTTATCATTAGCTTGTTTAGTTGTTATATCGATATTTATAGAGTACGTTTTCAACGTCAACATAACTTTCCGCTGGCGCAATCAAGAATTTTGGGGCAAGTTTGCTCTCGGTGCTAAAAGTTAACATGTTTTACAATAAATGTGGGATGTGGTGGGAAGCCACAGAGTGCTGCAGAGTCTGTAGAGCTAACACAGCCCATATCAGAGAGAGTAGAAGCGGCCACCCAACGAAGAGAGGAGAGAACAAAAGTTCCACGATCGATGCCATGCTGCAACTATTTATATAAAATAAACATTTTCAGCTCACTCTTTCTCGGCTCTCAGAGAGACAAGCGTTAGAAAGAGATAGCAAACGTTTTACATTCGCACTCTTCGTTTGCTATTGTTTCCGCTGACAGGTGTTCGCTAACAAATAAAACTAAATAATATTATAATTCAGAATGTTTCTCAAGAATAACTAAGTGAATTAAAATTCAAATATGGACTGTTCCGCCAAAATGTCCACCAGGACAAAAATCATGAAAAGTCAATAAAAACCGATTTACATATAATTTTTTTTGGAAATTTTGTTCTGAATTTATTGAAAGGTAACTTTATTGGCATATAATTTCATTAACTTTGATGCGAAAACCTATTCAAAAAAGTCAAAGTTCACGGTTTTGGTATTTTTGGTATTTTTTGGTATTTTTTGTATTTTTATAGACATATTTTCTTTTACTACAATTATCTTCTTGGAAAAGGATGATTTTTGATAAAAGTCTCATTTAAGTCTTTCTAACATATTGAACTACCTAAAAAATATCTTTAAGTCCGTATGCTCGAACTTTTCCATGTTTTTGCTGAATATAGTGCTAACCAATTAATATTCAACAAGGATAACGTTTTTTCCAAATTTCGGCTTTTTGACTATATTTTTCAACATTCTGTCGTACGAATGTAACGTAACGCCATATATCATTAGGGTGGAGTGAAACAGCCAACAAAAATTTGGTTTCTTTACTATTGTTATTATTATTGTTAGTCAATGGCCTCATAAAAATAAAAAATCTGTAAGAAAATCTGTAAAAAAATCAAAGTTCTATCACTTCATCTTGATCCGAAAAAAGATGGTTGGAAATGTCATATGCCAAAATAGGTTTTTTTCAAACATATTTTTTCTCTGCTTCGCTAAAAACTAAGAGCAATTTAAAAATTAGTACTCTTGGTAGGAACAACAGATAACAAACATTAACATGAATAATAACACTAGTCAACACGATTTTTCCTCAAGGAACAAAACGAACTTTTTCTTAAAGATTTGGGGCTTAGAAATGGTTTGATGATATTTTTTTTTTTCTATGGCAGAACTTTTTTTTAAAGAATTTTTGAAAACTGGTATTTTTTTTTAAAGCTTTTTTCAGAGGTAACGCTTGTTTTTTTCACATAACTCTAGTATCTTACGTCTGGTTGTAAAGAACTTTGCTATTTTGAAAGATATTGACGCAGCTAGAAGTTGATGCCAAACACTTTGTGATTTCAGCTTACCGTCTGGGAAATATAAAGCATTGAAATGCAAAAATGATGATTTTTGTGGGATTTTTTACGAAATTTTGACTTTAAAAACTCAGGAAAAGTCGAAAAAAAATTATATCTTGTGTTATCTATTTTTTGTGTATAGGTGCGTTAATTTGGCGTCGTTTAGGTATCGCCATTGCTATGGGACACTTTGGAGCTAAAATTCGTTAACCAAACCTAAATGGAAAATGAACAAAAATACCTTTCTGAAGGCGGCGGGCCCAACTGCCAATTGGGAACAAAGCAAACGAGCAAGGGTTGTACATTTGGTACCTGATCGCGAAAGTATACGAAGTATACATGTGATTACGCACACAACGATAATGATGATGCGTTCAGCTAAAAGAACAAAAAGCAAAGCGGACCAAATGAGAAGCAACAAAGAGGACAGCAGAATAAAGGAATAAAGGCTGATGAGGAGGGTAAAACGGACGAAGAGAAGACACCAGAGGCGAAACAGGAGAAGCTGTCAAATGGACATAAACAAAACTTTTTTTGTCCCATTTGACGAATGAAGAACCAGAAGAAAAAACAGAGAGCGAACAACATGTTGGGCTTCGTGGCGCACCAACAGAAGTCACGATCCACCACGACGCAAAATACTCAAATATCAGCGCGGAGATGAGCAACAACAACGAATTGAGTGAGGTGCTCAAACTGCTGGCAACAAAAATTACACAAAACGATTCCAGTAAAAATAATATCCCAATCGAGAGCTTTTCTAAGGTTGTTCCTGAGTTTGATGGAGTGTCAATTCCAATTAAGCAGTGGATAAAATGTTTTGATGAAAATGCCGACGCCTACGAATTGACTGACAAGCAGAAATATGTGAACGCTCGTATAAAAATTAAGGGAACAGCAAAGTTATTCCTGGAGACCACCACTGTGTCGGATTATCATACGTTGATTGGATTGCTGTTGGATGAATTTGACAAGACCGACCAGCGCTGAGGTACATAAGCAGCTAAGCGAACGAAAGAAACACGAAACGAGAATTTTCACGAATACGTCTTAAATATGCGAAAGATAGCTGCTCTTGGATGTGTAGATGATGAGTCGGTGAACCGTTATATAGCCGAGGGAGTAAAGCTGCGTGACGACTAAAATATCCCTTATACAGTGCTTCAACATTCAAGGAACTACGAAGCCGATTCGAAACAATCGAAATTATGACAAAATCAGCAGTGGACCGCAAACAAGCAGCGAAAAAGTATGACGTCGGTAAAGCAGGAACTCTGGGAAAACGATTTGACCAGAATCAAAGGCATTGTTTCAACTGTGGATCAACGCAACATATGAGAGCCGAATGAAGGAAGATACTAAGTGCTTTAAATGCAACGGCAGTGGACATACATCCCGTGATTGTCTGGGCTTAAAACCAAGCGTCAATATAACACTAGTCAACACGATTTTTCCTCAAGGAACAAAACGAACTTTTCTTAAAGATTTGGGGCTTAGAAATGGTTTGATGATATTTTTTTTTCATGGACTTTTTTTGATTTTTGAAACTGGTATTTTTTTTAAGCTTTTTTCAGGTAACGCTTGTTTTTTCACATAACTCTAGTATTTACGTCTGGTTGTGACTTTGCTATTTTGAAAGAATTGACGCAGCTAGATTGATGCCAAACCTTGGTTTCAGTGCTGATGGGTTTGTGGTTTTACGATTTTGACTTTAAAAATGAAAAAAATTATACTGTGTTCATTTTTTGTGTATAGGATGGCCACGCCATGTGGGCTTTGGGTAACAACCCCTATGCGGGGGGCTGCCAATTGGGAACAAAGGAACGCGATCAGCCAAATGTACAACCCTTGCTCGTTTGCTTTGTTCCGAATTGGCAGTTGGGCCCGCCGCCTTCAAAAAGGTTTTTCATTTTTTCCATTTTTTAGGTTTGGTTAACGAATTTTAGCTCCCTCATCCAGATTTTAATGAGCGATACCTTAAACGACGCCAAATTAACGCACCTATACAAAAAAAAATGAGGACACAAGATATAATTTTTTTTCGACTTTTCCTGAGTTTTTAAAGTCAAAATTTCGTTAAAATACCCCACAAAAATCATCATTTTTGCATTTCAATGCTTTATATTTCCCAGACGGTAAGCTGAAATCACAAAGTATTTGGGCTCAACTTCTAGCTGTTTTAATTACCTTTTCAAAATAGCAAAGTTCTGTACAACCAGACGTAAGATATTAAAGTTATGTGAAAAAAACTATCGCTACCTCTGAAAAAAGCTTAAAAAAAAAATACCAGACTTCAAAAATTCTTCAAAAAAAGTTCTGCCATAGAAAAAAAACCATAATTCCTTAAAAAATTTTAAAGCCCCATATCTATCAGAAAAAGTCGGTTTGGATCCTTGAGGAAAAAAAAGTTCGGTTTTGTCGAGTAGTGTAATCACATATCAAAATAAAATGTAATAGACCTAAGTAAGATTAAGCGCGAAAAAGTTCGCAAAGATTTTTAGTTATTTATTTTGACGGTCGTAAAGACAAAACTTTATGACCTGTTATGAAAATATTTATTCTCGAAAAACCTGAGGTAGGATACCTGATCAGGTCAAATCTTTCCTTTATATTCTCACAAGTGTCCACACCAATAAGATCTTGTCGCGTCTACCTAATCATATTTCAATAAAACCAAAGTAGAAATACCTGAGATATGGGATTAAATTCCCTAACCCACACTACAATCAGAAATTGTTTGTCTTTTCAGTCAATTCTAAGGATATACAAACTTGTTTATTTGGTGTTATGTTGCTACAAGTTTTTAAGCGTATGTGATAAATTTGGGTTTTTCTGCGTGTTACTGTTATTAAAATAATTTGAGTATTGAGGCTGTCTTCCTTTGTCTTTCGGTTCAGATTCCCTTATGAGAGTCCACACATGGTCGCCCAACATATTCTCATTCCAAACACCTTGATACCGTCGTTCCATAGATTTTAATTGTTGATGAAATCTCTAGGTTTGTCGGAAAAAAGTCCAAGAAAGTTTGTTAAATCCATCGTCTTTTAGTAGTTTTCTCATACCAGTGAACAGAAACAATAACAACACGACAATTAGGCTGTGGCCCAAAATGATTTTTTCTTACAGATTTTGGGTTTTTAAAATTTTTTAACGAACTATGGTTTTTTTTATGGTTTAGTTTTTTTATAAAGAATTTTTTAAAATCTGGTATTTTTTTTAATGTTTTTTTTCAGAGGTAGTGCTTCTATTTTTTTAAATAACTTAAGTATCTTATATCTGGTTGCATAGAACTTTGCAGTTCTAAAAAGCTGACAAATGCAGCTATAAATCGGACGCAGATACTTTGTATTAAGTATATATTAAGATATTAAGCTTTCAAATTCAAATTTCATAATTTTTTGAGGTATTTTTTGTGTTTTGTCGAAATTTTGACTTTAAAAACTCGGGAAGAGTCGAAAGAAAAATAATTCTTGTCATGCATTTTTAGTTTTAGATACCCGCATTAATTAGGCGTCGTTTAAGGTATTGTTCATTCATTCTATGCAACCAGATATAAGAACTTCAGTTATGTGAAAAATAGAAGCACTACCTCTGAAAAAACCATGAAAGAAAATACCAGATTTTAAAAATTCTTTAAAAAAAATTATACCATAAAAAACAAATAAGGGACTAACAAAATTTTTAAATCCCGAAATCTATCAGAAAAAGTCATTTTGGTTCACAGCTTAGATAAAAAGTTCAATTTTGTTGAGTAGTGTAACCATACATGCAATAGTGTACTTTTTATTTGACCTGAAACATGAGGTATGTATGTGCATCAAAATTGAGAAAATGCTGCTAGCTGAAAATAATGGTCAACTTTGAATGTATCTCATACCTCCGAAACTAAAAAACAGATTTTCTTAAATTTTCTATTTTCGAAATGCTTGACAAACGAGATATGAGATATCCAAAGCGCTCAATCAGAAAATGACTTTTGCCATCTCTTTTCGGCTGACGCCCTACTGTGCGACGTTTGACAAACTGGCAAAAATACAACACAGTTGCCCATGATCGATGCCATTTGATTCGGTCTCTCTCGCAAACAGAAAAGTACGAGCGCAAACATTTAATATTATACATACATATGTATATATGTATGTATATAATATGTACTCAATTTAAAGCACCTACCTATTATAACCAGAGAAAATATTTAATAATAATACGAATGAAGAAGAAAATATAATATGCACTGTCGTCCTGGATTCATTCACCCGACACGATTTTTCCTCAAGGAACCGAACCGACTTTTTTCGATAGATTTGGAAATTTGAAATTGTTTGATACGATTTTTTTTACGGCAGACCTTTTTGTGCCCGTACTCAAAAAAGAGTTAAGGGGTATATTGTCTTTGTGGTAAAAGCGGATGTGTGTAACGCAGAGAAGGAAACGTTTCCGACCCCATAAAGTATATATATTCTTGATCAGCATCAATAGCCGAGTCGATATAGCCATGTCTGTCTGTCCGTCTGTCTGTCTGTCCGTCTTGTTGAGCGCCTAGATCTCAGAGACTATAAAAGCTAGGGCAACCAAATTTGGTTTCCAGACTCATGTGATATCACACTGCTACAAGTGTATTTCAAAATTTCGCCCCGCCCCCTTCCTCCCCCACAAAGGACGAAAATCTGTGGCATCTAAAATTTTAAAGATACGATAAAACTAAACGCAGTATCGTAGAGCATGACCATATCTACCAGACTGCCGAATCTGAATTAGATCGGATCATAATTATAGCCAGTTTTCAGTTGCTTCCTGCCAACGACCATGCAACTCATTTTCCTTCTCGCTCGCACACTCTGCCGCGTTCAGTGCGCGAGCAACCCCTAGCGGAGGAGATGTAGAATATACATATTTGTAGATGTAGATAACAGATGTAGCAAAAAAATGTAAGGTGTAAAATTTTTTTTTTGTAATTATAAAATTCTAAAAAATCATATGTATATGTATATACTGACTGAGTACAGGTATAAGTAGAGTCGCGTCCCCAGAAGCGACTCGCACGTTCCTTCTCGTTTTAAAAGAATTTATAAAAAGTGTTGTTTTTTAATGCTTTTTACAGAAGTAGTTCTTCGTTTTTTTTTTTTAATAATTTAGGTTTCTTACATCTGGCTATGTGATTTTAATCCATTATGAAAAGTTTATAGATATAAATTGAAACACTTTGTGGTTTCAGCTTACCGTCTTGGAAATATTAAGCTTTCAAATGCCGTTTCTCCATAGAATTTTATGTACAATACAAGACAATACAATGTACATTACACAAAAAATATAAGGAAGCTGGATTACATTTTTTTTTTCGATTTTTCCTGAGTTTTCGAATTCCAAATTTGGAAGAAAGTACGGCACAAAAATCATCAATTTTTATTTAAAAGCTTAATATTTCCCAGACGCTCAGCTGAAGCTATAAATTACTCATGTCTACTTTATAGAAGCATTTCTCAGCTTTAGAATGGCTAAGTTCATAAAAAACAGATGTAAGATAATTCAATTAATAAAAAAAGCAGAGCTTCCTTTGAAAAAAGCATTAAAAAAATTCTTTAAAAAAAGTTCTGATGTAAAAAGAATAATTCTTTAAAAAATGTTAAAGCTCTAAATCTATAAGAAACAGTCGATTTGGATCCTTAAGAAAATATATTTCGATTTTTTCGAGCAGTGTAATTTAAATAAATTGCATATAGTTAAAGGGAATAGCAATAGCTCTTGGTTATTGTATATAAATGTCCTCTTCTGGAAGTGTACAACAGAAATTATATTTGGTACAGAAAATTTGTGAATGGCGTAAATCGTAGAAAAAGGACTTTTCCTGTTTCTATGTTTCATATGCAACCTCGTATAAAAACGGCCAAAATATGATTTAATAAGGGATTCGTGCTAGTTTTCGTCAATTCAATCGATATAGAAGACAACGAGCAGAATGCGCTTCTAAACTTTGGTAAAGGTGTATTCAAAGAACATAAAAAAACGTTGTGAGTCGCTGCTGTGTCCGCAACTCAACTTTTATATTCGTACTCAGTCAGTATGCATATTTGTATGTGAGGTTATGATTTATGAGATTTTTTAAAATATTTTATCAGTTCATATATTTTTGCAACGTCTGTCGTCTACATGTGCAGATGCATCCGAATCACTTCTATCACAATCGCACACTGAACGAGGTAAGGCAGAGTGTGCGAGGAAAAGAGAGAATGAGTAGCGATGCATCGCTGGAAACGGGTGGGTTAGCAACTAAAAATTAATTTCTTTATTCTGGCTATAAAAATGATCCGATCTGATCCGGATTCGGTAATTTGGTGGATATCTCGTATCTTCAAAAACGTGGATGTCACAGATTATTGTCCGTTGTGGTAGCGAAAGGGTGCGGGACAGGGGCAGTGTGATATCACCAGAGTCTGCAAACAAAAATTGGTTAAAAAGTTAAGGGGTACATATATTAGACTTGTGGTCTACCTGGATGTGTGCCCATAGAGTATATATATTCATGATCAGCATCAGTAGCCGAGTCGATATAGCCTTATCTGTCTGTATTTTCGGCTGAGGTCCCACTGTGCGGCGGTGTGGACCAAGCACAGAAATGGCTCAGAACCGGAACCAGAACCAGAACCAGAACCCAGCCCTTGGGTTCCATCCTTGTTCGCCACAAAGGGGAAAGGGAACGGGCGTCGTAACAATGTATTATCGAAGTGTATATACAAATAGCAGCCAAATTCAGGTAGCTGCCTGCAAGTCAGTCAGTACAAGCCACTGGGTCGGATGGATCAAAGTAGGCTAAATGCCAAAGTGTACTTGTGAGAGAGTTCGAAAATTCTCAAAAGCGGAGCTACAATGGATATGAAATGTAAGAAAAAATCAATCGAGCAGGACGGGAAGGGCCCCAGAAAGCAGCCGCATAGCAAACAGACGAGCATCAGCGCCAAACAGAAGATGGGGGTCATACGGAGGCTGAGCCGGGACTGTTCGAGTCCTAGTGATGTGTTCCTGGTCACAAAGTGGCTGGCTATCTTGGGCCGCACCAACAAGGATGAGGCGCTGGCTCGCGACTATTTGCTGGAGCTCATACACCACCAGTTGAGGGAGTCGAGTCGCCTCTCATCGCCCTTCACGAAGCTGGAAGGCTATAACCGGGAGCTACGTTCAGTGCTAAGGGAGGTGGGCCGGCAGCAGCTACGGCGGCTCGGGCTCCTGCAGCGGCAGAGCACGACGAAGCTGCAGGCGCCCAAGCCCTCGCGGGCGAGCCTAATCACCCACCAGGGTGAACACCCCAAGTCCCTGGCGAGCAAGGAGGCCATGAATCAAATTTGGAAGCAGAAGCAAATGCATCAACTAGACGGGCTCGAGACGAAGTACAGGCTGAAGGAAAAGCAGCTAAGGGGCGTCGAGCTCCCATCCACAGCCGCAGACGCAGCCAAGTCCAAAGAAAGTCGCAGGCCGGGGAACTTCAAGTTGCGACAGAGGAAAAGGGAAGCTCCTCAAAAGCCGCCTATGGTTTTAACAGTGGTTCAGAAGGAGTTATTGTGCAGAGACTGCGAAAACGGGCGGGAAGAGGGAAAGGACGTGCCGACTGTTTCGTGTCGACTGTTGGCCGAGCGCAACCACCAATATCGCCAGCATAGGCGCCAGAAGATCCTGGAGCGCAAGGAGAGGGAACTCAAGGAGCACAACCAGCGCGAGTGCGAGCGCGAGCACCAGCGGGTCCTCAGGGCCGAGCGGCAACAAAAAGAGAAAGAACTTCTGATCAACAATCTGGTTATTCGCGAGAAGGAGCACCGCGAGCGGAGCCGCACAGTGCAGGAGAGACGCCAGCACGAGCGCCAGCTGATCGAGAGCCGGAAGGAGAAGAAGCGCCGGCAGGAGCTTGGGCCTAGTGAGCGGGGCGACCGGAGCCGAAAAATCGAACGTCAGTTGCAGGCCAAGCTACCCGACCAGAAATCCTGTTGGCTCTGCAAGAGGAAGACTGTGGCAGCTGAGGAGAGTCTGGATCTGCGCATCCATCTGGATCTGTGTGATATGTGCCAAAAGCAGGTGCGTCTCGACGCAGATGTGGTAAGGAGTTGCAGTTTGGAGTCACAGCAGCAGAAACTGCGGGCGGCCAACACCAAGAAGCGAGCCAAGGGAAAGGGAGAGCGTGAGTGTGAGAGTCAGCAGATGGAGGAGCTTGAGATGGGGAAGCCGCTGCAGAAAAGTCCGATGATGGAGTGGCATAGGCAGCGACCACTTAAGAGGAGCTCAGACGAGGAGAGCAGTGCATGGGGGAAGGCAGGAAAAGACGAGCAACGGCCCAGAGGGAATCTCAAAAATTTTGAATCGGAAGACAAACAGCTGCGACAACAGATACCGACGGCTGCTCACGAAAGTCAGAAGCCACTGAAGGAGATAAACTCAAGAAAATTACTCAAAAGTATTGGCAGGGCAGGCGAAGAGCGGAAGAAGGACCTCGAAATTCGAGGTGAGCGGGAAAGGAGGGAAAGCGAAGAGATAAAACGAAGAGAACCATATGAGAAAGAGGTGCTAAAGGAACGTGAGGCAATGGGGCAGTGGTTGAGTCAAGAGTCGATTGTCGACGAAGGCGCACAGAAGAGATCCAGCGACCAAGATATTACTTCGCCCGAGAGAAGGCCACAGGGAGAGGAAAGGGAAACCGAAGAGCAACTGGACAGAAGAAGGGAAAAGCAATGGGACATGCTGTTGAAGTTATTGGAGTCGGAAAAAAATAAGAGACGACATAAAAGCCAAGAGTCGGGGAACGACAGAAATTATTTAAAAAGAAAAGGAGAGCTCGAAAGGAACTCCAAGTATGACATGCTTGGGGGAGCACAGCAGGGGAAGGAGCTCAGACCTCGTGAGGTGCAGGAGAGGAGCAACAGAGAAAAGATAAAACTATTGGATACAAATGGGATCCAAGATAGAAAAGAGCTGGATAGGAGAGCGAGAGAAAAAGAGGAGTTGGATCGGAAGGAGTCGGAGAAGCAGAAGCTGCTAATGGAAAGTCAGATAATGAAAGCGTGCCCGTGGCAAGAGTGGCATAGGCTCGGGCCACTAAAGAGAATTACTGCCGGGGAAAGAGCTTCGGCTGAGATTCGTCCACAGACAGAAGAAGAAAAGGAGAATCGACGAGTCAGAGGGAGGCCAGTGCAGGGGGATGCAGATATGCCACTGAAAAGCAGCGAATCGAAAGAAAACAACCTGCGGCGTCGAAGTCAAGTGGCAGACTGTGAAAGGAATGGGAGCACCTGGCAAGAACAGTCCGAGAAGGAACAAAGGGAAGACAGGCGCCGTGTCAAAGAGAAGCAGAAGATAGAAAGAGAAGATCTTAAGCGGGAAGAGGAGAACGAGTTCAAGAGAAAGGAAGGGATGGACAGGAGATCCAGGGAAGAACTCGAGCTGGAACAACCGCTCGAGGAACGTGCAACCTTAAGAGAAACCAAGGATATGGAAATCGGAAGCGGTAGCGAACGAATATCCAGCCTCGAAAAGACTCAATTTGAAAGTCCGCAAAGCATATTGGGTGAAAGAAAGTTGAAAAATGATTTACCAAAGGGGGAAACTAGGGAAAACCAGCTCGACTTGGTACTCCGAGAGCAGGAGCGTATAGCACAAGAAGGGCTGAAGAATAGAGAACCGAAAGCGCTCGAACGGAAGGAAAGTGAGACCAAAATAGAGGAACAGTTAGAAAGGCGAGCCAAAGAAAACGATCGTGCGCTCCGACCTCAGAATGAGCGTAATATTACAGAAATCGGAGAGCTTGCGATGAATCGAAAGAGTTACTTAAATAAAAGGAATGAGCAGCTGCCTAGGGGAGACACGGAGGAAGAGTTAAAGCGGAAATTGCGAAACTATAAGCATAAGGAGGGTACAGAAAAAGAAGAGCTGCAGCGGAAGGAGGAGAAAGAGACCAAAGAAAGAGAGCAGCTTAAAAGTATAGCTACGGATGACGAGCTCGAGCTCGAGCTCAGGCGCAGGCGTGAGCGCGAGCAGAGTGAGAAGGAGCATGAACTGCAAAGGGAGCTTAAGCAGATATTTATGGAGCTTGAGCACAAAAAGGCTAAGGAGGAGGTCAGAGTTCGAGAGCGAGAAGATCCTGGAAAGAGATGCAAGGGTAACGAGTTCGATGGGAGAGCCGGAGGCGATGACAATGAAGAGCAGTGGAAAAAGACAGAAAAAGAAGAACTCGAAATCGTTGAATGGAGAGTTCCTGCAGAGGAGGCCAAAATTAGAGAAAATATGCAAACAAAACTGGGGGAAGTAGCAAGAAAGGACTTTAAGCGAAATAACAAAGCGAATTTGAATGAGGAAATGTTTAACACTCGAGCCACAGACGAATTCAAAGAACAGCTCAAAGTAAATGAAAAATCAGTGAGAAAGGGAAAAAATAAGCAGGACACAACAACGGAGACAGAGCAGCCCAATAAGTGTAGATCTCAGACAGAAGTGGACCAAGCTTGCTGGGAGAACAAACTCATCAATCATATCCAGGATCGAATGAGTAATCAGATACTCCTTGAGCTCAACCAGAACGTGGCACGCTCCCAAAGATTTAGTGGCAGATGCCTGGCAGCTTTGCCGGTGGAGTCTGAATATAAAAAAAGTGTTCACTTCCACCGGAATTGCGACGGACCTACGCAGAGACAAACAAAACGGACAGCCCAGCCACTGCCGCGTACGCACCCCAGTCCCAGGGGTCATGCAGACCAGGCCCCAGCCGAGCCGTACATCGAAGGAAAGACGAAAATTTGTAGTGGATCGGAGACCCGCTCCAGCTCAAGTCCCGAATACTTCGCTCCAAGACCTTCCATTTCACAGAGCGAACGATGGGTTCGCTTTATGGAGACCGACGAAGGGACTAGCCTCAGCGTTACCGCAACTAGAGCAGACGCCCAGAAACGTCCCGAAGCTGGAAAGATCAGCGGCAAGTCGGGAGTCTCACACTCTTCCAACTGCACGAAAAAGATCAGTTTTTCACCGGAGGGCAGGTTCTGTCCGCAGCAGAAGACTTACGTAATGGAGCAGCAGTCCCATTTGAGGGGGCTGTCTCCTTCGCCCAACGAAAATGCAGTGAGCTACTGCACGCAAACTGGAAGGAAGCGTTTTCGTCCGGAGTTAGTCCGCTACCAGCTCAATCGCAGGAAGGGACCATCCCAACACCAAGGGCGTCATGTTCGCTGCCCTATGCTGTTGACAAAGGGAAAAGCTAATGAAAATCCAGAGTCGCTGTGTCAGCGATTGCAGTCCGATAATGCGCTAATGGAGCGCAAGCTGGCCGAAGCGAGGACAAGAACCCGGGAAAGACATATCGGGGAATCGATGATGCGCAGGGCTGCAGATGTGGTAAAATTATTCCGGCTGGGGATGAGGAACAAGGAACCGAAAGAAGAAGAAACAAGCTGGACGGAGCATTTTGGTGACGCGGCCCGGGACGGTCACCATGCTCCGTATTCCACCTCCTTTGACCTAGCCGCCTGCAAGTTAAGAAAGATAATTCACCGCGAGTCACTGCGGGAAGTGAAACTACCAGGGCGCATTTTTCGAACAATGTCCAAGGCTGTGAACCGTCGTGGTGGCCAGCTGATGCTGCCTGACAGTCTCCTCAAGTGCATTGATACGTTGGATGCAAGCCTGGAGGAACTCTTGCGTAGAGTCTTAAACAGCCAGTTCGAGGTGCAGCACTTTCCTGACCTGTTGCAGATGGCCGAGAAATTGGCGGACCAGAAGCGGAGTGCGGAGACCATCAGCCTAGAGGAAACCGGCAGGACTACTGAGAAGTGCCATCAACTACATTGGAAACAATTGTCAAACCATTTTATTGGTTTGTTACAACAAAGTTTCAATGACCATTGTAACGTGGCTGACGATCAGGCTCAGGATGCCTTCGAGACTGTCCTGCGATCTTACACGGGTTGGAGCAGCAGAAGGCTTGAAAGCGCGCAACGATTTAAGTTTATTCCATAAAAATAGTGTATCCAGATTCTTTTAAAGAAAATACAAATTATTTCTTAGAAATACTCAAACCACATTCATACATATTCACTTTACAGCAGCACATTGAAAATGGTTTTATACTCTTAGTTTTTTATGGCCGTACTCAAAAAAGAGTTAAGGGGTATATTAGATTTTTGGTAAAACTGGATGTGTGTAACCACTAAGCAAACGAAATTTTGTAAAAGTGTGATATCACATGAGTCTGGAAACCAAATTTTGTTGCTGTAGCTCTTATAGTCTATGCGATCCAGGCGACAAACAAGACGGACAGACAGACATAGCTCTATCGACTCGGCTATTGATGCTTATCAAGAATATATATACTTTATGTGGTCGGAAACGTTTCCTTCTCTGGATTACACACATCCACTTTTACCACAAATCTAATGCTCTAATACTCTTCGAGTATAAATATTATCCAAAATCATATTGTGGTTTTGTGGGTTCTATATTTGTATCCGAAAGTAGACTTAAACGTTCTTAGTTCTGGGAAAGTGTTAACGTTTTGAGGCAAACATCAAAACATCTAAACATCAATACATCAAAACAACTGATGGACAGTTCTAGTTATTTTTAGTTTAACTATACAGAAGAATGTTTAGAACTGAACACAAACGAAATATTTAGGGCTGTGTTCTACACTGTAATTTTGGCAAATACATATAACCTTAGCGAAAGCAATTTACTGAAACAATTTCTGTTAATATGTGAAAACTACATACACATCTGCTTTTTTGCACCGAGTAGTGTCTCCAAAATTTGTTGTTGGTGCAGCGTAAGCCTACATATGTGTATTTTGAGAGCGTACAGCTCCACAAATATTGTATGCAGTCCATTATTATCACGACTCCACCTTACAGCAGCTCCAAGTTTGAATTTTTAACCTCACCTCATCAGCAGTTTTCCTTTCTGTGCTCTATCCTTCCTTGCCACAATAAATTATGTCAAATTAATTGAATCGACGACAGTCGCTGGCTGCAAAGGAAGTTGCATGTCGGCTTGATGGAGAATTATTTCATCCGAATATATAGGCTTGGCGGATCTGTGATCCGACTGCGTCTTGTTCCGGGCAGCAGTTCAGACACGTCTCGGCGAAAGAGTATTTTTGATAAGAAGATTCAATATTTAAATGAATTATATGAACTAAATTCAATCTGATTGTGGTTGCACGGGCAAAGCAACCCGTGCTTCTCGCTAATTTTATTGTACTTTCCATGAGAGATGGGGCTATACCGTCCCTCTCACTCTCTCTCTTTCTCAACCAAAAAATGATCATTCTGCCGTTATTTCTAGCAGAAAACCTCAAGCAAAAACTGAAGAGTTTGAATCTGGAATCTGTCACAAGATGTGGGTACTTTCCTCAAAAATGGAAGACGTCGATTGTAGTGATGATTCCTAAGGCATGGAAAGCCAAAAAGTAGCTGTTGCGTTGCAACGCCAGCACCTCACATGATCACATAACCGAAACTGGAGTGGACTACAGTGGCAGTGTTCTCGGGTCAATCCTCTACGTCGTGTTTACGGCAGCAATCCCTACAAATCTCAAATAACACCGCTCCAGATGCCCATTCAATGCAACTGCCCAACTAACCCGCCATCTGCTTCTTCTTTGGCCCGATATATTAGTATCACAGCTGATTCCCGGCCTCGGTCGCAGCTAGAAATGCCCGCCGGTCGCTTCTATTTCGCGCACACTGGCTCCCATTATTCACACCAAGTTTAGAGCTGTCTTGCCGCACCTGGTCCTCCCATCTAGGTCTTGGCCGTCCCCTCCTGACGGCTTTCCCGAAGTCAGTCGCTTTCCAATTTGTAACGGACACGGGAGGTGTCGTCTCGTCAGCACTCAAGGAAAAAGGGCTCAGGGAAAATGGGGTGGGTGCTGTGCTGCTGATCGAACTCCTTTACTCAACAAAATCGTAGACAGATTTACGAGAACTTGGATCGGAACCACAAGCCCGGACGGAACTTAAGGTCAACCACCGACTGTGAAGAGCAAGCTGTTACTGCTCTTCGCTCTTGACCCACCCAACCTGTAGAATAACCTAAAAATATGACATAGGGATTCTACCCAAAAACCGTATGCCGCTGCGCAAAGTGCATTAGGAAGCCAAGATAAAGATGATTAATTAATTTTATATCGTTACAAATTTTACCTTAAATTGTATAAATTCCATTTAGGTTTAATCTTCATTAGTATAACCCTAACACTTATTTTAATGCATGTATTTATGTGTGGGGCTAATGTATGATGTATGATTCCAAAATAATAACCAAAATATAATCAAAATATAATAACAAAAAAACCATGGTACTACTAGTTTCATAAGAATACTAATAATTAATTTTTAAAATGGTTAATAATGCATATGCCTCATTGTGTTAGATGCTATTTTTATGAACAGGAGTGTATGCGTATATATGTGTGTCTTCTTATAGACTTTTAAAACAGCTGCAGGTGTCGTTGGGCTAAGGTCACGCGGGCAAAAAAAAACTTTCTAAAGAGATGGAGAAATTTTGCAAAAACAAGAAGCATCATAAAGTTGTATTTTACTAATACCCTTCCATTAACACAATGAGACCGATAACTTACCCTTTTAGATATCATAGCCTAATGTCATTGTTTTTCCTATTAATTATGCATGCATTTAAATATGTTTTGTTTTGTCCTAATTTTAATGCCCTAATATATTTAATATTAAATAATATTTTTTTCCTATTTATTTTTTCTATTTATATTTTTATACCCGTGCTCAATAAGAGTTAAGGGGTATATTAGATTTGTGGAAAAACTGGATGTGTGTAACGCAGAGAAGGAAACGTTTCCGACCCAATAAAGTATATATATTCTTGATCAGCATCAATAGCCGAGTCGATAGAGCCAAGTCTGTCTGTCCGTCTGTCTGTGTGTCTTGCTTGTCGCCTGGATCTCAGAGACTATAAAAGCTATAGCAACCAAATTTTGTGTTCAGACTCATGTGACAAGTGCTACAAGTGTATTTTAAAATTTCGCCCCGCCCCCTTTCTTCCACACAAAGAACGAAAATCTATGGCAGGCACAACTTTAAAGATACATACGATACGACGACAATTTTAAAGACAAAACAAAACGCAGTATCGTAGAGAATGGCCATATCTACCAGATAGCCGAAACTAATTCAGATCGGATCATTATTATAGCCAGAATAAAGAAATTTATTTTCAGATGCTACCCCCACCTTCTTAGGCGCTGCTGACGCTACTTATTCTCTTGCTCGCTCGCACACTCTGCTTCGTTATGTACGCGAGCGCCCTCTGGCGGAGAAGATGTAGATTCTAAATGGTATATGTAGAATCTACATTTTATATGTGGAATATGCATTGTAGATGTATTTAACATATGTCGCAAAAAAAAATTTTAAATGTAAATTTTCTTAACATTCTACATAAATTATAAGCTCAAAAATGTATATACTGACTTAGTACTGGTATAAGTAGAGCCGCGTCCCCAGACGCGACTAGCACGTTCCTTCTCGTTTTTTTTATTTTATGATGCTTTTACATTTCTTTTAAGTAGCGTTTAGAATGTCCAAAACCAATGAGAAAATCACAGAGTCAACCGGCAATTTCTGATAGATTTGAAGCTTACAAATTTGTAAATGAACTTTGGTTTTTTTTGTACGGCAGAACTTTTTTTTGCCATTCTGAAAATTTTGCATTTGAAAGCATAATATTTCACAGACGATAAGCTCCAGCTACAAAATGTTGAGGTCCACTTTAAGGGCTCGAGCACACATTAACTGAAAGCGGAGCTGAATCAGCTTGCTGATAAAAGCAAACATGCTTGATCATTGGGCGGGGTTTCAGCTCAGCTAAGGAGGAGTGTGCGCACTTGCACCTGGTGCAGTGTGTTATTTATGTTAAGTTCGTAGTAGCATCGGCTTGCAAGCTTCTTCTGCTAATTTCGATGCTGATGTTGCTCCCATCTATAGTTGGACGAAATCCTTTACAATCCATTGCTACAGATTGTCCAAGCTGCGTAGACTCTCTGCGCTTGGATAATGGGTACTTTGCCTTGCCCTCGTTCACCGCTAAGCCCATAGGTTTTGACTGCTTCTTAATCTCTGAAAACGCCTTGCATTCTGCCCATTTGTTTTTGCCGATTATATAAATATCATCGGCATATGCAAGTAGCTTTAAAGCTCAACAACACCCACCGTTGATAGATTGCTTGTTAGTGATCCGCATCTATATTGGTACCTCGAACTGCAAGTACATCTGGCACACTGGATCACAACATGATCCACAATCTGGTTTCGCGTCAGTTGGTCAGGGGACTTCCAGGTGGGTAATACTAACGACGATGTTCCTTCCTGCAGCGAAATCTATATGCCCCCTCCATTACTGGAGGTTATTTCGTGGAGACTATAACGACCGACCGTCGAACCGAAGACTCCTTCTCTCCCAATTCACTTTGTCCGACTCGTCCTTGTCTTCCGTTAAGGCATGTGCACAGATATGACTAATATTAAACTATTTGGCCCTTAGTCTGTGTGAAGCTGAGGACAGAGCGTCGAAGTCTTTCACTTACAGCGAAACCGCACCCGAATTCGTGCTTGGAGGTATGACCCTGCAGAATATCTCTACAGGTTGATGATATTGTCAGCTTGCGCCCCTGTCCAATCCATCGTAGTCCTTAAAACGTTTGCGTGGGTCGTGATCAGAAGGGGGTCCCCGTATCCGAGGCATCTATTACCAAGCATCACCAAGTTGAACCGGTCAGCAGCTTTACTTGGCTATCTCCGGCCCCCCTACCCCTCGTAAGGGTATTAAACGTATTAAACGAGGAGAGGTGGCTTACAGATTAGCGCATACAATTGAATGAACCAAACTACATTAATGTTACTGTTACTCCCAACAAATAATTTCGGGCACCATGGTACCTCCGGAACGAGAATATCCACAGAGACATGAACATCAAACTCGTTCAAGAGGAGATACTGGAACAAAAATCAAAACATCAGGCAAAGCTCTCTTCCCACCCAAATCTGCTTGCAAGATCTCTGCTTCGAGTTTGCATTTCTATTAGGGCCGTTTAACATTAACACAATTGACTACATAAGTGTAAGTTTCACAATGCAAAATGAATAAGATTGGACGACTTAATATAAGTCCTTTAATTAAAAGTGTAGATGCAATAAATAAATAAATATATAATGAAGGAGGGGGAAGGGAACGCTGGGGCCACGGCAAAAGCTGCGCCGCTACTTTATACTTTATACCTGGTACTCAGTGAGTAAGATTTTATAATAATATTTTATATAATATTTTATCTTTTTCCTTTTTTCCGCTATTGTTTTTAATTCCGCTACATACACATTTCCCTTTCTTTCCTCTCACAGCAACACGCCTTTCTTGCTCGTTCTTCCTTCGCCAGAGGGTGCACGCTCCACGAGGCAGAGTATGTGTGAGAGAGGGGGAGAATGAGTAACCGAGTGAAGTGGCAGGGGAGCAAAGCCCCTGCAAATTTATATGTACATTCCGTCTAAAATAGTGAACCGATTTGAGCCAGATTCCGCGATCTGGTAGATACGGTCATTCTCTACGATACTGCAATTCCGTATCTTCCAAATTAAAGATGCCAGATTTTCGTTCAGATTTTCGTTCTTTGTGTGGGCGGAAGAAGGCGTGGCCAAATTTTAAAGTCCACAGCAACAGTGTGATATCAGAGAAGTCTGGACACAAAATATTTGGCTATATCGACTGCGGACCCGTCCTGTGTTCAATCCCCAACTTTTGGAGTATAACTATAATGTCGATGTCGAGAAGATGTCGATCTTTGAGTGTATAATGTATATGGCGCCAAGAGACATGCCATGATTTTGTTTATACTATACTATGAATTGCATTGAGACGGGAATATGTATGCACTGCATGCTCTGCACTCATGGGCAGATACACAAAATACACAAAATATACAGATACAAGATACACAAAATCAATTAATGTTTTTCTCTATATTCTTGCTTGAAAATACGATCTGTAGATATGTAAATACATACATATGTGTATGTAGCCCCCCTGCCACTGTATTTTGTAGCTATACTTTTACTTCAGGACGTCTGCATTTAAAGACCTTAAAGGAAAAGCCCCGAAATTGGCGAGTTGAGTTGTAAATTCAAACTAAATTGTATTCTTAAAACGAGAAGGAACGTATGAGTCGCTTCTGGGGACGCGACCCCTCCCTCTTATATACTCAATAATTAAATTATATAATTTAAATAAATTAAAAATTAGAATTTAAAAATTATACATTTCACATTTTTTTGCTACGTCTGCTATCTACATCTAAAGGGGGGATTTTGGGGGGGGGGTGCAAAAAACAACAGACACGAAGTCAAATACTTTTTTTTTTTCTTGCCGCGCCGAAAGCCGAAGAATCGGGCACAGAAGTTTGCCGGGGGGATGGGGTTTTCCTGCTGGTACGTCATCAGCCGAATAACGAAACCACACGAAGCTTTACGCTGTACGTATTAAAAAAAAAAAAAAAAAAAAGGGGAAAAAAAAACACTTTATATTCTACATCTCATCCGCTAGGGGTTCTCGCGCACTGAACGCGGCAGAGTGTGCGAGCGAGAAAGAAATCAGTAGCGTCAGCAGCGCTAAGGAGGGGGAAGCAACTGAAAATGAATTTTTTCATTCTGGCTATAATTATGATCCGATCTGATTCAGATTCGGCAATCTGGTAGATATGGTTATTTTCTCCCGCGTGTTTTCGTATCTTTAAAATTGTGCCTGCCACAGACTTTTGTCTTTTATGGGGGCGGAAGGGGGCGGGGCGAAATTTTGAAATACACTTGTAGCAGTGTGATATTACATGAGTCTGGAAACAAAATTTGGTTGCTCTAGCTCTTATAGTCTCTGAGATCTAGGCGCTCATCAAGACGGACAGACGGACAGACGGACGGACGGACGGACAGACAGACATGGCTATATCGACTCGGCTATTGATGCTGATCAGGAATATATATACTTTATGGGGTCGGAAACGTTTCCTTCTCTGCGTTACACACATCCACTTTTACCACAAATCTAATATACCCCTTAACTCTTTTTTGAGTACGGGTATAAAAAACAGTTCGAATATACAAGTCAACAAAACCAGACTATTTTTTTCCTACCAAAAACATTTTTCTGTGATCTTTTTTTTGTCAAAGCTAATGAAGTTATATGACAACTGGTTAAATAAGATAGATTTAAATGTCGGGACCAAATTAAGAATATGGAAATGTGCTTTTGTTGAATTTTAATTTGTTTTTCTAGGTGGACCTTTCCATGGAAATGCCCCTAAGTAGGGGAAGGGTGCCTGTCGTGGAAAGGGCCCCCTGTAAATTGTGACTCATATTTGTTCACAATGCACTGTAGTTCACCTAACGTTTGGTATTGACTCGTGTGCATGTGGCCGGTACTCTGAGCGTTTGGACTGGCTTGCAATTGGCGAACCTTGAAGTCGCTCTGAGAAAATATTAAGCATACGTATATGTAAATTGTATACAGTTCATTCATGTGGGGGTAAGATATCCTCGATGTTTTTTTAATAGCGAAAGGTTAAGCTGTTTAATAAGAGATGCAAATAACGTACATATGTACATATGTAGATCGAAAAATGCAAGCGACTGCTCTTTATGCGACCGACAAGTGAGGACTACTTTTCGATCTCAAAACTTCTCGAATATTCTCGGTTTGACATCTCGTTCTCATCTGACATCTGTTCTTTATTGTTGGTGATAGTTATATCGCCAACTAGGGGTTGACGGGGTATTTGAATAGGGCCTCACTACATACACATGTACGTAGGATTGGCAATCCTTAAACAAGCGATAGGGACAGTCTGGGACAGGGTAAGGGAGGATATCGAGGGAGGAGAGTTTGGGCTACGAGAGAAAGATGTTGTGTGCGCTCTGTGCGGAAGGAAATGTATAAGCGAGAGAACTGTAATTTAAATTAGGTAAGATCGCTACATTAAATAAAAAAAAAATTCGAAAGCATCGTCGGATAGCAACGAACATATCTCTACAGGGGCAAGACTATTCATTTTACGTAAACGTTTTTTCCCACATGTAATTATACGTATGAGTATACCAACATATGTATATTAACATACCTTTTCCACTACTCAGTCAGCCAAGAAGCACTCATGCTAATGGAATTTTTCTGTTCATAAGTGGAGGTGACGGGAGTGGGTAGGGGGTGCCACAAGAAAATTGTTTGCATCGCACTTGTCATAAAATTCAACCCACGAAATTAAAAATCCACATGGTAAGGGCGGACGCGAATGGGGTGGACGGGCGAAGAAGAGCGATGCGCCAGAGCGGGATCGTGCGGCTGAGTGGCGGAACGAGATAACGAGTAAAAACATTCGAATAATTGTTACTCACTGGCAATTGAGCAGAAAATATTGGTCCGGGATGCCCGGCGGAAGCGTTACACGCAGAAAAATTGCGATTGTGGAATGATTCCAAGCCACAAACAAGATCCATACGTATATAAAATCAGCTGTGCATAGAGAGGATGTGAACAAGATGGCCAACGGAATTGAGAACAAATTCCGAGGATCATATCCAATTAACACGGTTGACAATTTTTCGAGTCTGCCCAAGTTTTTTGTAGTGTGAACAATCCATTCGTTTTTTCCACTGCATATGTTTATTTACAGTTGTTAAAAAATTGGGGAATCAGAGCCGAGCCTAGGAGTAATCGATTCTGCCGTCTGGCTGTGCATCTGTGCACCACCGAGAAACCTGCGTGTATGCATTTATTGGATGTCATATTTATGCTCTATATACTACATGTAATATAAGCTGTCAGAGGGACTAAGAAACTTATATCCATGAGTTTCAAAGATCGCTTATAAGCTATGGAAAACGATCTTCCACGGTAAATCTTCCACTCATTGCAGATAATCTTCAAAATCCTTTTCTGGAATTTAGAACTAATTCTTTTGGGCCTCAAAGGCACTATAGTCCCTTTGGCAAGCACATTGGCAGGGCACCGAACGTCAAAGTCAGAGTAGTCGATAACAGGTCCGCCCCAACCAGCAGTTACTTTTTTGTGACAGCCTGTGCACGGCGTGGGCTTTGTCATCGGCATGTCTGACTGCACAGCGAATGGTCGAAAGTGCACTCCTACTCCATCTCTCTCGTTCTGTGGCTCTCTCTGCCACTCTACCGGTATGCACCTTCCTGTTGTTCAAGCGCAACGATGCGTGGCGGCTGTGATAAAAGCATTCAAAAAGTGTCGCCCCAGAAAGTTCGGGCAGACTCAGTCGAAAGCCCGATTCGGAGAGAGAGGGTTAAAGCTCGATCTCGTTGAGTTGAAGACTCGCACTCACCAACGTATGGATGGGGAATGGAAAGGTCTACAAGGACGATTTCCCGTGCCACGCAGCAGCAGAGTTGACAAGGCCAGGACAATTCGGCGAACTCCCATTAATCATTCGCATGTGTGGCAGCCAGTAGTAGCGAGATGGAGTAGAATACTTTTTGCGGCAGGCCAAGCAAACACACGCACGCACCGGCACACACACGCCCGCCATGAAGGAGTAACAAATTGGGATGCGGCATTAAATTAATTGAAAACATGCTTGGATTATGTTTGCCCAACCTGCGAACAGCTTCCCTTTGCAGGATGATGATGGATGTTTGGGTGGGAGTGGGAGTAGGAGTGGGATGCAGCCAGAAAGCATTTGGAAATTAATAAATGATTCCAGGAAGCGACAGAGGGCCACCCACAAGCGACATCCAGAAAGACAAGCGAAGTGCCGATTTTCTGCATCAACAATGGTCCGCCATCCTTAATATGAGGCGTCTCACTGTGGGACCTCAACCGAAATGAGGTGGCAAGAGCCAATAATTGAGGTAAACTTTAGATAACACTACTCGACAAAATTGAACTTTTTATTTAGGCTGTGAACCAAAACGACTTTTTCTGATAGATTTCTGGATTTCAAATTTTTTGTAAAACTTTATTATTTTTTTTCTTTCGAATTTTCCCGAGTTTTTAAAATCAAAATTTCGAAAAAAATACCGAAAAAAATTATGAAA
This sequence comes from Drosophila obscura, assembly GCF_018151105.1. Lineage (NCBI taxonomy): Eukaryota > Metazoa > Arthropoda > Insecta > Diptera > Drosophilidae > Drosophila > Drosophila obscura. The sequence continues at coordinate 3,121,818 of NW_024542867.1, read as the reverse complement.
TTGGAATTTGAAAGCTTAGTATCTTTCAGGTGTTAAGCTGCAGATACAAAAAGTCTAGGTCGAACTTATAGCTGCATTTGTTAGCTTTTCAGAACTGCAAAGGTCTGTGCAACCAGATATAATATATTTAAGTTATGTGAAAAATAGAAGCACTACCTCTGAAAAAAAAACATTAAAAAAATACCAGATTTTAAAAAATTCTTAAAAAAAACTATACCATAAAAAAAAACCATAATTCGTTTAAACCCCGAAATCTATCAGAATAAGTTATTTTGGGCCACAGCCCAATTCTAGTGTTGACTAGTGTAATTATCCCACATATGTCAGAAAATGTTTTTTAAAGAAATAAAAAATAAAAAAAATTGTTCACATATGTACCTTAAGTATTTTTGCCATTTTGAAAATTTTATAAGCACACCTGAACTGAAGAGCATAGCGTCTGGGAAATATTAAGCCTTCATAAGTAAAATGTATCATTTTGTGCGCGGTATTTTTTGTTGTTGTAATTTTGACATTAAACAATTCTTTTTTTTGTGTTTATAGGTGCGTCGTTTAAGGTACCGTTTTAATAATTTATTGATGAAAGGCGGAGCTAAAATTGTTTGACAAACCCTGGGAAAATCAGAACATACAAAAAAATATACCGTTCGGACCCTTTCAGGCCCAAAATGGGATCAAAGCAAACGAAAAGGACTTTTAATTTTGATTTAACCGAATCTTCGTTTGGCATTAAATTTTGTTGACAGATACTTTTATTAATTTAACCTAATCATAGACATGGAGAAATATACATAAATAGCTGCTAAGGTCAAACACTGACCGCCATTTTTCCAGAGGTGCTGGCTACAAAAATGAGATCTTTGTCGCTTCTACCTATTCATAGTTATGGATTGAGATGGATAACTTTTTAGTTGTGTAGTGTAGTTCTAACTGCCATCAGAATGCGGTCGTGTATTTATCCAAAACTCCAAACATATTGTTTTTAATTCAAATCAAGTTCCATGGATAACTCAGGCCGATCATTGTCATGTGTTTACCAAGCAGACATATTTTGGCCTCATATGTGGAGAATATATGATCGGCAAAGAAAACGAAAAATTGTTCTTACCGAAATTCTCCAAAAACAGTATGAAGCATCAAAGCAAAGGCCGCCTCGAAAATAAAGCCGAATTTCTTGAATATTTTTTAAAGCATTCCCGTCAATTAAAGGAAATCGTCAATTGGCTTACGCAGTTGAAGCTACAAAATGCCCAGGTCCAATTTATAGCTATCATCCTTTCAGAATGATACAGTTTAATATAATCAGACGCAAGATACCAAAGTTATGAGAAGAGGAAGAAGCGCTACTTTGGAAAAACAATACGAAAATACAATTTTTTTCACGCTTTAAACAAAATTTCTGCTATAGAACACAAAATTTCAAAGCCAAAAGTTTATGAAGCCCCGTGGATAGAAAGTTTCCCAGAGCTTTCTAAAAAACTTACTTGAAGGAAATCGGACTTTTAGGGAATATGAGCATTTTCATTTTATTCACACACTTCCTCTTTCAGAATGTGTATCGTATGATCCTAGTTTAGTCTCTTGTAGGAGATGTATTCATTGCTACCAATAAGCAAATCTCAAAACTTTTTGTGAAGCTTCTAGATATTTTACCTGCAGTGTACACACTTTTGTGTGCATTCTTCTATATTCTTTCGAATATTCTTCTGTAGATAGTACTTTTAGATATTCGTCCATATGTTAGCATGTGCTGAGTATGAGTCCATTTAATTTCATTTTAATATTATCAGCGACGCACAGGGCCATTTTAGCTTGCTAAATTAATAACTTCTTAACAATTCAAGATATCTTCATGAAATAAACTGCATTCGAAAATAAGCTTGCAAGATAACAGGGTGCTACAATGTCTAGAAGCTTAACAATAAATAGTCAAAGTTGAACTTTGATTCCGGTGCACATTTGCCTGTTTGCGGTACAATAAATGCTATACTTTGGTTTTTTTTCATCGATAAAGAAAGTTTAATGGTTATTTACACTACACATAATATTTTTAAGATTGTTTTAATATCGAATATGACAACCAAGCAGCTCTTAGAGCACTTGACTCAATATCGAACTCAACGACTGTTAACGAATGCCGCAGGTCTCCTAATGAGACCGCAGAGCATTTAGATCTCTCCCTAATAAGGGTCCCCGGACACAGGGGTATTGACGGCAAGGTACTTCCACACCTCTCCTACTGGAGAAGAAGCAAGTAGCTATGCTTTTAGCTGCGTGTAGGCTACTAACGCACGAAGCTTTCGAGCTAATTGCCGACAGACGATGGCAGCAAACCATCACCTGTAAGACTTCCAGGTCGATCTGGCCAAGTCGCTCAACCGTCATCCGAGCCATCACGGGACACTGGCAGATCGGCACACACGCTGCCAGACTGTAAATCCCTCATAACGAATTCTGTAGAAGCTGCAGGGACGAGGAGGAGGAGGAGGAGGAGGAGGAGTCGGTCCCCCACTTCTTCTGTCACTGTCCGGCCCTGGAAAACCGTAGGCTACGGCTCCTTGGGGCTCCTTTCCTCACCGACATTTCGGACCTCTCCGAAATCAGACCAGGGATATTGTCCAAATACATCCAAGCCACCGGATGGGACTGCCCTTAACACCGCAATTAGATTGCCCACCACGGGTTAGGGCACAACGGTCCTGTAGCAGTACCAAGTGAGTTGGGGTGGGGAGGATTTTCTCTCTCTCCAACTACCGCCTTAACCTAACCTAACCTACCTTGTAAAATCTATCTCATAAACTTAAAATTTCTATGGAAGAACTGTTTTCCGAATTATTTTGAGATATCACGTGTCTAATAGATAAAATATATGAAATAATTAGTATAAGTATTGATAAGATTCTAGGTTGTTTTTCAACATGAACTTGAAATTTAAAAAAAATATATCCCAAAATATTCCACAGTTTTTTTTGTACATGCTCTTTGAAAATTCGTTTACTTAAGTTCAAAACAGTGACGCTACCTCGCACGAAAAGCGGTCAAATTTTAATTTTACTATATATGGGAATTAAAGCTGCGACAGCCAATTCTTGCCGACAGAACTAGAACTTTTCTAGAACGGTCCATGCAAAGAAACAGTTTTTTTGATTGAATATTGATAAATGAATACATCTGGTAAAATATACCAAAAACTTAGAATCATACGTCACACAGTTTACTTTTTATTCTACCTCAAAGATGCAGTATATTTCAATGAAAGTTATATACAACTTTGTGTTCTTTCATTGAAACTCTGAAAGCTCTGGATAATTCTCTATGGAATTCTTGTATTCATTTTATCCAAAGCGTGCAACAAATTCATTGACTTTTTCCACTTTGCGCCTGAGGCCCCACTGCGCGGCGCAAAAATGTTATAACTAATTTATGTACATCTATAAAAGCGTTAACAACGCCACATTTTCGATTAATATAATACTTTAACAATAATATAATATTGTACATACACTGATAGAAAAAAGGCATAGTACAAATAACTACAATCATATTTGAATTTAAAAGGCGATTTTTAAATACAAACATAGTAAAATTAAATAGAATTCACTTTGATTAAAATATAATTGTATTAAAATGACATTTTTAATACGGTCATATTTAATCTTAATACAAAGCACGTTTAAATAAATATAATATATTAAATTTGTAGTTTAATATGTTTCATATTTAAATTGAATATTATTATGACTTGATTTCTAAATTTTTTGTTTTAAAATACAAAAGGAAAAAATTTGTATTTTAAATATTCCATATTAAATGAAACTAAATATTTTTTGTATTTATTTTAACTATGTTTATATTATTTTTTTATGTCCCTCAAATTCCCAACTGGTTCCAGCTGCTGCCGCCTTGAATACACAGTAAAATCATCAGCGCAGGGACATAATCACAACCAATGCAGTTCTACTCATGTGGCGATTAGTTCTAATTGTAAACTTTAACCAATTCATGAGGACTTGAAATGTAGTCCACGTAGGCAAAATAATAACCAATTGGTTCAAAAACGAAATATACTCAATATAAATATGAAACATCTTAAATTTAAATATGAAATATATTAAATATAAATATGAACCATATTAAATTTATATATGAAATATATTGAATGTAAATATGTTCATATTTATATTAAAATGTAAGTCAAAAATATTCAACTTGAATACAACCACTCTTGGATGAAAATCAATGACATAAATATTAAAATCTAAGTAAAAATATTACAATTTCAGGGCTTTTTTCTATCGGTGTATGTATGTTTGTATGAATAACACCTTCATCGGATATTAAAAAATATCTCAATCAGGATGCTCCGGTTTCCACTTTTACAAAAAATGTGTGATTTATCTTTCAAAACGAAAAGTTAGGCGCACAACGCAAGACTTTTCAGTTGTCCAAAGGGCTGCATATTTCTCGCCGAAAGGAAAGTAAACTGCTTTTTATACAAAAAACGAATCTTAATTGCAATATGAAAAAAATAGATGACTTATTGATGCTTTGACATGAATTTGACACCATTACCAGTGTAATGAAGCTTGTGCTCTTTTTATAAATAATTTTTATTTAAGCCAATGTCAAAATTGGATCTGAAAAAATTGGTCTAGGCAACAACAAAAAGTGAACTCGTCCGAACAGCAGTCCCATCACGATTTGGTCCTTTTTGTATGAGAGAGAGCGCCTTGAAATAAAAAGTGTGACTTTTTGCTGAAAACCGAAGCAGGCCATTTTGATTAACAATTTGAAATATGAAAAAATTTGTTCGGTACTCCAATCCTTCCGTGTGGGAGTGCTTTCACTGGCTCTCTAAATCCGATCTCAGCTTAGCTAACATATAAAATTATCTATGGACCCTTGGATAAACCATAGAGCCCTTGGGCCCTCTATAGTATGCTGTTATCTTAGTTTTTCATTCATGTGTTAACAGCTTGGGCATGTCAAATGTAAATTATCGTTTGGCGGCTTAACACTTTCTATACTATTATGTTTACAAAATTAACGTAAATTTAACTAACAAATTTCCATGAGAAACGAGAGAGAGAAAATTTCCCCTGGATGATTAGTTTCATTGAGCATCTAAAGCGATATTAAGTTAATTCAGAATGGTGACAATCTAATCAAAAAGGTTCACGATTAGAGGTTTAGCGGGCATGGAACCGACCTCTGGGCGGGGGCCATGCGAATATCCCGAAGGTCTTTTGGCAGAGAAACGGAATAAATAGTGCCTGCCATGTGAGCCTGACTCGCCATCTGCATCCATTCTCTGTCTTTTAATGGTCAATCCCGGCGATGACTCGTCGAAAATCGCGGGCAATCTCATTCGGGACACGAAAATATTTAAATTAGCAAGAAAAATGGAAAAAGAAACATATGAAAGAGGAAATTTGCTCAGTCAGCCATCTGATAACATAGGCAAGCAATTTTTCGCCAAATGCATGACGTGGCTGGGCTGGGCTGGCCTGGCCAAGATTACCCTCTCCTCCAACTCCCAGCGATTGAGACTCATCTCTTTTTCTCTCATACAACGTATAACGAGTTGTCTGAGCCAGGAGCCTGGCGGCACAAAGAGCAGTCTGAAAACCGAACAAAAAGAGTAATAAGAGTACGTATGCAAGAGGTGACAATATTGGTGACGCAGCGAGGCTGGTCACTTCGCAGTAACATTTCGATTGGAATTACATATTCAGATCTTTCAACCTTCCAGCACAAGTGTATGCCGCAGCTGATGTACAGTCTCCGACAGGGTAAAGGCAGGCTGTAAAAAGTGCGGTTTTCCACACATGTATTGTGTGTTTAAACAGCAACAAAAACTGTGTGGGTAAAACACCAATCCACGCACCCCCTCACTATCAGTCAGCTTCCTGCGATTCTTCTCTTCCATTTTCTGAGTTTTCCGAGTTTTCCATTTTTCCAGTTTCCCAGTATCCCAGTTCATTTTTGCATCTGCAACAGCATTTTTATGCAAAACAACTGTTCTCTGTCAGCGTCACATCAGGCACCGTCAGCACGCAGGGGCAGTTGAACGAACAACTGAATTGGCAAACATTTTTAAATAAAGATTATTTTGCCACCAAGATGAGATTTAAAGAGATTTAAATTAGCTGGTGGTTGAATGTCATACGGTGTTTGAAATGGAGACAAAATGTTCCCTCAAATATTGATTATTCGAATACTCGAAGAAAAATGAGTTGATTCCTTTCCGTGAAAAAATATTGTGCATGGAACAATAAATCGTTGAACTCATCTACCTTAAATTCACCAGCCGGCTGTGAACCTTGATCAAAACTGTAATTCCGTCACTGCACTAAGTATGCGAAAGCCAATCAAAAATCTTTATTTTTATTGAAAAAGCAGACTAAAATTAAATAAATGAAAACTGTAATGTAAAATATTTGACTTTGTTAAGAAGATAAATAAGCCAAATCATAACTTAAAATACATAGAAATAATAAAATGTATTGAGGAACTGGGGTGAGTAAAGCAATTGTATTATTGCTTTTAAGCTATGATTTGGCTTATTTATCTTCTTAACAAAGTCAAATATTTTACATTACAGTTTTCATTTATTTAATTTTAGTCTGAAATTCTCTGTAGTACATATGTACATATGTGTGTACATATTTATAATAAAAGACATAATTAAGCAGACAATTAAATTTCCAAGATAGCCCTTACCTTTTATTTTAGTTTAGGTTTTTGGCTGTCAGTCGTAACTATTTTTCCCGCTCTCTCTATCACTCTATCACTCTGTTTATTGGTGTGCTAAGATATTTCACTCCGTCATTCTGTCTGTCTGTTATGTCGTTCCTCCCATGCAAATATTATCACAAGGCGCACCAAAGGACATTTGGATAATGTGCAATGCTAAGTTTTGTCAAAATTTGAATGAAGCTATTCTGATTATCGCTATTATATTTTATGAGGGCTACGGACTATACGTACATGTCACACATTTCATGTGAATGACTCTTGGTCTCTTGCAAGACTTTGGGATAGCGAAGGATGCAAATTTAATTGGGACATAAGACCTCCTCTAATGGGATATACCGATTGCACACAACGACAAGAGCTAAACCAGCTCTTATATAGTGCTCTATACATACATATGGTCAAAAGCGCGGACTGTTACGTTATATTCGCACGCAAATTTTGACGGAAATTGTCGCAAAAACACATGCAACTGTGTATTTTTAATATTTATTGTATTTGCATTCAAAACTTGAAGCCTGTATTGAGATTTTATGTTCATATAGATTTTTCTGTACGCGTTGTTATTTAAGAGTTATGAACGTCTCAAATGGACTGTTACGTTACACAAATTTGGCAGCAGGTTTTCAGTACAATGTTTAGGAATAAAACTTTCGACAATAAACTGTGTAAGACACTCGCTGGGAACAATAGCAGAAGTGGTCTTTCGATAAGACGAATTTTAGAGCGTTGAGCATTGGTGTATCTTTAAATGGTTTAAAATTTCCCAAAAGTGATATTATAACATTTTTTTAAGTTAATGTATACTTAACCGCTACATGTCGCACGGGACAAACATTTCTTGGTTTAATAAAAGATAAAAAAGGAACCTTTAGCCAAAAAACGCATTATCATAGAGAATGGCCATATCTATCAGATTGCCAAATTTGATTAAGATATATTAAAATTCTACACATATCATAAGCTCACAAATTTATATACTGACTGAGTACGGGTATAAGAGTAGAGTCGCGTCCACAGAAGCGACTCACATTTCATTTGTTTAAATTAGTTGAGTTTCAACCAACTTTAAAAATAATATCGGGACAGAATTAAGAATATGAAAATGTGTTTTATTGACTTTTTATTGTTTGGGACATTATGGGAAAAAAATGGACAAATTTTGGCATTATGTACTTTTTTTTGTGTTAAATATTTTAGTGCGGCTTTCATTTTTCGATTCCTTAATTACAAGATAGGACAAAACTAATTTTGGAAAATTTTTATGGAATACCGTTATTTTTTGAGCGCTTTCAAAGTCAGCTGATTCAGTGGTGGTTTGAGTTGTAAAAAAAAGTTGGGACACATTGAACAACTTGCAGCTTGAATGTTAACTTGATCCTAAATATTAACTCAAAGTGATTTATTGTTAATACATTTCTTATTGAATTTCCCGTGTTGTTGGATTAAGAATTTTGGGGTCCTTATACAATAATATACAACAATGGTGTTAATGCTTTCGGCCCGTTTTTGCCCTTTTTCGGGAAATATTGTATTTTTCAGGTGTCTATGTTTTCACTCATACAGCCCTGCTTGAGGTTTGGATCAACAAACTCGAAGCAGACGCTGTGAAAAAATATATTTTACAAAATATTGATGAAAACTATCTCACTGAAGGCCAATCGATTGCAATTTCAAAGAGAATGACCGATTTACTTACTGAAATGCAATCGCATGGTGGAGCGATTCAATAAAAATCTCAAACAGTACCTTAATTAATCAATAAAATGTATTTTGTTTAAGCTCATGCTTTTATTTAACTGTTTTTATCATAATTAATGACTTAAGCCCATTTCGACATAAATGGGGTTTTATTAATATGTGGGCGGAAAGGCACCACGCCAATTGCAAAAGACTACATTTTTTTCCGAAATTCTAGTTAATTCTAACGAGCATTCGTTCAAATTTGTAGACGTCTAGATTTATTTTTAGAATAAGTGCCAACATTTTCGCCACAGTGCACTGTGAAAAAACCAAGGAAAAGCCCATATCGACGCATTTCCGCGAAAGTATAGTATGTAAATTTTTATCGAAATTAAGATTTTAATTCAAAATTGTTAAAAAACTTATGTCTCAGAATCCTTCAATATATTTTAACTGAAAATGCTATAGTTCCGATAGAAATTAAGTTTAAATTTTATCATATGTAACTGTGAATTTTTCTGTTCACGCTAAATTACACTACTCGAAAAAATTGAACTTTTTATTTAGGCTGTGAACCAAAATGACTTTTTCTGATAAATTTCCGGATTAAAAAATGTTTGAAGTACTTTATTTTTTTTTTTAATATGTCATTTTTTTTAAAAGAATTTTTTTAATCTGGTATTTTTTTCAGAGGTTGTGCTTCTATTTTTCACATAGCTTAAGTATATTATATCTGGTTGCATAGACCTTTGCAGTTCTGAAAAGCTGCAGCTATAAATCCGACCCAGACCTTTTGTATCTGCAGCTTAACGCCTGGAAGATATAAAGCCTGGAAGATATAAAGCTTTTAAATTCAAATTTCAAATTTCAAAATGCGGTATTTTTTTTTTTCGAAATTTTGATTTTAAAAACTTGGGAAAAGTTGAAAGAATAATATTTCTTGGCATGCATTTTAAGTTTTAGATAAACGCATTAATTAGGCGTCGTTTAAGGCATTTTTCAAGTGAAAAAATAGACAAAAAATACTTTTTGGAAGGTTGCGGGCCAGCAGGTTTTGGAAGTCAGCAGACATGTCTAGAGACTGCTACGAACATCAAAACTAGCAAAGTCTAATGTCATAACAGTGCTTAGTTGTCTTCAAGTGCATCAAGTAGTAAACAAAACATAAACTGTTGTCATTATCAACATTTTTATTTGCTATGGCATTATTTCGAGCAAAAAATATCTGTTTTCAATTATCGTATGTCACACTTGTTGCGGCTAAGCCGATATAAACTTAGCGCGCGAAAGTATCGTATGTTTAAGGATCCTAGTTTTTTTTTTAGTTTTTTTAGAACAAGGCGCTATTATTGGCAACAATTAAGTTGCAATTCGTTTTTGTAGCCAAAAAACAATAAACTTAAAAGAGTTTTACCGTTATTTTTCCATTCTAAGCTGAGTAATTAAAAGAAACGCTCTGTAAAAAGAGCGTGGTGGCTGAGTGGAAGTTGGGACATTGCGTGTGCGGTAGTGATATACATGCCTACATATATACATTGTACATAAATACATACAAACGTACTTAGGCCCAATACGTCATCGAACCTGACTCACGTCCAAAAATATGTACCTAAATTCATACAAACATATGTACTTACTTTTCTGCTGTTGATGCTGATGAAGATTTGTTTCATATTAACCATGTAATTACAAAAAAAAAATAAAGATCCGTTTAGTTGGTGCGGCAGAGGAGTAGGGGATAATATTCCAATATTGGTTCAGGTGTTAACCAACCCACACCCTCCCTTATGTTTATTTATGTATTTATATGGTCTCGTTGATTTCCTCATCTGGTTGGATTATGTTATTTTGGGGGGTGCACAGTAGCTAAAACACATTAAAAGGCTTATGCCAACAATTGAATTATTTTTAAGCCCTGCAAAGCAAAGCACACAAAGAACATAAAAGCACACACTCGCACACACAGCAGCTATGCCGTGGGTAAAAATGTTTCCACTGTGCTCATTCGTTATAATGAGCCTTCGTGGCATTGACGACATTGTTGAGCGAAAACACGGGCAGGGCAGGAGGCCATCGTTAAAAGCGAAGTGGGGGTCGATGCAGGGGGAGGGGCCGCTGCTATTGGGTTCACGGCCAGAGAAAATGTTTTCCCTTCACCGCCACCGCCACCTCCACCACCACCCGACTGAGAGCATGGGTTTTTGTATGGATGTGTATGTGTGTGTGAGTCTTATCAATTTGCTTAGCTTGGAATTTCCCTTTTCGTTTTATTTTTCTTTCGTTTTCCTTTTCTTCGCCGTTTAGTGCTGTATTTTGCGCGTAGAAGGCGCAAAGGACAAAGTGTGCCAGAGTTTTGTGTCACACAAACAGGGAATACCTTTTGACATTTATCGTTGCTGATCTTAGTCACCCTCTGCTCTCTCTGCTCTCTGCTCAAATCCTCGAAAACCACAAGGCTGATTTTCCGCGCTAATGATAAAAGTTTTGTCGCTTCGTGGGGTTGCTAGAGGGGAAGAGCTGAAGGGCAGAGGAGTGAAAGCGAAAACAGCCAAATCCGAGAATGAGCATTATCTTCAATACCATCCACCAAAACGCACACCAAGACAACGCATTTTGTTTTCAATTAATTGTTTCCCATGTCAGTCACTCGTCACATATCCCTCTCCACACCCTCTCCACTTAAACCCAGCCCCATGGTGGGCGATGCGACCAGTCTCTGCCGCAAAAGCCTCTAGCTCCTAATGTACATATTTAATTTATCATGAACCATAGTAAATCTTTTAACAGATAGATGTAAAACAAATCATGTTACTCGTGTCCTAAAGCAATCATATTTTTGTTTACAATGACGGGAGTTGAATTTGTGTACCAAAGCCTAAATAATTTTTAAACCTTCATATAATTTCATTTTTGATTTCATTACAGAGGTTTCGAAAAACAGAGGTTTACAGAGGTACGATGCTCGTAAACCAAAAATTCTACATAAAAAATAGTATTATACGTACTATTACGAGTATATATGTATGTATGCAGGAAATGAAGGACAGAGAGAGATACGAAGCGGTCGTAGTTTTGTGGCGTCGCACACGGGCTTTAAGAAAAACCTTCCGAAGCTTTGAAAAATTGAAATCATATATCGTCCGGAAGTTTTTAAGATAGTTTTTTTCTGGTTTTTTTTGAAATTTTTGCAGTTGGGCCCGCACCATCAAAAAGGTATTTTTTGTTCATTTTTTTCATTTTTTAGGTTTGGTTAACGAATTTTAGCTCCAAAGTCTCTCCATAGATTTTAATGAGCGATACCTTGAACCACGCCAAATTAGTGCACCTATACAAAAAAAAATTGAAGACACAGAATATAATTTTTTTTCGACTTTTCCTGAGTTTTTAAAGTCAAAATTTCGTAAAAAATACCGCACAAAAATCATCATTTTTGCATTTCAATGCTTTATATTTCCCAGACGGTAAGCTGTAATCACAAAGTGTTTGGGCTTAACTTCTAGCTGTTTTAAATATCTTTTCAAAATAGCAAAGTTCTTTACAACCAGACGTAAGATACTAGAGCTATGTGAAAAAAACAAGGGCTACCTCTGAAAAAAGCTTAAAAAAAAAATATCAGTTTTCAAAAATTCTTCAAAAAAAAGTTCTGCCATAGAAAAAAAACCATGATTCTTTAAAAAATTTTAAATCCCTATATCTATCAGAAAAAGTCGGTTTGGATCCTTGAGGAAAAAAAAAGTTCGATTTTGTCGAGTAGTGGTATCGAAGATATGAGCACACACAGTTTAAAATTGTTTCAGGGCTTACAAATTTTTTAAACTTGTATTGATATTCTGCATCTTTCAGGTCGAATAAAAAGTAAACTGTGTAACGAATAAGTCTGTTTTTGGTATTTATTGCTAAAGTCGGAACAAAAGAATATTTATATATTTATTCAAATATTCAAATAGCTAGTAAAAAAAATCTTCTTAAAATTCAGGGATATATATGTATGTCAAGTCAAGTTAAAGTTGAAAAACAAACCAAAAATGATGTATAGTTCCATATATTTCACCTATTAGACATGCGAGATCTCAATAAGTCGGAAAATAGTTATTCTAAAGAAATATTGAGTTTATTTGAATCCTTTCAATATGGAATACTTAAAATTAAAAATTAAAATTAATTAACAAATTTTTTTTTATGTTTTTTAAAATTATATTAAATTAAAAATAACATTTTAAATTATTATGGTTATCGAGAAAAAAACGAGAAGAAACGTGTGAGTCGCTTCTTTGGACGCGACTCTTCTTTATACCCGTACTCAGTCAGTATATAAATTTGTGAGCTTACGTTTTATGTAGAATGTTGAAAAATTTTACATTTTACATTTTTTTACTACATATGTTAACTACATCTACAATGCATATTCCACATATAAAATGTAGATTATACATGTACCATTTATATTCTACATCTTCTTCGCTAGAGGGCACTCGCGTACATAACGAGGCAGAGTGTGCGAGCGAGGTGGAGGACGAAACTGAAAATAAATTTCGTTACACTGGCTATAATAATTTTCCGATCTGATTAAAGTTCAGCAATCTGGTAGACATGGTCATATATGATATACCATGAGTCTGGAAACAAAATTTGGTTGCTCTAGCTTATAGTCTCTGAGATCTAGGCGCTCAACTAGACAGACGGACGGACGGACGGACAGACAGACATGTCTATATCGACTCGACTCGACTCGACTTGATGCTGATCAAGAACATATGTATATACTTTATGGGGTCGGAAACGTTTCCTTCTCTGCGTTGCACACATCCACCTTTACCAAAAATCTAATATACCCCCTAACTCTTTTTGAGTACGGGTAAGATCAGCATTTTATGCACCGCAAACAGGCAAATCTGCACCGGAATTAAAGTTCAACTTTGACTATTTAGTGTAAAGCTTCTGGAGATCTTAGCACCAAATTCAAATTCAGTATATTTCATGAGTATAAATTAGGATGCTGAAATGGCCGAAGCGAATTTGCTATTCAAAAGAGTGGTTTCGATAATGTTTTTTCTCATTTTTGTAATCACCAATCGCGTCATTGCACCGTATTTTTGAGTTCAAACTTTGAAGTAAAATAACTGGAGAGCCAATTTTCAATCGTAGGAGTGGGGGCGTGAATGGAAAATCTTCGTCGTCGGACCTGTTGCGCAAATATGGTCACAATCGTGGACATCCGCACGCACTTTTTAAAGGAAATTGTAAAAAAAAACACATGCATCTGTGTAATTTTGATATTTTTTATATTTTCATTTAATATTTTTAATCTGTGTTGAGATTTTCTGTTGATATAAATTTTTCCGTACTCGCTGTTATTTAAGAGTTATGAACGTCTCAAATGGACTGTTACGTTACACGATTTTAGAAGTAGGTTTTCAAGTTTTGCAACACTTTCGAAAATGTCTGCTCTTTTGATTGACTATTTTTAACGAGTAGTACATACTTTTGGCATGAAAGTAATAAAGTAAATTTTAGTTATGTCAAAAACTATATTTTTTTTTTATTTTTTGACAAGCAACAATGTCTTGACTGTTACATGTTACATGTTTATTTATAGCTTCGTTTATTAAACTTCATCAAAAACAATTTCTAAAGTGTATCGCAAATAAAACTATAGGTTGTATCCTTGTTTTGAAGAATTAAAACTTGTGAACACTCCATTAATAACTTGCACTTGGTGCGCTTAAATTATGTCATGGACACTTTTCTTTCTATTAAGCATATCTCTAATTAAGAAACAGTCGCTCAAACTGTTTACATTAAGTGGCAAATTGGAACTTAAAAAAAAAGCCGCCAAGGAGAACGCATGTTAGATGATGCTATTTTTTTTACATGTCCACATGCAGGCGCAACACTGATTGCCTAGTGCCAAGTCCTTGTCCTACAGGTCCAACATAATAATTCGAATTTTGTTTGCCTAAAAAGTTTTTTCAAAGTGCAGTAGTTTGTTTTAGCAGCTTTATAAAGCTGTTTTTCCTTGATCGCTAACACTACTCAACAAAATTAAACTTTTTTTCCCGCTGTAACCCAAAATGACCTCTTCTCATACATTTCGGGATTTAAACATTTTTAAAAAATTATGTTTTTTTTTTTTAATTTTGTATTTTTTCATGTTTTTTTTCAGAGGCCGTTTGACCAAAACGACTCAAAGCTCATACAAAATCGCCGGTACGCTGGTGGTCCTGAGATATAGGATTTCATGCTTTACCCATCAATAATTTTCAGTCTGTTTAGTTGCAGGCTGCTTTTTCATTCGTAGATAAAATATTTTCAAATCCATCATCTTTTAGTAGTTTTCGAATTTGGGGGCCATCAAATACGCCTTCTTTAACTTTTGCCAGCGACAGACGTGGAAACACAGTTTTTAGGTAACTCATCGATTCACCTTCCTCATCCAGTGCTTTAACCAAATTTTTCATTAGTCCCAGCTTAATGTGTAATGGTGGTAGAATCACGTCTTCAAACTTCACGTGAGCTGCATTTTGTATGTTGTAATTTTCCAATGTATTTTCCTCCCGTTTTGGCCAGAGTTTTCTTGAGTAATGCTCAGTTCTAGCTCTATTATCCCATAGGCAATCCTTGCAATCCCGTTAACATTAACATGGCTACGACTTTTAAGTCACACGCGACCTTCCACCTTCCACTGCTGTTCCTTATGTTTATGCTTTCAAACAATTAAGCCATTGTTGGATATGTTTCCTACATATTAACCGCATGGGCGATGGGAACAGACGGCTTTCGGTTTCCATTGTGTAACAAAATAGCCTTTAAACTTTCCTTACTGCTGTCAACAAATAACCTCCAATCTTTTGTGTCGTAAGCTTCACCCAGTTGCTTGAAGAGTCCGAAAATGTCGTGGCAAACGCACATGTAATCCTTCGTCAAATAAAATTGTGCGTGAACAAAACTGGACGGTATTTTTTTCAGGTAAAATTAGTTTTGAGTCGTTTTCGTGAAACGGCTGCAACTGGCCGTTTATCCATCGAGTCTTACAAACGATACCTGAAACGACGTTTAATTAATGCGTCTATCTAAAATTCTTGCCAAGAAATATTTTTTTCTACATTTTTTTCCTGAGTTTTTAAAGTCAAAATTTCGGGAAAAAATACCGCAAAAAATTTGCAAAGTGGAATTTAAAGGCTTAATATCTTCAAGACGTTAAGCTGCAGCTACAAAGTGTCTGCGTCGGATTTATAACCAGAGATAAGATACTTAAGATATGTGAAAAATAAAAACACTACCTCTGAAAAACATAAGGAAAAAGATACGAAATTAAAAAATTCCTTAAAAAAACTAAACCATACAAAAAAATGATAATTCTTTAATCATGTTTCAATCCCGAAATCTTTCAGAAAGAGTCATTTTGGGCCACAGCGGAATTGTCGTGTCGACTAGTGTAATGAAAACAAGGAAATAAACTATAAAAAACATTCCTCAAAATCATTGTTTGAAAGACTGCAACTCTGGTCCACAATTCTCAATGTTGTATTATTCCTGTTCAGGGAGTGGGTCGGAGGCTTAGTCTGTGCCTGTGCCTGTGTCCAAGAATTGGGTTCAAACTCCGTAAAAAGTGTCTGAAAAATAAACCTCCTGAAATCCTCTGGCACCTACTGATTTCTGGGGGGAATTAGCCAACCTATCCAGTCAAAAACTCTACAGTCTGCCATGACACCACCCATTATGATACACTACACTCGGTTCTATTCGAATTTGATGTCTTAAGTTTTCTTCCCTTACTTATATATTGTTGTAAAAATGTGCACAACATATCATTGTAAATAGTGAAAATACCGAGGTTTGGCATATCACTTGATTTCAAATCAAGTATTTATTGCATTCGGCAGAGTCGGATTTCGGACTTAATAAAGTTTCAACACCCAACTCCAGTTGAAGGGCTATCTGGCGGTTGCGACTACTATTACCACAATTGCTGCCAGAATATGTGACATCTACACACATCTATACACAGTTCGGCCATTCCATTCCTGTGCAGGGAGTGGGTCGGTGGCTTGTTCTGTGCCTGTGCCTGTGTCCAAGAATTGGGTTTAAATGCTCTTCATTTGATTTGATTTCGGTTTCCCTTCAGCGGTTTGTGGTCTTCGCAACTTCTGTGGCTCTGGCTTTGGCTTTGGCTTTTTCTCTTCTCGATACTTGCACTTCCGTTCCATTATGTTTCACAGAATCTACGACTCAGAGAGGGAGGTCATGTGTAAATTTGACACTGAAATAAACGAAAGTTGGTTCTTTGTACGTCCGGTCCGGTCCAGTCCAGACCCCTTCTGAACAGCGTCTGTTATAAGTTTGCGGCGAAAAAATTAAGCTGTTTGATCGAAAAATGAACTGCCTTATAAAATGGATTACAAATGAAATGCGCCTTTTGTTAAGAAGCCAAACACATGTATAATTTTATACAGATACAGATACTTACAGATGCTTATACTCCTGCAAATGTGGGTACCTACTACCTACATATTTAAATCCATACATCAGTCGATGTATTGGCCATGTGCCTGACAGTCAGAAGAGAATCGCACCCTGATTGCTTTCTGTGGCATGCACTTCACATAATAGCCTGGACGGGAGAGGTGGTCGAGGTCTGTAAGTTGCGGGAATGTGGATGACTCCGGACAGTGTGTCAACCTGATAACGATGCTAGGGAGAGCAGTCACTATCTCGGTACATAGATCAGCCTATCAACCCTCATGCGAATTGAAATTCTTTTTCAACAGTTGACAATTTGTGGCTGAAAATGGCTGGCGAATGGCATTTCGTGCCGCAAGAGAAAACTGAACTTCAACTGAAAAATAAAATTGGTCTCATCTCGTTTGGAGGTGATCTTCCGGGCTATCTCTAAGCACTGACCTTAGAATTATAAGTTCCTAGAAAATATTCAATATCAATGGCACTCATCTCTTACATTTTGTATGGAAAAACATGTTTTGCCAAGCAAAATGCTGTGTGTGTACTTTGCTTAAGAAAAATTTTCAATCTGACAACCCGTTAGCTCATTTAACCCAAAGGCTATAAAACTATTATAAAACTGAATAGTCTTTGGCTAAATGAAGCACCATTGTTAAATAATCCACATTTAGAAACAAAGTACTACATACATACGAGTATATGTATATACATATATATATGTATACGTACTGAGAATTCCATGAAGCGTACTTTACTTTATTCGAGAATAAATTGCCAGTACAATTTGAATCTTTAGTTTTTGCCTTGGTTTCAAAATCATTCCGAGTGATGGGTCGTGTAAAACTTAGTTTGAATAAGTCGAATTATCTTAAGATAGGAACCCCGAAATCTATTAGAAAAAGTCGTTTTGGCCACATCCTAAATGTCGTGTTGACCAGTGTAATCGCTTTTCAAAGTGGGACAATTGTTCTGTTTTTGAAAAAATTATGAAGAACGTGCTTAAATGGCAAAGTTAAATGCATTTTTCTCAAAAAGTGCCTAGGCTAGGATTAGGCGATATTCAACAAGCAAACAAAAAAACGAGAAGGAACGTGTAAGCCGCTTCTTTGAACGTGACTCTACTTTTATACACTCAGTCAGTATATAAATTTGTGAGCTTATATTTTAATTTATTTAGAATTTTAAAATACTTTACATTTTTTTCCTACATCTATTATCTACATCTACATTTACAATGTCGATTACATATCTGAAATGTAGATTCTACATACACAGTGTAGCAATTCTACATCTTCTCCGCAAAAGGTCGCGTATTGCACAGGGCACAGTGTGTACGAGCGAGAAAGAGAATGAGTAGCGTCAGCAGCGCTCTAGTTGGTGGGGGAAGCAACTGAAAATTATTTTTTTTATTCTGTCTATAATAGGGGTGTATTGTATTTGTGGTAAAAGTGGATGTGTACAATGCAGAGAAGGAAACGTTTCCGACCCCATAAAGTATAAACATATATTCTTGATCAGCATCAATAGCCGAGTCGATATAGGCATGTCCGTCTGTCCGTCTTGACTAGCGACTAGATCTTAGATAATATAAAAGCTATAGCAACAATGTTCTGCATCCAGACTTCTGTGATATTACACTGATAAAATTATATCTATATGTCTGTCTATATAGACGCAGCAGTCAACTCGTTTTACGACACTTTAAAATCCGCCATTCCGAAAATCCCCGTATATGTATGTATCCTCCATACCTCCCTGGTTCTCCAAGTATCTGTCCCATTTAAAAAATATAAAATCTCAGCTTTACAAAAAGTACAAAATAACTGGTTCTTTATCGGTCTTTGCTCAATATTCTTCTGTTCGCTCACAATTTCTTACTGTCAATAGTCAATGTTATAATCAATATCTTTCCCAATGCAGTAGGAATCTCCGAATTAATCCCAAAAGTTCATTTGGTTTCGTTTCTTCCTTCCCTACATTTGCTGGATAGCACAGAAACTTCTGCTCAAGGTATTGAAAATGTATTTGCCACCTTCCTATCCTTCCTTCCTCTCCATACCATCTACCTGATGCTAACAACGTATATATTTCTTCCCTTTTAGAAGGTTTTTCATCGGTTGACATCTCTTTCTCTGCGGGTCCAGATAAAGTTCCGAGCTGCATTCTAAAATATTGTGCTCCAGCCCTATGCCAACCTTTGACCTTTCCTTTAATTTATCTCTGGAGCGTTCTCGTCTCCCCTACGAATCCTATCTTATTCCTCCTCAAAAAAAAGAGTCCAGATCTAACATCGAAAACTACTGCGGCGTTGCAAAGCTATCTGCTATTCCAAAGCTGTTCGTGCACATTGTTGCTCGTCAATTGCAACACGCATGCTGTTTTTTGTAGACATCGATCAACATCGACTAACCTTCTAGAGTTCTCGTCTCTAATCAACCGAGGCTATCAAAGCTGCTTGCAAACGGATGTAATTTTTACAGATTTCAGAAAAGCTTTTGTTCCGATACTTTGCGGGCATACCGTTTTTGCCTTGTACATTAATGAATACTGATGACGTTAAAATCAGTTTTTCCTTTTCCGAATGGTACTCGCATACTCTCCTCAACTTGACCTTGTCGAGTTCAACGTGTGATGTTCGAATAACTTACTATTTTTGAAGCATTCTAAGTTAAAAGTTAAGACCTTTCACCGCCGAGCTCCTCATTTGGTCCCCTATTCTTTAGGACATCATGTTCTGAATCGAATTTTAAAATCGTCTCGTTGGTACGTCCGATATTGGAGTATTGTTCCTGTGTGTGGAGCCCTATACAAAGAGCAACGAATTATTATTAAATCCGTTCAAAAGTCGTTTTAATATTCTCCCTTCAGATCCCATCAGAGCCCGTCCGCTTGCCATTATATTTTAAAATCCGACACACACAAACGATAACGAAGCAATCATTCTCATACAAAGTACATATGTATGTGCATATATGTAGGTACACATGTACAGTTCTGCTCACATGAATAGGGAAGTGTGGCGTGATAAGATCCAAATCAGAAATATAATAACAATATTGATCAGTCAAAAGAGAATTCGCTGAAGGACAATTTTCCACAGGTATACTCGTATGTATGCCTAAAAATCGACAGTGGAAAGGCAACAGTAGATTTTATGAATTCCCGTGAAACCGAAATGAAATGAAAAACTGCTAGAGAGTGGCAGAGTGTGAGCGAGAAGGTGGATTAAGGTAGGACAGATAGGTACATATAGCGCCTGGGAACACGAATACTTTTATCGTATGGAAATTTCAACGTCCGCACACTTAATATAATTTCACTTGAAAACACTCATACCCACTCACTCACACGAACACACTCCCACAGGGGAGACGGAAAGCTTCCTGGTAAAGCAGGAAGACTGACGGGGGACCAGCAGGTGCTGGTGGCCAGCGGTGGCGGTGTGGCACCATTCGACTTTCGTGTGGTCTTTCTTTGTACTGCCGGGGCTAACGTGACTTTGGCGCGTTAACCTCAATTTATTGCTGCCATTTATGTTCTTTTTTCCGATTACAGCATAAATTGTGGTAGGTAACGTATTGGTCACACACACAGCCATGCACCACTCACCTGATAAATGGTGAAATGCATGTATTGTGGAATCGATAAAAAATAAAATACGAAAGGCCCGGAGAGTGGGCGGAGGAGCCTCACGAAGGGACTGATGTCGCTTCATCGACAGTTGCTGGCCCGTTTTGGATTAGTTGCATTGAAGGGCGACGCGACGGCCTGACTTACCAGCGAGTGTAAATTTTGAACAGTTCTGCCTACAATAATTCGTTCCAAGTACACCGAGACCGGCAAGAAATTCACCTCTACCGCGATTCGGAACTGGGACACGTTAAAGGATATTAAGAGAGGTAATAAACGGCATGGCAGAGCAGATATGAAAAGCTTTTGGCTTCAGTTTTGTTTGGAAATAAATTAAAGTTTTCCCAATCTACATTCACACATACCCGTACATACATATGAGCATTTACCAACTTCTCTGCATACACACATATATAGTAGTATGTATTTTATCCAAGCGGGTTCCTATATGTGGTTATTTCAGCCGGTGCAGCGGCTGGAGGGAGGATTAACCTCCAAATAAAGCTAAGCGATTGATACCTTTGGATGGATACGGTTGAGGGTTATGTTTAGTCCCAAACACTATGTACGAGTACAACGTTTGCCTGGCTGGTATTTCCAACGACTCTGCCCCGGATTGACATGTGAACGTGTTTTATTTATGCGCATGCAAAACTTGATTAAATAAAATAAAAATGCATTGCCTCCCTGGAAACGTCATTTTTTGGTTCGCATTTTGCGAAACGCCATATTTTTTACGAGCATGGTCAGCATCCGATATAGTCAAAAATAATATTTGTGAATTGTTCTCTACACTTGAAGCCTTATAAGTATACGTTTTATCAATATACAATGTATATTATACATATATTCTCCCGGAAGATGAATACACATCATTTGTTTTCGCAGCTCTTTTTGCAGAATGTAATATACCTAAAACAAGTCTTCGTCAGACTCTTTTGACGTTGACCAGCTTCCGAAAAAACAGGCGAACATTTTTTTTCGAGAAATAGCCATTCCCTCAATAGCTCAGCATGCATTTTTTCTGACACAGCAGCCAATTTAGCGCCACCCTCACAAGACTTCTTGACTTACGTTTGTTTGTGATGGCTGCTCTAGCAACGGTTGCCAGAGTAAGTCCAGTATCACTTCCTGAAGACCCATACCATCCAACTTTGGCTATATCCCTTGAGTGTGTCCCATCCATTTAAGCTGCCTATTCCATGGCCCCTAGCCGCATAAAGTGTTTTCGGAAAACTAATTTCGCTGAGCTAAGTCTTCACCTTTCGCACGTTGATTGGACATTTATGGAAGTATTACCGTTTTATGATACTATCAACACCGCCCTTTTTATATATGTTCCTGCAGTCAACTATCTGTATCGTCAAAGCCTCTCCAAGAATTTGTTTTATTTAAAGAGCAGGAAAGTCAAGCTCTAAAAAATATACTAGAAAACTAAGTACAGCTGCTTGAGTTCCTGGTTACCAGCCAATTGCAACACCTATGCACTAGTCTGATATCTCCATCGCAACATGGTTCTTTTTAAACCTCGATCAACCGCGATACACCTTCTCGAGGTCTCTTCCACAATCAACCGCGGATTTCAAAGCTTACTGCAATCTGACGTAAGGCTTTTGACTCCCTGAACCATTCTCTGCTAGTTCACAAGCTGTCTCGAATCTTCTTAACTGGATATCGTCATATCTATCTAGCCGCACACAACGTGTTTTGTTTACTAATGTCGATAATGTTACATCACATCAGGAGTGCCACAGGGAAGGCATTTAGGTCCACTTCTGTTCATATTATTTGTGACTGACCTTCCTCAAGTAAGTGCATACGCTTCTACACTGATATACGCTGACGATGTTAAATTCTGTCTTCAACTCGACCTAAATTAGTTAACAATTTGGCGTTCAAATAATCTTCTTTATCCGAACATTTCTAAGTGCAAACTTATGACATTTTACCGTCGCGCTCCTCACTTTGTATCTTACTCTCTGGGAAAGCATGGAACATGGTCGAAGGCGTTTGACGACCCGTATGTCAAAAACGCTGTACGTCTCCTTGGTACGTCCGATATTGGAATACTTTTTTTGCGTTTAGAGCCCACAGTACAAGGAGCAACAAGCAATTATCAAATCAATCCCAAAACAATTTTTTCCCTGCGTAATTTCAACTGAGACTCTGATATAATCTATCCACCTTACCAATCCAGACTAAGACTCTTAGACCTACCACAAGCTCCTACTGGGGATTGTGGACTCACAGTCACTTTTGGGCCAGATTGACTTTTCTGCTCCCCTTAGACCTACCCGTACCTTTCGACAATTCCGTTTACCCTTCTGCAGTTCAAATTACGCTCTACACGATCCTTTTAGAATTCCATTTCTTAATTATAATAATTTTTCCCTGATCCCTTACAATTATTACAAATTATTGTTATTTTAAATTATTGACCATTACATACAATGTTTTAATTTTTAATTATTTTTTTTCTTTTTTCCCTTTAGTTTTAATCATTTTATGTCTGAATACATTTTTAAACAATGTACATGTGTATATACGAGTATGCATTAGCAGATAATTGTTAGCCTTGAATAAATAAATATTTAAGCAATTCTTCCCTTAAAAAAAAAAAAAAAAAAACGAGAAGGAACATGTGACTCGGCTCTGGGGACCCGACTCTACTTATACCCGTACTCAGTCAGTTTATAAATTTTTGAAATTACATAACGCGGCAGAGTGTGCGAGCGAGAAAGAGAATGTGTAGTGGATCTCTTGCTGAAGGAGCTGGGGCAACCAACAGAAAATTAATTTCTTCATTCTGGCTATAAATATGATCCGATCTGAGTCAGATTCGACAATCTGTGTCTGTGTCTAAAATTGTGTCTGCCACAGATTTTCGTTCTTTGTGTGAGCGAAAGCGGGCGGGGCGAATTTTTAAAATCCACATGTAGCAGTGGGATATCACATGAGTCTGGAAACAAAATTTGGTTGCTATAGCTTTTATAGTCTCTGAGATCCAGGCGCCAAACAAGACAGACAGACAGACAGACAGACAGACGGACAGACAGACATGGCTGTATAGACTCGGCTATTGATGCTGATCAAGAATATATATACTTGGGGTCGGAAACGTTTTCTTCTCTGCGTTGCATACATCCACTTTTACCACAAAGACACCTTAACTCTTTTTGAGTAGGGGTATAAAAACCCACTCACATTTTTCACTGACGAGACGATTCAAAAACCTCTTCTGAGGAGGTACAAAAACGTCAATGCATTGACTATTGCAATGGCTTAAATCGAAGAAAAGTTTAGTTTTTTGGGTCTAATCATTGGCCTAGATAGCCATTTCTGCTTTCCTCCCATGCGTATGCCTTGGTGTTTTAAATTTGTGTATCAAAAAATGGATGAATTGAGCAAAATCAAGCTTAGATGCATTTATAGGGAAAATTAAGCCCATCGTCAAAATAAAAATCTGCTCTATTTTGCATTTTATTCACTTTAAATGTGTACGAATGTCCCGTGCGACATCATGGAAATGCGCATACGTAATACGAAGTATATGTCCTATGTACTCATGGTAATGTGAGCTGCCATTATGGGTCCACACAATACAGTACAGTAGTTGCACGACTGCTACCCCCCGAGCCAGTTAGGTATCCCAAATACTTTCAGGCACTTCCGCTCTGCATCCGCCCCCGTTGCCTAGGAAGCATTCGCTTTCACTTCTTTCTCAGCTTCTGGCACAGGTAGAAGTGTGTAGCGCACTGAAACGGTGGCAACGTGTATTATTTGGATTCAGAGTCGACTGAGACATTGGTCCAATAATCATAAAAAATTCAGTGAGAAGCTACACAATAACTGGCACAGGCAGGCGGTACGATAAAACTTAAGACGCAGTATCCTAGAGAATGACCATATCTATCAGAATCTGACTATCGAATCTGACTGAGATCGGATCATTATTATAGCCAGAATAAAGAAATTAATTTTCAGCTACTTATTCCCTTTCTCTTTCTCGCTCTCTCTTTCTCTGCGTTGTGCAATGCCCGACCTTTGCGGAGAAGATGTAGAATCTACATTGGGTATGTAGAATCTACATTTTAGATGTGGAATCCACATTGTAAATGTAGGTAACAGATGTAGCAAAAAAATGTAAAATTGTTTAAAATTCTACATACATTAAATTATAAGCTCACAAATTTATATACTGACTGAGTACGAGTATAAAAGTCGAGTCGCGTCCAAAGAAGCGTTCTCGTTTTTATTGACGACAAGGCGTAACCTTGAATAAGAAGGGGGACTATCTTGCAGCGAAGAAACTTGACTCCATTTCACCCCATTGTATACAGTTAAAAATACGCCCATGTGAAGCATAGAATAAAATCCATTCTCGCTCGATTCACGTCAAAACATTTACAAGTAGTAGGTGGCCGTGAAAGATCCGAAAACCAATAAGCCAAGGCTCGTCGGACAAGGACGCATTCAACGCCTTGTATAGATACGGAGAAAGTCCATCTGTTTTAGTCTACTCCGCTATCTATCAGTTTCTGTCATCAGTCCCTGTAGTCGTGCCCGTCGTAGAATCTATTCCCCACTATGTCTCCTCTGC
Organism: Drosophila obscura; assembly: GCF_018151105.1. Taxonomy (NCBI): domain Eukaryota; kingdom Metazoa; phylum Arthropoda; class Insecta; order Diptera; family Drosophilidae; genus Drosophila; species Drosophila obscura. Next base: position 3,096,689 of record NW_024542867.1, on the reverse strand, counting down.
AAAAGCCAGCGCATAGATTTTGTTGATGCACTTTCAAAAGCAGTTTACACTTCTATTTACCATATGTCTCCCTTCATGTTTGTATGTGTCTGCCAACGCAGTCATAATTTTTGAGGTATTTTTTGACTCGTCAGCTCAAAGTTTCCTCCTTTCATCAGCCCACACTTTAGCCTCAATTATCAAGTTGAAGTTTAATTAAATAGTAAGCATTGGGTTGGGCATGACGACTGGAGATGAAAAGTGGAATGAGTCACTGATTCCATTTTATTTTATGTGCCATTAAGTAAACTCCGCATAGAACTCACTGCAAATCCGCCACACGCAATCTCCGGCAGCACAGCGTGCATATGCGTACATTTATTAATGGTTGCCTTGTCCATCCACGTGCCCCGTCTCCTGAAACGTGTTCCCTCGTTTCGCCTTCAATAATTCTAGCAGCGAAAAAATAGGCTATGGCTACGGAGTGTGGAACAACTGTCAAACCTGGTAGCATATTTTCCTTATTTATTATGAGGATTCTTTGCTATCGTTGGATGAATGTTTCCGTCCCTTTTCTGCATTGCTGTTTAAATCTCTATATATATAAATCTCGTGTCAAGGTGTTTGTGGATGAACTCCTTCCAAACGGCTGGACCGATTTTCATGAAATTTTTGTCGTATATTAAGTAGGTCTGAGAATAGGTCGTAATTTTGATCTTCATATCATGGTACGAAGACGTGGGCGTCGCCATATAATTTACAATATCAGAGAAAATGACCGACATTCCCTTTGTTCCTTAATCTCGCATTCTCATACGAGCCGCACATCAGAAAGATTTGATTGGTGCTATGTACAAGGAATGTCCCCATTGTCAAGCGCTCAAGTATAAACATGAGTCAAGTGGTATGTGTTGCGCATCAGGAAAAATACAACTACCTGAAATTGAGACACCACCGGAACCATTGAACAGCTTGCGCATAGGCTCTTATCCAGATTCAAACATCTCCCTAGAGTCAATTCGAAAATGCTTCCAAATATAAATAGTCAAAAATACTGCGGAAAATGGTCAACAATCCAATTTCACATTTAAAATTAAAGGACAAGTGTACCACAAAGTTGGCTCATTGCTGCCAATGCCAAACGAAGCACATCAGTTTTTACAAATATAATTCATGGGTTGTGAGGACCAATTCGTCAATATCCAGACGCATAGTTGGAAAGCTGGATAAATTACTTAATCACCGCAATGAATTATTGAAATTATTAAAATCACACATGAACAAATTATAAAACACCAGATGGTGAGCTCGTACGTAGATTCAATGTCCCTGTGGTGGACGACGCTGCTGGAATTATAGTTGTGATTCAAAGAAGAAATAACAATCTTGAGTTCATCGCCGACACACACAGCTTATATGACGCTCTCCCATATCCAATAATTTGCTGGAAGGGACAATATGGATACTGTAAAAGGAGTAGAAACAAGCAAGAAAGTCAGTTCTATGGATTTTTATGCGTATCGTATGATGATTCGACGCGGTCAGGATAACATTATTATACGATTTAGTGAGGTATGCCAACAATTTATTATCGACATGTACGCAAAGATAGAGAGCGAACGACTGACATCCATACGAAATAATCAAAAGAAACTGCGTGCAGAAGAATATATTCACTTGAGAGTCGTTATCAATAATGGTAACTGGTAACTCTAATATTCTACCATCTACCATACATACAGGATGCAATGTTTATTTATAACGTTTACATGTAATCCAAAGTGGCAGGAGATTACTTCTCTACTATTAGCTAGCCAACACTCAATGACAGCACAGCACGTGTATTAAAACGAAAATTTAAGTCTTTAATGAGATTCATTACAAAATTACACGTATTCGGTCAAACAAAATGCTGGATGTATTCAGTTGAATGGTAAAAGCGAGGATTACCTCATGCAAACATTTTAAATTGGGGGGTATCATATACGAGACTATGTTTTTTATGGATATGAACGAAATGATACAAATTTAAGACAAAAGCGAAAAGGAACGTGTGAGTCGCTTCTGGGAACGCGACTCTACTTATACCCGAACTCAGTCAGTATATACATTTTTGAGCCTTTTTTAGAACTTTAGAATTAAAAAAAAATATTTCTTCATTCTGGCTATAATAATGATCCGATCAAATTCAGCCATCTGGTAGATATGATCATTCTCTACGATACTGCGTTTTTAGTTTTAGACCCGTACTCAAAAAGGTTAAGGGGGGGGCGGGGCGCCCCCCCCGGGGTTTCGTTGTCCCCCCCCGCCAACGACACGCCATTTTCCTTCTCTGTTTGCGCGTCGGGGGGGGGGCGTGTGCCGCCACAAGGAGGCGGGGCGAAATTTTGAAATACACTTGTAGCAGTGTGATATCACATGAGTCTGGAAACCAAATTTCTCTAGCTTTTATAGTGGACATGGCTATATCGACTATAGTCCGGAAAATCGAATAAGGTATCTGTTTGTGTGTCTACGATTTTTCAGTTCTTAGTTGTCGGTACCTAGCAGTGCATGTTCCCTTATGTGGGTCTTTGACCACATCAACAGCTGCCTGATACATATGTATATGCAATTTTGTTTGGTCATCTGAAAATTTCAATACTCTCCTCTCTCGTGCAGAAAACGGCAGCGCTGTAGCGCTGATGCGAATGGAAAAGGATCACAAACTCACAAGGCTATGACGCTGCAAATGTCATAAGTGTAATTGGGTTTTCCGAAACGCAAATTTGTGTTCATTGTGTGACAAGGGTGTGCTGGAGATTGCATTCCAGGGGGAGAAATCGACCAGGGATTGGATAGTGATGTAGGTGGTGGTGGGAGGGGTCGGGTGGTAGGAAGGAAAAGTACATTCGTATTACGTTTAATGCTTCTGCTCGTTAATTTCCACATATTACGCACACGTCCAGTATGCCGTGGGATTTCCACAACAAGATTCGTTTTGGAATTTGTTATTTATGCGACTTTGAGCCCGTGTCTCTTAGTAATGCTCTAATGACACTTAGTTGCTGCCCCTCGAACATCTATTACACAAACGCACTTTAGCCCAGACTAAAACAGTGTCTCATCCGCCTTGAAGTGGCCTATTGCGCTTAGGAAATTAATTGATTTAGGACTGGCGATCCCGCGACAATTAGCCCTACATTTAATTGGTCTTAAATTGTTAAAGACATCAGCAAACAAAACGGGAAGGAACATGTGAACGGAAAGCTTCTGTGGACGCGACTCTACTTTTATACCCGTACTCATGAGTATACAAATTTGTGAGCTTATGATTTATGTAGAATTTAAAAAAAAAACCTTACATTTTTTGCTACATCTACATTTAAAATGTCGATTCCACATTTAAAATTAAAATATACATGCACAATGTAGATTCTACATTTGCACCGCAAAAGTCGCGCCTTGCACAGCGTAGAGTGTGTGCGAGCGAGAAAGAGAACAAGCAGAATAAGAATAGCGTCATCAGCGCTGGAGTGGGCAGGGGAAGCCACTGAAAATTAATTTCTTCATTCTGGCTATAATTATGATCCGATCAGATTCAAATTCAGCAATTTGGTAGATATGATCATTCTGCCACAGGTTTTCGTTCTTTGTGAAGGCGGAAGGGGGCGGGGTGAAGTTTTGAAATACACTTGTAGCAGTGTGATATCACATGAGTCTGGAAATAAAATTTGGTTGCTCTAGCTTTTTTAGTCTCTGAGATCTAGGCGCACATCAAGACGGGACGGACGGACGGACGGACGGACAGATGGACAAAGCTATACCGACCGGGCTATTGATGCTGATCTAGAATATATAATATATACTTTATGGGATCGGAAACGTTTCCTTTTCTGCGTTGCACACATTCACTCAGACCAATATACCTCTTAACTCTTCGAGTACGGGTATAAAAATAAAATAATAAAATGGCCCCTTTCATGTGTTGATTCGGGGCTTTCCCGAATGCTTTGGCAGCATGCAGATGCAGTCAGACGAGTACGACTACGAGTATGAATACAAAATCAAAGCTGTGCAAATATGTAAGCTTCACCAGGACGAGAACGAGTTGCCTCATAAGGACACTCAATTAAAGCGCCATTCATGAAATCTGGAACAACGTAGCCCAGCAGAGTGCCAGAGACAAAGGCAGATCCAATAGAGAGTAGACAGAGAGGGGACACACAGAAACCCCAGAGGCAGCGTGCGACGAGATTGCAGCTGGGACATGGGCATGGGCCTGGGCCTGGGACTGTGGCAAAAGATTATGAATTAATAATTGGAAAACTGTAGGAATTTTCGCACGCCCAGCACCTTCTTACTAATATTTGACTGCGGCCTGGTTTGATGTTGACGCCTCTCCAATTATGCCCAGCGCGACCAAGGAACCCAGCGGAGTCCTCGCAGCGCCGCCAGTCCCCAGCACTCATTCCAGTCCCCATTGCCATGCCCAAACCCCACTATTACTAACTAACTAAGCCCCCAAGTTTGCTTTAACTTGATCGTATACGTATACGTAAATAGGAATATGCACCGATAGAATTAAGTTACGAATTCATCAAATTCCTGCCGCAATTTCGCCTAACCATGGTGATACTTAAGAGTCTTCTTTCTTAAGTACAATACGATTACATGTGTCCCCATGTTTCCGTAATTGTTTGTACATGAATCCTGGACGACAGGCTATACTGTATACATACATATTCTATGTATTTTCGGGTTTAATTTAAAAACTGGATGCTTATATTTCGTCTGCTTCTCGCCGGTTAGACCAGAGCCATATCGAAAACTTGTTCTAGTTTATTCTCTGATTACACGCATACTCAGCTTTAAATTGAGCGCAATGATGAAAAATGCTTGCGCTGGGTATGCTCCATTTACTCCATTTAAATTTTAACAACCGCTTCTGACAGAAATACACTCAATAGATATCAGCAACTGACTGCTTTTGAAATTTGGAAAAATATTGATTTTTTAGATAGAGAGATGCAAATAGCAAAGTGTTCGCCACCATACCTTACACTCCCCTGGTTACAATGGGTATGTGCTTTAAATTGAGTACAAATATAATATTGAATGCTTGCGCTCGTACTTTCGCGTGTTTTCTAGAGAGACTTTGGCACCGAACAAAATGGCAACGATCGTGGAGTTTTTGTTCTCTCCTCTATTTGTTGGACGGCAGCTTCTACTAGACTCTCTCTGTCTATCTCTCTCTCTCTCTCTCTGTTATTCGTTCTTACATCAATGGCTGTAAGCTTGAGCTCGAAGACAGTGCCCGCCGACAAGTCTCTGCGCCTGTCAAGCGGCCTGCAGATTATCATTTGGCAATCAATCAATCTGGTAGCGCAATTATTTCCATTCTGGCCGGGTGCCCGTGCCCAACCAGACAGCGTCCTCATCGCCGTCTGCTGAATGGGCCTTCATCTATATATAAGCCAATTATATTTCAATTTAGTATTTCCCAATGTCGCTGTTTCTTATTCCCGTTCACTCCTTCGACGAATATACATATGTATGTTTGGATAACCGTGGGATGGGCCGAGTTCTGAATAAGTCAAATGTGTCGATAGCCGGAAGCGAAGAAAAGTACAAATTGTGCATCATATATGCATACATACATACGCATATGTATATGTATATTTATATGTATGTATGTATGTACAGCATAAAATCCGATCGAAAATTACTAGACCTGTCCCATACAACTGTTAGCTGGCAATGAATTTAGCTTAAATTGCTCCTCTAATGCTCTTCCCCGACTGCTGCAGCGAACTAACTTTTGCGAAAGCAATTTCCAATGCGCAAAGCTGAAAAAAACTCCACGTCTATTGTCCATTGTGTATGGTCTCTCTCCCTTTCCTGCTGCCCCTCCCTGCCCATCCTTCCCTTTAGCTTTCGCTCTACGTGTGCATATGTGTGTGTATACGTCAACATACACGTATACAAATACAGTGCAGAGCATAAGTATTAGCACAGCATATCAAGTTCAGTTTACGTTTACTGCTTTTTTAGAGGTTTTCCATCGTTTTTTGTTTTCTGAAAGATGCATCACTTTATCCGATAAATGGGATTCATTCCTGGTGCTAGTTTTGTGAAACTGTCCAACATTTAATCTCAGAGTACATTCAATAGTCTCCAAATCGCTCAACGGTATTGAAAAACAATACCAATCTTAAAGTATCGAGTAAGTTGATGTATCTTTTATTAGTCAGAAAGGAAATTACATATCTTAATAACGCATTAAAATACAATTTTATTACTGGGTTAATACTTAGGTTAGGCACTGTACGTACATATATGTATGTATTTATGTACATATGTATGTATGTGGGTATGTACATATGTATGTACATTTAAGTGTAAGTATGTGTGTTGCAAGTTCAATATTTGTTCAAATGCTCTATAGTCCTCCAGAGTATCCTCATCTCCTCGTTTCTATTCTGAAGCGAAGCATTAAAATTGGTCCAGGGGCTGTAAGGTAACAAAATCAATCATTGACAGCTCTGCACTCTCCCTTCGCTCACATTCCCCGATTTCCTCTGGCCCTCTTTTCGCCGTGTGCTAGACGAGGGCGGCCTCTCGATTTCTCTACCTCGATTGACCAACATATTAAGTGTACGCAACGTCACCAAGTCACCAAATTACAAACATCAAGGAAGGGTAAGGCACGGTAAGTTGTCAGTGGCAATTTGTCAGCAGCAGCAAGTTGCCAACACCAACACCAACACCAGCACCAATGCATTCAAGCTGATACTGCTCAGAGAAGACCTTCGCCCTGTCCCTGTCCCTGGCCTTGTCCTGGGTCCGGTTCTGGCAGAAGCAGTTCTTGTTCTTCGTCTTCTCAGTTTACATTTTTAAAATGCAATAAATCATTCACAGCTCTTTCACTTACTTAACAAACTTTTGCCACAAGGGCTGGGGATAGCGGAGGGGCGGAGGTGGTAAAAGTTTCCGCTCAAGCGTGGGTCGCCCCGATTTGCTTATGCTTTTGGGGGTGTGGGTGGAGGGATTGATAAAAAGCTATTGGAAAGAACAGTGAAAGCGAAAGAGCTATGCAAACCGAACAGGAAAAGTTCCCTATTAAACCCTTTCCTTTCCCTCTGCCGCAAAACCGTTCCCCATGTAACCGTAACCCCCACCCTCTAGACAAAAAACATGCCAAAAATAGCAATTGCCGGGGCAGCGTTTTTAATTTATTTTACGCAAGCGAAGGGCCAACCAAAAAAGATGGAAACCCTTCGGCTCAGTTTCCGGTCCTAGTTTCAGTTTGTTCTACGCCTCGTCTTGGGTTGGGCAGACTCATTTCTACGAGGCGCGAAAGTATTACTAGGTTCTCGTGTAGAAAATGCTTTACAATTGGATAATTGATAGCCAGAAATCCCATATTCAAGCCAGTCGTTACATTACCTATTAAAGGCCTGTCATAGCTAAAACAGGGTTGATGAATCAGCTGTGTTTTGTAAACAGAGGCATTGTAAAAATTAACGAGAAGGAAAAAAAGACTCTGATGATGAAGTGATTGTGTTGGGCCGGCATATATTGTTGCAACAAAAGAATATTTGATCTCTTTTTTGGTTATTTGCCGCCTCACTTCAGGATGTATACAGGGTATCAGCGTTCTCTCAGTCCACACACGGTCCCGATAGCACTATCGATATAATCTGTGGTTCGCTCGTGTTGCTGGATACACTCCAGGATACGTAACGAACATTCCTGTCACGTTTTTATACCCGTACTCAAAAAAGAGTTGAGGGTATATTAGATTTGTGGTAAAGTGGATGGTGAGGAGAAGGGTTCCACCCTAAGTATATATATTCTTGATCAGCATCAAAGCCGAGCTAACAGCCAGTGTCGCCGCCGTCTGCTGTCTGTCGTGGTCTGTCCGTCTCGATGAGCGCCTGGATCTCAGAGACTATAAGAGCTAGGGCAACCAAATTTGGTTTCCAGACTCGTGTGATATTACACTGCTGCAAGTGTATTTCAAAATTTCGCTCGCACACTCTGCCGCGTTCAGTGCGCGAGCAACCCCCAGCGGAGGAGATGTAGAATCTAAATGGTACATGTACATGTAATTCAAAACTCTAAAACTGACTGAGTACGGGTATAAGTAGAGTCGCGTCCCCAGAAGCGACACGCACGTTCCTTCTCGTTTGATTCTTGTGTCCCACTTACTTGTCCGGTTAGATCTGGGAAGCCACCTTGGTTTAACAAAGAGTTATCCAGTCTAAAAAACTTAAAATCAAGACTTTATACAAAATTTCGAAAAGTTGGTTCTCCCTCTTCTCTCTCTCGCTATGTAATAGCTCGGTGAAATTTCTCCGTTTTTAACGCTCAGTGCTATAAAAATTACCTATCTCGATGCAGGATACGATTTTCACATGACCCTAAACACTTTTACAGCTTCGTAAAGAGAAAGCGTAGAACGTCCGCACATCCATCCTCGCTATCATTTCTCAAAATGTCAGCAAAAAATGATCAGGCAATTGCCGATCTCTTTGTCCAATTATTCCAAACAACGTGAAAGCTAATCATGAAAGCTACTCTGGTCAGCCGTATCCATACAGTTTACCAAGGTCGATTGGCATTTTCAGCCCCTTGTTAAATGAAATCTCACTGCTTCATGATCTTCGACTAGTTAAGCCGGTGTTTTCACCAGGTCCTGACGGAGTTCCCAGCTGTGTACTCAGGTACTGTGCCGACGCTCTATGTGGATTACTATTCACCCTACCATTAACTCGTCATGCTTCCCCCCATCTGGAAGGAATCTTTTATTATTCGGCTCCATAAGAAGCTATTAAGCTATTCCTAAAATGTTTGAAAAAAATGTAACTCCTCATTTGACATCACCTTGCAAATCACTTATATCTCCGTCTTAGCACGGATGGATTATAAGCGACGGTCAACAACCACAAAGTTATTAGAGTTTACCTCTTTTATCATTAAAGGCTTCCAAGGTACCTCGCAGACGGATGGTCATTTACACTGATTTCAGTAAAGCATTTGATTCTGTAAACCATTCCCTTCTAGCACAAAAACTTGACCTTTTAGGGTTTCCGCCTAATCTTTTGAGATGGATTTCTAGCTACCTTCGTTCTAGGTCTCAAAGAGTCCTCTTCCAAAACTCCTTCTCTTCACCAGTTAAGGTTACTTCTGGAGTACCACAGGGCAGCCATCTAGGCCCCCTACTATTCACACTCTTTATTAATGATCTGCCTTCAGTATTAACAAACTCTCGAGTACTCATGAATGCGGATGATGTTAAACTCTGCGTCCAGTATAAGGACATTACATTTCACTCTCGCTTGCAAATCGATCTCAGTAACTTTCAGTCATGGTGGTTTGCAAATATGTTACACATAAATGCCTCGAAATGCAAAGTAATGACATTTCATCGCTCCAGCCCCTTTTGGCTCCTTATAGCCCCTGCGGTGGTTCTCTTGAGAGAATTACCTTGGTTGATGATCTTGGTGTTAAATTAGACCCCAAAGTTAAAGTTTTCTGAACACATTTCTACCATGGTAAATAAAGCCATGGGTGTGCTTGGGTTTATAAGGTCAAAGATGGTCAAAGGAGTTTGATGACCCCTATATAACGAAGACTCTCTACATCTCGCTTGTTCGTCCGATTTGGTACGGCCTTGTGTATGGCCCCCAGGAAGTACACCAGGACCGTAGAATCAGTCCAGAAAAACATTTTAATTTTTGCTCTGCGTGGCCTTAACTGGGATGCAGGTGTGAGACTGCCATCTTATCCTCGTAGATTGCTTTTAATAAACCTTCCAACCTCAGTTAGTCGTAGAAAAATGCTTGTGGTGATTTTTATGCACAACCTGATCAAGGGTGACGTAGATAGCCCTGACTTGTTGAGCCGCATAAACTTTACTATTCCTGTTAGATCTACTAGAAACTTTATTCCTGTGTTCCTTCCGCTTTGTAGATCGAATTATTCCTTGCACGAACCATTTAGGGTCCTATGCTCGGACTTCAATTCCCTCTACCATATAATATCCACTACTAATTCCCTTCCCCTTCTTAAATCACTAATACTAAAATACTTTTCCCGTAATTAGTACTATTTCTTAGCTATCTTTGCATATTTTGCTCTTTGAGTTGTATTCAGCTCTATAATTTCTAACACCTATCTTTCCTGCATGCTCGCGATCGGTTCGGTAACACGCGTCGTGCGTCATGCGGCAGCGCCCCTCGGTCGGTCGGGCGGGAGGATTGGCTGCGTTTCTTCCTGGGTTCCGCGCGTAACAGGCTTCGGCTTGGTGCCGCATGGCCCACTTGATGGTGCAGTTATTGCATATCAACGTCTAGACATCCACGTTTACAAAACAGCGAAAAACATGTCCTTATTGTGGTTAAACAACGCCAAACGAGTGCGTTTTTGGTCGATTGTGAGCAAACGCGGCAGCCATCTTACGCATAGCTTTTTCATGTCCAATTTTTAGGTCATTATGCGCAGTACAGCTATTTTTGAATTGCCTAAACATCCAGCTAACCCAAAAACTTTCAATCGCCGATCAGCCAATACCAATTTTATTCATTTTGCCTCCATTTATAATGTGGTCACCTTATTGGTCACCCATTACGATATTAATCCTCGCAGCTCGAACGACCTCGCACGCCTCAATATTTTATTGTAGTAAACGAAGGAGCAGAATCAACTAAAGTAGAATCAACCTTGGCTTGCATTTTGGTGGAGCTAAGAGCTTTCAATTGAAAGTATTGAATCACATAACGATGACCAATTTGGCACCCCTTATATTGTATTTGTGGTCTGAGTGGATATGTGCAACGCAGAGAAGGAAACGTTTTGACACCGTAAAGGATAAATATTCATGATCAGCATCCATAGCCGAGTCGATATAGCCATGTCTCTCTGTCCGACTGTCTGTCTTTCTGTCTTGTTGAGCGTCTAGATCTCAGAGACTATAAGAGCTAGGGCCACCAAATTTGGTTTTCAGACTCATGTGATATCACACTGCTACAAGTGAATTTCAAAATTTCGCCCCGCCTCCATCCGACCCCACAAAGGACGAAAATCTGTTGCAGGTACAATTTCAAAGATACGATAAAACTTATAACGCAGTATCGTAGAGAATGACCATATCTACCAGATTGCCGAATCTGAACAAGATCGGATCATAATTATAGCCAGAATGAAGTAATTAATTTTCAGTTGCTTCCCCTGCCCCCTCCTGCCAACGCCGTGCTACTCATTTTCCTCCTGGCTCGCACACTCGCCGCGTTCAGTGCGCGAGCAACCCCTAGCGGAGGAGGATTAGAATCTTAATGGTACATGTACAATCTACATGTTAGATATAGAATATACATTGGATATGTAGTTAACATATGTAGCAAAAAAATGCAATATGTAAAATTTTTGTTTAATTCTAAAAAATCATAAGCTCAAAAATGAATATAGTCACTGAGTACGGGTATAAGTAGAGTCGCGTCCCCAGAAGCGACTCACACGTTCTTTCTCGTTTAATTTGAAGAAACGTTAAAATTGGTAGAACACTTCAGCATTAATTCGCTATAACTTCAGATATATCCATTCTATAACCACGAATCAGCGAATCGACTTTGCCTGAGTTTTTAAAGTCGAAATTTTGAATAAATAAATAGCTGGAGCGTTCAGGTTCTTGGTTATAAGCTCTGTATTTGGGTTTCTCCAGACATATTTATTAATTCGAAGTCAAAAACCATTCACGAGTCAAACTTTTAACTTTTTGACCCGTTTTAAGACATTGGGACCAATAAATTGCTCATAACGAAAAACCTAAACTCTGCAGCTATACATGGAGGAGATCATTGGATATATTTGGGCTATTTATCAGCCGCTGGTGTTGGGGATTCGGATCTCTTTGATGGTAACATGGACAAGGACATGTTATCTATCGATATATAACGCAAACTCAATCAAATATTCTTCATATATTCGCAAAATGGTATAAAAGATGGTTTTTGATTTTACCAGGTGAACGTCCCTAACCTTAAGTCGGAATTTTTCGGAACTGGGAAAATTAAAAGTGCCCTCACTTAATGATTCCGTTGTTTCGATAGCCTGACTTAAAATGGCATGGAGATCTTTTGGCTAATATTAGATCAGAGCATTATAAAACGTAAAAATTAATTAAAAACAGCAGTCACAGAGTGGCGGGGGAAAAAAACTTTAAATATATAAACTTTAAGTCTTAGAGTAAAATAGAAATAAATAAAAATTGTTTAAGTGGACTGGTTCAAGTAAGCTGTGGGATGAAATTAGGCAGTTTTTTTGTAATTAATTGTTTAAAATGCTTTAAAAAATGTTTAAAAATAAATGAAGTCAGTTTTGTTGAAGGTTACATATTTTTCTATCAGTATACATATGATTTTCAGTGGTAAGGTAGATGGTTCAGAAGCTATACCACCTTTAAGTTTTTCTGGACGTCAGGTTCATTCAAGCTTTGAGCCACTGTACATGGTTAGATCAACTCGGCCATTGATGCTGGTGAAGAATACATACATATGTATGTGTGTATCTATATTAAATTGTGGTATTAATTGCTTCCCCTTTGCCGTTGCATACGCTTACACAAATGCGGTATACCCAATATCTATTCTACGAGTACATACTTAACAAAAGAGCGAAACCTACATACTTGTGCTATGCAAAAGTGGTTGGGGAGTGTGGAGGTAATGCCCAGACATTTGTCACACATGCTACGTATGCTAAGTAAATTGTACATACATATGTATGTATGTATGTATGTATTTGCATGGGTACATAGACACTCGCTTCCGCCGCAGCCGCACTCAGCGCCGCTGTCAGCGTGTCTGCCACTGCACAATGGGCCAACTTCCGTTCTTTTTGGCATAATGGCATAAATTGTTGTACAATTTATTTTGAACTTATCTTAATATTTTGAAAGGGCTCATATTGGGCACATCGAATCAATAAACAAAAACATCTTAGTGGCAGCGGTGCATTTTTGCAGCGCTAAAAAATCAGATGTTTTCTCAGCTGTTTGTCTGTCAAAATTGGCACGGAAGCTTTCACTCAACTTTGCGCTTCTGCTGTAGAAACACCAGGTATCAAAATCTTTGTTGAAAAAATGAAAAAAAAAAAGGTCAAGGAATGCCAAATATAATTGTTGTTAAACGATTTTAAATTCTGCGTTCAATGTATTAGTTGTGGATTGTCTTTGTTATGTCTCATTTAAGAAAAAATCTAACCAGAGTGTTTGTGTATTGTGGACTAAAAAACTAATTTCTGCCAAGTAACTTGTTATTAACTTATTTTCCCAAATTTTGCCCATTCTCTTCATATTTTACATTTTAAGCCAAGTTTGAGGCCATTCTGTATTACTGGATGTGTGGATCAATGAAAATCGAAATGAGAGAAGAGTTATTTGACTGGACTATTGGTGAATTATATTTAAATAATGTATCAATTGACTTAAATGCCAAAATCACCAAGAAAATAAAAAGGTTTCGCCTTTATATTATACAAAATCTACCTAAATGTAATCGTAGAAAAGTAGAAAAATACGATTTATGTAATAGTATTATTTTAATACCTATAACAAATCAGTATTGAATTTCGTTTATATTAAAATATCAAATAAAAATAACAATCTACTCCCTGATAGTGTATCCTTATATGAGCTTTATAGGTGGTCGTGGGCGTATTGACTTGAAATTTTGCCCACTTATTTTAAGTGCTACTGTAATGAGTTCCATCAAATTTCTCTCTAGCTATAATATAAGGCTTTATATAAAAAAAAAGGGAATCTGGCCCATTGTGTACTGGAATCATGTTAAATACGAGTGTTTATGCTCATCAAGAGAGCTGATAAAAATTGCCTGTGCTTTGCTCTCCACTCCGGCTTCATTTGTTGCTCCCCGGATCCACTGAGCTGTCATTTTCGGACTTCTTTGGGTTCGCCATGCCATTTGGTTGCGTAGAGTTGATTTGGTGAGTTGTGTGGGTTGGTGTGTTGGCTTCCTTAGGTCTGGGGGACATTCTTTAATAGATGACGGCACTTTGCTTAACAAGCAGCCGCATTAGTTTATTTACTTCTACCCCCCGCTTTGCTGTCCCATTCCCAGCAGTTGCTATGTGCCCGGCTTTTAAATACATATATACAGATATTTGGCCCAGCCCCCTCCTGCGCACTCAGTCACACTTAGTCACACTGCGATGACACAAAATGCGTGTAAATTGTGTGATTATTATAAGTGGACATTGTGCCGGCAGGACATTGCAAGGAATTTATGGAGCGAAGCTGTTACACTCGGACTAGAAGAAGTCGCGACCTTAATTTGTATACCATTAGCCACACACACAGCCACACACACCCCTTAGGACACCGACCCAATATCGTCCATGACCACACTCACTAAATATTAACGCAAAAAAATGTTGGATTAAATCCTCTTTTAAATCTCTGATGCACAATTGTCGGCAAATATTTGATGTGAGTGACCAAAATTATGTTGTCAATAATGGCAAAAAACTCCTTCAGAGCTGGTATCACACACTAACACTCGACACACCCACATACTCGAACATACATACACACATACATACATAGCACGCAAGGGTGTCTTAAAAGGCGCAGCCAGTTCAATCAATGAATACCATAGACCCCAACAAAAGAAAGCTGGCAGATTAATACATACTATGTATGTATGTATGTATGTATGTACATTAGGCTGGGCCAAAAATATTTTTTTCGAAATTCAAACGGGACCCCACCTAGTTTTGTTACCTTGGATTTAATAGTAATTAACATGATTAATTAATTCATTTAATTAATTAATTTAATTGGTCAAAGTTTGGCCCAGCCTAATGTACATCGCATAAAATAATTCATTGAAGAATAAAGCGGATGAGGGAACGTGCGTCGCTTTAAGAACTACTAGTGCCACGAGGACTGCACAAAATCGTCTGAAATGTGTTTGAATATGATTCGAGGTTGACCACAAATCATTCAGAAAAAACTATGTATTAAGTGGAAATGTGTCAAATTTTGGTATAATAAAGTTAAATGCATTTATTTTATTCATATAAAACCCGTACTGTAGAGTTAAGGGGTATATTAGATTTGTGGTCAAAATGGATGTGTGTAACGCAGAGAAGGACCGACCCCATAAGGTATACCATATATATTCCTGATCAGCATCAATAGCCGATTCGATATAGTAGGCCATATTTACTAGATTGCCGAATCTGGGTAAGATCGCATCATTATAATAGCCAGAAAAAATAAATTTATTTTCAGCTGCTACTCCACTCCCTTCCAGTGCTAAAGCGCTACCATTCTCTTTCTCGCTCGCACTCACTTTGCCACGGGTAGTGTCCGAGCGTCCTCTGGCGGAGGAAATGTGGCAGCTACATTTCTAATAGCCATATGACATTAGACTTTGCTAACTGACTAGATGGAAAAATAGAGATGGCCTTTTGTGAAATGCCTGCAGTCATAGCGAGAGAACTATATGCGTCAAGCTGGCTGTCCAGTTGAGCTGGGATCAGCGCTGCGGCAGAATTTATCGAAAAGTTTACTTTAAAATTACACATATTACTGACTGAGTACGGGTATAAAAGTTGAGTCGCGGCAGCCGATGTACTCACTAGGTTCCTTCTCGTTTTCTGTTCGAATCATGGCTGTCCATAACCGACTGGGAAAAGGGATGGGATGTATAAATTAGGCGTCGTTTAAGGTATCGTTTGTAAGAATCGATGGATAAACGGCCAAGTTGCAGCCGTTTGACTAAAACCACTCAAAACTCATTTTACCTGAAAAAATACCGTCCGGTACGTTGCTGGTCCAACTTCCCATAAGTAGCTGATATATATAGAATTTCATGCTTTAACCCATACAACCATCAGAAATTTTCAGTCTTTTCAGTATGCTTTAAAAAAATAAAGAATTTTTTATTCAAGTGCTATGTTAATACAATATTTTTAAGATAAGTGATTTAGTGATCAGTGATCACACACTTGTCATTCGAATCAGATTCCCTTATGAGAGGCCACACATAGTCGCACAACAAATTCTCATTCCAAACACCTTTATACCGTCATTCCATAGATTTTAATTGTTGATGAAATCTCTCTCCGTGTTCATCTCTAACGTCCCCTAGGCTTGTCGGAAAAAAGTCTAAGTTGGAGTGCAGGAAATGGATTTTTAGAGACATGTTGGCTCAAATTTTATCATAATTCTTTATTAGTTCTTGAACGATATTATCGTAATCATCACTCCTGCTGTTACCAAGAAAATTTGTTCTAACCAGTCGGAATGAGTTCCAGGCTGCTTTTTCATCCGTAGATAAAATATTTTCAAGTCCGTCATCTTTTAGTAGTTTTCGAATTTGGGGGCCATCAAATACGCCTTCTTTAACTTTTGCCAGCGACAGACGTGGAAAAGCAGTTTTTTGGTAACTCATCGATTCACCTTCCTTATCCAGTGCTTTAACCAAATTTTTATTAGTCCCAGCTTAATGTGTAATGGTGGTAGAATAACGTCTTCAAACTTCACGTGAGCTGCATTTTGTATGTTGTAATTTTCCAATGTATTTTCCTCCCGTTTTGGCCAGAGTTTTCTTGAGTAATGCTCAGTTCTAGCTCTATTATCCCATAGGCAATCCTTGCAATCCCGTTAACATTAACATGGCTACGACTTTTAAGTCACACGCGACCTTCCACCTTCCACTGGTGTTCTTTATAGTTTATGCTTTCAAACAATTAAGCCATTGTTGGATATGTTTCCTTCATATTAACAGCATGGGCGATGGGAACAGACGGCTTTCGGTTTCCATTGTGTAACAAAATAGCCTTTAAACTTTCCTTACTGCTGTCAAAAAATAACCTCCAATCTTTTGGGTCGTAAGCTTCACCCAGTTGCTTGAAGAGTCCGAAAATGTCAGGGCAAACGCTCATGTAATCCTTCGTCATATAAAATTGTGCGTGAACCAAATAGCGCGTCCGGAAATGAGTTATTTTGACATCTTCCTTCAATAAAAGGGCATCCTTTAAAAAGATCCAAGAGACTCGGCTTTACCTTTAGGAATTTTGAATGAACAAAAGAAACATTCAGAGCCTCTGGTTTGTTTTACAGCATTGGAGTAAAAGTAACTGTCCATACCTAGGACTCGGTAAAACCAAAATTACAGGTCCTTTTTGTTTCCTGCAATCAGATTTCGGCAGTTGGACTAGCAACGTACCGTAGGGTATTTGTCGAGTGAAATGAGTTTTGAGTCGTTTTGGTTAAACGGCTGCAACTTGACCGTTTATCGATCGATTCTTTCAAACGATACATTAAACGACGCCTAATTAATGCGTCTATATAAAACCAAGAAAAAAATACCGCAAAAAAATGATGAAATTTGAATTTTATATTTATAGCTGCATTTGTCAACTTTTCAGAACTGCAAAGTTCTATGCAACCATATATGTATAAGATACTTAAGTTATGTGAAAAAAATAAGCACTACCTCTGAAAAAAAACATGAAAAAAATACCAAATTAAAAATATTCTTTAAAAAAAAACTAAACTACAAAAAAAAAACATAATACTATACAAATTTTTAAATCCCGAAATCTATCAGAAAAGTCATTTTGGTCCACAGCGGGAAGAAAATTCAATTTTGTCGAGTAGCGTAATCAGAAGAAATGAGATGTAAGAGGAAGAACATCACAACAACAACAGACTTGTGATAGACTTGTGGCTGCAAAAATATATTCCCGAATTTTTTTCCGAATTAAAAAAAAATCGCATGTTACCGCGACATTCTGTTCTGCAATTTGCTGGCCCAACTAACAAAAAGGACAATTGTGCGCGTTCCACCCAAGGATTACTCAAAGTATAACCAATGTGGGCATTTATACATAGTTATAGTATTGCCGTCCCCCGTCGTAACTATTGATCAGTTTAACTCCTAATTTCCTCGAAACAATAACCCTTTAATCAAAAATACAAACTGAAAAGTTTGTGTTTCTTATCAATAGTTCTTGAAATGATTAACTTAGTTTGCTACGTATTTGAATTTGAAGTGGTTAATTAAATAACTTGATAAAAAATGTTGAACAAACAGAAGCCCAATATGTCACTTCCATTTCCTGCGTTGCCTCCTACGTAGATATTTTTCTCCCAGCCAACAATATGTAATATGTAAAATATTTTTAAATTCTATATAAATCATAAACTCACAACTTTATATTCTGACTGAGTATTTTTTTTTTATTTGTGTATATGTGCGTACTCAAAAAAGAGTTAAGGGGCAAATTAGATTTGTGGTAAAAGTGGATGTGTGTAACGCAGAGAAGGAAACGTTTCCGACCCCATAAAGTATATATATTCTTGATCAGCATCAATAGCCGAGTCGATATAGCCATGTCTGTCTGTCCGTCTGCCTATCTGTCTGTCTGTCTCTATGTCTTGTTGAGCGCCTAGATCTCAGAGACTATAAAAGCTAGGGCATCCAGACTCATATCATATCACACTGCTACAAGTGTATTTAAAATTTTCGCCCCGCCCCCTTTAGCCTTCACTAAGGACGAAAATCTGTGGCAGGCACAATTTTAAAGATATGATAAAACTGAAGACGCAGTATCGTAGAATATGACTATATCTACCAGATTGCCGAATCTGAATCAGATCTGATCATAATTATAGCCAGAATGAAGAAATTAATTTTCTGTTGGTTCCCCCTCCTTCTCCAGCGCTGCTGACGCTACAGATTCTCTTTCTCGCTCGCACACTCTGCCTCGTTCAGTGCGCGAGCAACCTCTAGCGGAGGAGATGTAGTATCTAAATGGTACATCTATAATCTACATGTTAGATGTATAATTTACATTGTAGATGTATATGTAGATACCAGATGTAGCAAAAAAATTTAATATGTAAATTTGTTTTTTATTTCAAAAATTCCAAAAAATCATAAGCTCAAAAATGAATATACTGACTGAGTACGGGTATAAGTAGAGTCGCGTCCCCAGAAGCGACTCACACGTTCCTTCTCGTTTTTGTTGTTTTTACCGCTTTTTTACTATTTTTGTACCATTTTTTTATTTTTATTTCTTTTAAGTTTTATATGTGCTATGATTGTAGGTGTGTTTTGAAATTGTTCCTAAATTGCGTTGGGTTGCTTAATGACTTTACATAATGGGGGAGCTGATTCCATATGCGAATTGCATTTATAAAATATTGCCGTTCTGAATTCAATGTTTTGTATCGAATGCTCATCATGTTGCTGGTTCGTGCAGAGTTAGCGAAATTAAGTTTCTGGTAAAGGTATGCCGGTTTTTTAGTGCAAACTACTTGATGTAAGAAAATTTGTGTTTTATAGTCCATCCATTTAAAAAAGCCAAGTTCAAATATCGTAACAGCTTTGTCTGATATTCTGTCTCTATTCGTCAAATCGTAAATGTATCTTGCTATAAATCATTAAATGGTACTGCCAGCTTGTGTCTACTCCTAGAGTCGAAATTTCCAAATACCTCAACGCCATGCAAGAGAGCAGGAATGAGGTATGCTTTTAAAAGCATCATGCAGGTTTGGGTTGGCAAAAGGCGTTGCGTAAATTTAAGTGATCTTAGCATTCCAAAAGTTCTTTCTGAAGCTCTATTTACTTGGTCGACCCATGCTAGTGATCTACTAATAAAAAACTATAAGTTGCTTGCCTTTTCGCAGTATTCAATCGGTGTATTACCAATTTGAAGCCGTCTTAGAGCATTTAAATCCACATTCGTTTTGTTTTTATAAATAACAAGACGTTTAGATTTCATAGACTTGAAGGAAAGCAAAATAGCATTAGCCCAGTTGCAAATTTTGTCGATTTCCCTACGACACACATTTATACAACCATTTACATGTATAAAAGTAAAGTCGCGTCCACAGAATCGACTGACACGTTCCTTCTCGTTTTTTGTTAATCTCTGCATTGTGATTCAACAGCTGTCGATAATGTCTATTACACTACTCGACACGAGTTTTCCTCAAGGAACAAAACCAACTTTTTCTTAAAGACTTAGAGCTTAGAAACTCAACTTAATTTTCATAAGCATTCCCCACAGAAGGTAACAGTGTCCTTTATATCTGCACATAAATATATGGATTAGTTAATACTAATGGACTAATAAATCAGCATTGCAACTATGGGAAATTTCCGTCTAAGCCTCAAGAACTCTCTCTAAAAAGGAATAGCACAAGTTTTAAATGTTCAACGGAAAAGTTGATTAGGCAAACCTACAAATGTTTGACTTGGGCATTTTTTTGTGAAATGATTTCCATGCTTAGTTATGCTTAAGGCTCGCCTGTCTAAGGGATTGAGTTGTTTGAGTTAAAACTCCGTTTCGACATCCTGACTGGCAGTTGATTTCCTTCATTTGATGTGGAACTACATTTTATTTGTATTTATTCCCGCTGTGACATTTTTATTTCGCCAGATAGATTTTTGCATCCATCATTGTCAGGCACGCTGACATTTGTCAAAGGCAGCCCCCAGAGCACCGCCAGCACCACGCATGCAATCCAGTATTGACAAATGAAGCCGCATTCTGGCATGGAAATCGAAACGGTGTCCCATTCCCCCAGAATCTGAGTCATAGTCGCTGACGACAGTGCCAGAGCTCCCACCGTGCAGCAAACAAACCACAAAAACCCATCAAACCAAGGAAACCGCAGCTCGTAGACGAGCTATGGTTGGCAGAGGGAGAGAGCTGCCTGTGGCTGCATTACCTGTTAAAAAAGTAACTTTACGAAGCACACTGTCTGTGGGTGAGCGTGTGATTCAACTTCCCACAAAACAGGTAGCGATTCATTTGGCAAAGTGCATCAGATCGCGACGTCTTCATTATATGAGCTCAGAAAGTGGTTGCGGTTTTGTAAGGCGTATGCATGTAGATTGGGACGGTGGCAGGAAGTACACTCGTCAGCAACAACAAAAAACCCTGGTATCAGAGCGACCACTTTTTTGGCCCTCCTAAATCATTTAATCAATAATTTTGTTTAATGGCTATTACAGAAAAGCCAATGAATGCAACCATCAATCGACTTTACAAGTTTGTACTTAAGCATACCTAACCATCAGATTCAAAATTTATAGATTTTCGCTCTATTTTGCATCGGCTGTTAAGATGCATATGTATACAAATAAAACAAATATAATAATCTAATTTACATTAATCAAATTTCAAAATCGAATCTACATTAAAAATGTCAATAAAATATAACACAAGCAAATTTTTGTAAAAGACCACAAAAATAAACATTTAATCAATAATCAAAAAATTTGAGAGCCTCAAGTTAGTATTCACATCACAAAATACAAAAAATATATAACCAAAACAAGAAAAGATTTATTGTTTGTTCAGTTGGACTACTATATGTTGGCTATGTTAAAACTTTATGGGGATAAGTTAAAGTCGTGATATTCACTTAGGTTTTCGTAATTCTATCCCATCCGCATACACACGCATGTCTGACCATATTAAGACAAGACAAGGAAGAGAATGATTTCCAGTGGCTGACTCTCTGCCTCTCATTTGGAAGATAGCTGATAGATGGCCATCTGTATGTTACATCTGTATGTTTTTTCTAAAATTGATATGTTTGTCTTCAAAACACTTATATCAGATATTTTTAACCAATACCTATGGAGTATGGGATAAGTTAGTTTTGTGGGGATATGTGTAAAGCAAAATAAATGTTTCCGACCCCATAAAGACACCATTTGTATGTAAAAACGTCAATTAATTAAATTTAACACAACTTAAAATAAAACAAAATGACAATTCCGCGTTGAAAACTTAAATTAATTAGATAATACAAAATTTTAAGTTTTTACTCCCCCAGCTTTTATAGAAGCGAAATAATTTATTATTTTTTCCATATTTAGAGATTCCGTTGCAGAATACTCGATTTACAACTAACTGCGACTGCTAAGGCTCTCCTGTCCCTTTGAAGGTCTTAAGTGGTTCTTTATTAGTTCGTCTGGTTTTCTAAATGAACGCTCTGCTGATACTGATGTAACAGGAATGGTTACAAATATTCGGAGGGCAATATCCACATTTTTTGTAATTTGATGTTAAATCAAAATTATGAATGAATTGAAGAATTTCAAAGCGATTTATTATTTTCAAAATTGTTTCATAAAGCGTAACATAATTTGTTTGCACCTAAGGCTTAAATTGACAGTTCTTCTGGACTTAAATCATCAGCATATTTTATCGCTAAGTTCACTGCATGATTCTCAAGTGCATTGTCATTGGCACTTTTCGTTTTCTGATTGCTTTCACTTGTCAACACCCTAACTTTTTGACAAATCCAGACTTTATTTTTGGAAAATTCCAAATTTTCATTGCTAATGTTGGTTATTGTAATTTGAAGGCTTTGAATAAGATTGCTGTTAGTGGTCATTAAAATGAAAAAGTTATGTGTTTCGCGCCCCTAATATCTTGGCGACCGGGGCGAGTGCCCCCATTGCCGCGGCTCACAAAGTTCCCGCTCGACTTGTATCATTTTAAGCCAATCAGAAATTTGGGGTACAAAAACTGTAGCATCCGAACTTTGTTTTGTTTTGGGTTATTTGTTAAAGCCAATACCATGCTATAGGTTTAAAATTCTTCTAATTTGATATTCATTGCCAAAATATTCCGTATGGCATAACTATGTGCGTACATATACATAGATACATACATATTTCAATTAATTTTTAACCCATTCGATGTCTCTCTCTTTCTCTCTCTCTGTCTCTTTTACAGGTAAGAACATTACTGGATCCCACAAAAATGGCGAAATTTAGGACAATGACAATGCTGGCAATGTTAGCATATGGTTCGCGGCCACGCAGCCAGCAACTTGATTAATTTAATAAAAAGCTTTATCTAGTTTAAGCTGAAAAGTTAGACCCCAGCCCAAGCCAGCTTCTCCCATCGAAAAATTTCTTTGAGATGCATTAAACTTTTTAATGCGGAGCTGCGGGAGGTAAGAGCTCTGTCAGTGGATGCTCATCGTAGTCCTTATCATCGTGGGCGCCATCGCCATCGCGGCGATTATAATCGCGAAGGCGCTAAAAAGTGCGGCCTGCATATTTAATCTGCACTTGGAGGCACCTCAAAAGTTTTTTGCACTTTATTAGAACGAAACCGCGAAGGCACAGAAAGAGGGAAACAGAAAATAATTTCATGAAATCGCTCGCTAAACAGACATTTGTGGACGTAGCAGCACTTGGCCAGCCACAGACAGAGGAAAATGTACATTTCCATTCTGGTAGGCAGGAGCGTCTGCTTGAAGAGGGCCAAACAAGCATTAGGCATGCCCTTAAGTGTACCACACTTTGGGCCAAGCTGGCGGCCACCTGCCTCTTTTCAGCTGCAACTGACCGCAACCGATTCTACACTCAGTCACTGTCGCACTGGTCCTGGTACCTTACTTGAAAACTGTAGCAAATGTCGTAAATTTCATCACAAGACCGCTTTATTAATTATAATTAACCAAGCAGCAGTGTCTGCTCTGTTGAGCACCTCGGCATAACCAACGTCGAGACGTCTCTCATTTCATCGGCGCACAGTGGGACCCCGGCCAAAAAGTGATGGGAAAATTTAATTGTTTGACTGAGCGCCTTGCGTAATTTAAATATACGCATACTTTAAGACAATCGGTCTTTCAATTTCGCAGTCACATTCATACATACTGGCATGTATGATTATTGTTTTGGTCTTTTAAAGTACGAGAGAACGGAAAACGCAGTATCGTAGGAAATGACAATATATACCAGATTGATCGAATTATTGTCATAGCCAGAATGAAGAAATTAATGTTCAGTTGCTAACTACACCCCTCCAGCGATGCAGCGCTACTCATTCTCTCTCTCGATCTCACACTCTGCCTTGCCTCGTTCAGTGTGCTACGTGTGCGATGCAGATACGTAAATACTTCAGAGATAATTGTTTGCCTTTATTAATTTAAGAGTTTGGTTTTGGGAACCAGAGGGATAATATTATAAAATATGAGTTGAACAGATAAAATATCTTATGTGTTCAATTGATTTTAATGTTTGAATGGCCATTTTATTTCGAAGCTTAGCTTTGACATTGTTCATTTGACTGACGACTCTTTCCAGCTCCTCTTTAGAATTAAGACAGTGCCGAAAATCTTTTATTTCTTGCTGCATCCACGTAGTTGGACACTTCGGCCCAAAAGCTTGTGGTTAAATTGGGCCATTTAATAAGGGCGTTCGAGTATTCGAACAGAATCTCTTCAATATTGGTTGATTCCACCTTGAAGTGCTCGAGGATTTGCACAATTTCAACCGTCTTAGCACATAATATTTTGTCGATGGAAAACAAATCAACTTGTTGGAGGATTTCAAAATTGTCAAGCATTCTAAAAGAATTTAGAATTTAATACAAAAATAATGCAAATACTTCATAACCATGAACCATAACCAAATCTGCTTGAGCTCATTAATGTAAGGTTGGAACATTTCAAACGAGATGCCTCAATATCGGTCGAGATGTTTCGCTTGTACTAGGTGGGGCGAAAAGTAACCTCCTTTGCAAGGAAAAACATGTTTTTTTTAATTTCAGAGATTTTCCGATTTTTTTCCCGTCCGAAAAATAATTTTCCGAAAGGTCTTCAAAATACTCCTCCTCGCCGTCGATGATCTCCTCGTGTGAGCTAAATTTTTTTTAATGAGCCATCTTTTGATGCTTTGGAGAGATAATAACCCGATGGAGCAAAATCAGGCCAATAAGGTGGATGGGGAAGCAATTGGAACCTGGCCTAACACTGTTTCAGAGTGCTCTCGCGTTCGTGTTTTTGGTCGGGAGTTTGCAAAAGCGGCACCCAGTGGCCGGATAGCTTTTTAATATGAAGAATTTTGCTCAAAAATTGGCGTGTGCGCTCAGTACTAACCTTATCGGAGGGCCTTTGAACTCTTTGAGCTTTGTCTCGAATGCGTATCCCAAATAGCAATCGTGCTTAACAAAATGTTGAAAATCGTTTTTTAAATTATCAATATAGACGTTGGGGGAATGATTTTGCATTTTAATTAATTTATCGCTTATACGAGATCATTTAAAAGTTGGCTTGAGTCTCCTTGCTTGCTTGAAAAATGTTGTTGATGTGCTGCATTTGAGTTAGGACTGGCTGCAAAAACAGCAGACACAAATGATTAACGTCATCATTCAAAAGTTTGTGCAACATTAGTGCAACGATTGTGACTCTAAGCATTTTTCATTTGTTGCGGCAATGTTGAAGTGGAGTTTTAGCTCAATCCATTGCTGCAGAATTCGGGTAACTGCAGCTTCAATCGACAGCCCCCTTGTGTCGCAAACTCGAGGTGTTTTGAGAGGTTCCTTAAAAAAATACATGCATATCTATACTTTAAATTTGTAAAAAAAAATCTGTGTGTCCCCTTCAGATCAACGGAACAATGATGCAAAAACAACTGCAAATGAACGTCGCGACGTACAAAATCTACAAGGTGTTGAGTTCACGTACAATAGTGCCACCGATCACGCTTCTCATAGGAATATAATAATTGGTCCAATGAAGGACCGTTGTAGCCATTGTCAGGTGAAGGAGGAGATTTAAAGGTGAAGGAGATGGGATGTGATGTGCGAGTGGTAAAGTGAAATTGCCTGAATTGGGGAGCCCACCACAACCATTGGACTGACACCTGAGTCTAATCATTTTTTGAAAAAGTATAAAAAGTATAAGCAAAGTATAATTCGAGTTTTCAAACGACACCTTTTTGGGCCACAAATATCATAAGAGACAACATAAATTGGGCCATACCAACGTTCAAGGTAATTAAATAGTTTTGTTTGTGCAAATTGTCCGTTTGTTCTCATTCTATCGTTTATTTTATTTTGATTCAAGGTCAAATATACTGTTTGGTTACGACCAAGTGGCCGCTAGCCAGTGGTGCGCGAGTCATAGTGTGTTTGCACGCCCACGCAGTACCACCAGCGCACAGCCCCACGGCGCCGCGCCGCCCACCCACCCCACGCCGACCCCGACGCCCCCGCCGCGCCCGCCCGCGCCCGCGACCCACGCACGCCGAGCACAACCACACCGCACGACCCCGCAACACCCCGCACCAGCACACCCACCGACGCAACTCACCACAACGGAGCCCGCCTAAGACACCGCAGGGCGAGCCAACAAACCATCGAGCATTTATCATAAATCCCGTAATCCGTAACTTATGAATTATTTCTGATAGATTTTAATTTTAATTGAAATTGAATTTAATTCAATTTAATTCAATTGTAGGTCGAGAAGGAACAAAGAAAGTTAGTGCTATGAAATATTACGCATACAGGCTGCAGATACGGCATACATATTGAGGTGCAGAGCATTTCTCCACCAGTATATTGTTGACATGTATGCAAAAATTGAATCGGAACGGTTGAAAATTTTTCGATTCAACCAAGCCAAATTACGTTCCGTAGAGTATTTTCATTTGCGTGATTATTAATCATTAACAACGTAATGTAATGTAATGTAATGCACAAAACGTTGGAACTATGATAATATTATAATATATATAATATTAATACGTTCGCCGTTACGGGCGACCAGACCTTTTCATCCCCTTCACGTGTAATCCGCAATGGGAAGAAATCTCGGAATTATTGTTTGTTGGCCAAACATCGAAAGATCGCTATGATATTTTAGCACGTGTTTTTAGACAAAAACTGAAATCACCTCTGGATTTAATTGTTAAACACTGTTCATTTGGGTCTGGTCTATGTTGGATGTATTCAATTGAATGGCAATTACGAGGTCCATGGTGGTGGTCCATGTGGTTGAATTTGAATTCGCCGTGCTCCAAACGGTTTCCAAAAAATTTGGTCTCCGAACACTTAAAGATAAAGATAACACCAGCAACAACTCTAACTGCATATTATGCGTTGTGTCAAGCAGATGATTTTGCGAAAAAGATGACTCCGAAGTACCCGAATATTATACATGGAAATTTTTTCAGAGGCGAAGACGCGGACAAGCCGTTCATGGTCAGCCAGTATTGTTTCACTCCGATGCGATAGGAAGAATTTATACAGTTCATCCCAACAATCCAGAGTGTTATTATTTGCGATTTTTGCTAATAAATGTTCGTGGACCAACATCATTTGAATCTTTGCGAACTGTTGATGAAGAATTGTGTGGCACGTATCGCGAAGCATGCGAACGATTGAATTTGTTTAAGAATGACATGCATTGGGATCTTACACTTGAAGATGAAGCAAGTCTACATCAAATTCGGACACTTTTCGCAATTATGATAGCCACGTGCAGTCCATTAAAGACAACTGAATTGTGGCAAAAGCATCAAAATCATTTGTCAGAGGATTCTGTACATCGACTGCGCCGTCAAACGGATGAAACTATAGTCCTGGACTATACACCGGAAATTTACAACGAAGCATTGATCTCTATTGAAGACCTTTGCTTGATGATGGCAAGCAGAGCATTAGCCCAATTAGGTATGACAGCGCCTAATCGTGAAATACACGACCCTTTCAACACAGAACTGGAGCGTGAACAACAATTTTGATCGTGCCGAGCTTAATGCGTTTGTGCAAAACAATGATCCACGGTTAAATATCAATCAAAGAACGGTTTACGACCAAATATTGCGAGCTGTCGAAGAACAACAACAACAACAACAACGAAGACTGTTCTTTTTGGATGCACCTGGAGGTACCGGAAAAACGTTTGTCATTTCGACTATTTTGGCTACCATTCGAGCACAAAGTAGAATCGCATTGGCTTTGGCTTCGTCTGGCATCGCTGCCACATTATTGGACGGTGGTCGCAGGGCGCACTCTGCCCTTAAGTTGCCCTTGAACATGCAGGCAACATTTCAAAAAGATCTGCAATGGCGAGAGTGCTTCAGCAATGCTCTCTTATTGTATGGGATGAGTGTACTATGGCCAACAAGAAGTCACTGGAAGCACTTAATCGTACGTTGAAAGATATTCGTGGAGATAATCGATTGTTTGGTGCTGCATTGATATTGTTAGGAGGTGATTTCAGGCAAACATTGCCTGTAGTCAGGAACTAGGAACTGCTGCTGATAAAATTAATGAGTGCTTGAAAACATATAATTTGTGGCGCTCTGTGAAAACACTTAGATGCTTCAGCAGATGTGTTTTCCAGACAACTGTGAGACACTGATAATGGCATATTTCCGTTGACAATTCTGGCTTCAGAGCGCTTCCAAATAATTTTTGAACTTTTGTGTCATCGAAGGAAGACTTGATTCAGAGTGTGTTTCCAAATATTGTACAAAATTATAGAAAGCATGACTGGTTGGGGGAAAGAGCAATTTTGGTCGGAAAAAATAAAGATGTCATCTATTTTGAATTCCATCTCAGGAGAAATGGTTGCGTATTGGTCGATTGATGCAATTATCAATCAAGATGACGTTTTAATTCCGAGAATTCCGATGAGAATTCCCATTCCTCGTGTTTTTGCTATGACTATTAATAAATCACAAGGACAGTCGTTGCAAGTTTGTGGTTTAAATTTGGAGCACCCGGTATTTTCACATGGTCAACTGTATGTATCGTGCTCACGAGTAGGCAAACCTTTGGCCTTAATTATTTATTGTTCCGAAGGCAAAACAAAGAACATTGTTTATCACAGAGCATTGCAATAAATAGAATATGTTATTACTTCAAAATTATCATTATCTAATTTCGATGAGATCCTAAACATTAAATTAGTAAGCAGCGAAGTGAGCGGGTCTGCTAGTACTACTGAAAAACACATGTTAATTAGATCTGAACACAAAGTAATGCTAAAGTTGAACAACACAACAACATTTGTGGGTTGTTTTACCTTTTAGGAATTTATAAGCTCATAAATTTATTTGTAATCTGATTGCCTTTTCGCGCTTTTGGAAAGCCAATTATACGTTTTGTAAACTAGATACTCTAATTAAATTAATTACGTTTAATTAAAATTAAGTACGGGAACATTTTTTTAACGTCGTGTAAACACTTTGTTTAAAACCATACATACACTTGCGTTGTCCGTGCCGATTCCCATCAATTTCGCAAGGTTTCATTTAAAGTTGATTAGTTCTTGGCAGAGGCTGTTCACAATCGTTTTCGAGTCGCATTCCTCGAGGGATAAAAATGTGGAGACAATGACGCTCCGGATTGAACTAAAATAGTTTATGGCAACTCCTATACAGAATGTAATTCATATTAATTGTGTTCCAAATTGATAGCATTACCTAACAAGTGTCTTGCAGACAGTACTCAGTCAGAACTCTTATCAAGCAACAAGCTGTACTTGGCATCACTGATGTCCTCTGTTAGTAGCTGCATAAAGTTAAGAGCATACAAATTTTGTATAATGCTCGTGCACTTTGATCCATGCAGCTTCGTAGCACTGCCATCTTGAAATTTGGTTCCGCACAACAATTCCAAATGGTAAATTGGGCTGACCGATGAATGTGTGGCAATATATAAACACAATGCAAGTGCGCGCAAATCGCTAGGTTTTGCACTAACCCTAGATGGTCATGCTTATTTTTAGTACGTTAAAGTCATGATTCAAAATGACGACGAAATTTTTCAAATCAATCTCATTCTTAAAAGACGAATTATTCATTGATATTCTGGTAAATGAAAAACAATAACATTATAAAAATTTAAAAGTTTTAACTAACTTAAAAGTTAAACAGTGCGCAACAACTGTTTATTATATTCTTCATGAATGAGCACTTAGTTTATGATGAAAATTGGAAAAATTGATCAGATTTGGTTCTGTAAATTTTATCAAATCATTTAAATAATGTGGCAGCCACAATTTTAAAGATACGAGTGCAGTATCGTAAAGATTGGCCATATCTACCAGATTGCCATATAGCCAGAGTAAAGAAATTAATTTTCAGTTGCTTCCCCCACCTCCTTCGGCGCTATTCTTATTCTGCTTATGCTCTTTCTCGCTCGCACACACTCTGCCCTGTGCAGTGCGTGACCTTTGCGGAGAAGATGTAGAATCTACATTGTAGATGTAGATAGGTTAGGTTAGGTTAACCCAGACGGCCCTCACGGGGCCACGCAGGCGAATATGGCCCATTGTCCGGATGGGGGTGTATGAACCTTTCGAGATATTTATGAGGTTTTGGCCCTAGGATCGGGTGTTTTGGCGGCTGGTCCCCTGGCCCCTGAGGCATCTTCCAGTGATGCCAGTACCGGGGGCCCAGGTATTCCCTTAGCCCAGGGCCGGGCAGTGCAGATGAGATGTTCCAGGGTTTCAGTTGCCCCGGATTCCCCGCATTTCCTGCAGTGGCCACTGTTGGTGATGCCTAGTTTGACGGCAGTGCCGGGCCAGACAGTGACCTGTGGTCCCACCACATCTGCGTCCTTCCGTGGGAGGTGAGATGGTGGCTGAGTTTCCGTTGCGCTCCTTGCGGTTTGAGGTTCTGAGGTGGTGGTTCTGCTCCACCGCTTCTGCCTGGTGCGGCCCGCTCTAAATCGCTTTGGAGCGTTCTAAGGGGACAGGACGCCAGTCGTCGTTTTCCAGCCCGACGCCGTCCTTAGCCAGACCGTCCGCCACTCGTGCCATCGATGCCTTGGTGGCTGGGAACCCAGACCGCACTGCTTGTCGTGCTTAGGATATCCAGTGCCTCCCTGCTGCCAAGACATTCTGGAACTGACCGCCGACGACTGCATGGACTTATCGCCGCCTGGCTGTCCACGAACAGGTTGATCACGTCGTGTGCGATCCGAGACGAGCAGCCTCTGCCGCTTCCGTAGGCGAGACTTCCGCCTGGATGCTGCTTGGTCCGGTAGCTATAGCAGCCACTCAGGGTCTGTACAGTATATGCCGCTCCACTCCCTTCCACTTGGAGCCATCAGTGTAGAGTTGAGGTGTTAGCTGGTCCCGACCCTTTTCCATCATCGGGTCCCATGTATGAGGTTGTTTTTACATCCAGGCCAGTTTGGGGCAGTGCAGATATACTGGTCATGTTCGGCCATTGAACGTGCCCGCCCCGTTTGCTGGCTACTGCGTTGTGCCGCCTTCCGAGTCAGTTGAGGTGGAGTCCGGGGGCTATTCCATTGGTTTCGAGAGCTTTTGTTGGGGTTGACCTCAGCGCCCCATGCGGCGGCCTGCCGCTGGGTCCTTTCCAAGCTGTTGTACGTCTTCTTTCGTCGCTTGCCACCACACTAGACTCCGACAGCAGAGTCGGTCGCACCACCGAGTGTGATCCAGCATTAGAGCGGGTGCAGGCCCCACGTGCTGCTAGCCTTCTTGGATGCGTATAGCGCTGGTGGCCTTCTTCACCCTTTCCACCACATTGGGCCTCCATGCCAGCTTGCTATCCAGTACTAGCCGAGGTATTTGACTTGTGTTTTCGGGGTCAGCCTGGTTTGTCAATTTCGGGGGGATCCAGCCGGTCCTTGTATCCTTGGTAAGAGGATGAGGTCCGTCTTGTCCGCGTTGATACTGAGTCCTACTTTTCCTGCCCACTCACATACTCCCTGAGTGTTGATTCCATTATGGAGCTGAGGGTCGATGGACATATCCCGTAATAATTATGCTAGCATCTGCATAGGCTGTTATTTTTGGGGCTCCCCTCGAACTTATTAGTCGTCGACCACCAGGTTCCACAGGAGGGGCGACAGGACCCCACCTTGTGGTGTGCCTCTATGCGCCCCCCTCACCATGGAAGCGGTGCCCCACTCTGATTGCACCCGTCTGCAACTTAGAAGGTTCTTTATCCAGAGGTTGATTGCGGGATGTAGATATAGATGTAGATGTAGATAACAGATGTAGTAAAAAAATTTAAAATGTAAAATTTTTTTAAATTCTACATAAATCATAAGCTTACAAATTTATAAACTGACTGAGTACGGGTATAAAAGTATAGTCGCGTCCAAAGAAGCGACAGACACGTGCCTTCCTTCTCGTTTTTATTATAAATCTAAAGTTAATCTAAAGGCGTTAAAGTGGGGCGGGACAACCGGTTAGCCGGGTCCGCTAGTAGTACAAATATATACCCTTTATTGGGCCGGAGATGATGTGCCCGACTTTCGTTAAGCGCCTTCTTATCAGTATGTATGTACTTACATACATACCTATGCTGAGGTGGAATACATTTCCACAAAGAACAAAGTCCTTTATTATACAGTTGACTGCATTTTCTGGGGTATCATTGAACATCAAGTGGACAATATTGTATACCATAATGGTCCATCAATTGAGACATCCATTGAGGAGTTGCTGCAAATGGCTCGCGCTATCCAGTCGTGCGGAAAGGTTTCCATTATTATAGACGTCCTATGTAAAAAAAAATTTTGACAAAGGACCGGTAACGGTAACAATACTCGGCAAAATTGAACTTTTTCTTCCCGCTGTGGACCAAAATGTCTTTTTATACCCGTACTCAAAAAAGAGTTAAGGGGTATATTAGATTTGTGGTAAAAGTTGATGTGTGTAACGCAGAGAAGGAAATGTTTCCGACCCCTTAAAGTATACATATTCTTGATCATCATCAATAGCCGAGTCGATAGAGCCATATCTGTCTGTCCGTCTGTCCGTCTTGTTTGACGCCTGGATCTCAGAGACTATAAAAGCTAGAGAAACCAAATTTTGTTTCCAGACTCATGTGATATCACACTGCTACAAGTGTATTTCAAAATTTCGCCCCGCCCCCTTCCGCTAAAATTAAAAACGCAGTATCGTAGAGAATGAACATATCTACCAGATTGCCGAATCTGAACAAGATCGGATCATAATTATAGCCAGAATGAAGAAATTAATTTTCAGTTGCTTCTCCTGCCCCCTCCTGCCAACACCATGCTACTCATTTTCCTTCTGGCTCGCACAGTCGCCGCGTTCAGTGCGCGAGCAACCCTAGCGGAGGAGATGTAGAATCTAAATGGTACATGTACAATCTACATGTTAGATGTAAAATATTCATTCTATATGATATGTAGATAGCATATGTACATATGTAGCAAAAAAATGTAAAATGTAAAATATTTTTTTTTAATTCTAAAAGATCATATGTTCAAAAATGTATGTACTGACTGAGTACGGGTATAAGTAGAGTCGCGTCCCCAGAAGCGACTCACACGTTCCTTCTCGTTTTTTTTGGTTTATTTTTTGTTTGAGGAATTTTTAAAGTCTGGTATTTTTTTCAGGTTTTTTTTTTCAGTTGTAGTGCTTCTGTTTTTCACATAACTTAAGTATCTTATACATATATGGTTGCATAGAACTTTGCAGTTCTGAAAAGCTAACAAATGCAGCTATAAATATAATATTCAAATTTCATAATTTTTTTGCGGTATTATGTGACCATCGCAGTGCAAGTGGCCATGGGTGGGATCATGGTTGGGGTCATGGGTGGGGTTTACATACATATAGTATGTACATACATACGAGCTTATGACTGACACAAATACTATTTGATATTCTATTACACCTTCAGCCCCGCCCCCCACACACGCTTGCTCAGAGGGGAGGCTGTAGCCTTGATGCTTAGCTCCTAATTTGGTCCTGCCTGGCTGAAGCTGAAGCTTTTGAGCTCCAGCTAGCATTTCACATGTGTGTGCATCGATAAAGTCATGTGCGAGTGGGGGTGCGTATCTGTGTGAGCTTGTCGCATATATTCGTAACTAATTAGCAACATGACTCACCTGTGTAAGTGTAAATGTAAGTGTGTGTTTGGATGCGTTGATAAACCACGAAATGCCTTTCCCTCTGCAGCCAAAATGCTTACACAGCGGCCCCTCTGGTGCCAGCAAATTGCGGCTTGCAACTGGGCGGGGGTATGGGAATGGGTTTGACAGTGGCAGAAGCCGCAAAGTAGGAAAAAACCCCTAATTAGTTGAAAAACAAATAATGAGCGACACGCTGTCCAAATGCGGGCCTTGCAAGGATCCAGAAGAAGTGGCAGGATGAGTACTGAAGCGTTTTCGTGTGTCAAAGAACATATTTGGGGTTGACTTCTGGTTAAAAAATTGTATTCACATAACTAGAACATAACTAGAGTCAAACGGAACAGTTCTTCATTAATCTTTTCAATGGCGGCACAAAGAGAAGAATGTAGAACACAGAAGAGCGTATGTGTATATATCAAAGTGTGCTGATACATTACCGCCTTGGCGGAATAAGATGTTTCCGTATTGTATTGTAATTTTATTTTTTTGTAGTGTTTGTCCAGAGGTAATGTTAGCTTGCGTTTTTTCATTCGACTTTAGTATGCTACACTCAGGTTTTTGTAAGAACTTTTCAGTTCTGAGAACCTAGCTAATGCAAATATCAATCGTTCTTTAATGCTTTTTAGCTTAAGCTCACGTTTTGGAAATATATTGCATTCGAATGGCATGCAGCTTTGATCTTATCGAAATAAATTGGATTAAACGTACATATAGTAACTTAAATAAAGCGTTGTTAAAGGTATCGTTTATAAAAATCTATAAATAAATGGCTGCATTCGTTTGACCAACCATCACATTGCACCGCTACATAACAGTCGGAAACTTCTACTTATACGAGGTCTGTCACAGAAATAGCCGACATATAGAACATATGTATAAACGTTCATATTATCATACATACATATGTATGAAAATATGTATTTTACGAACATGAGTGTGTTTAATGAAAATCAGTTAAAGTTCCTTTTTTGCATAGAAACAGTCAGTCGGACAAACATCTCGATGTATGTAGTTAATGGGGTCGAAGATACTTGGCTTTTTACTCTGCAAGCATCTGGTAAAATATATTTACCCCCTTCTAGGGAGTACCACCCCAAGCTACGTGGATATCTTGTCTGGGAAGTTCACCAAGCCGAAAATTTCAGTCAATACATTCCCCCCTGCTCCGCTTTCAATTTCTGCCACTGTAACTATCCATCCGCTTTTGGCATAAACATGCTTCAATAGCTTTTATCATTAAATTGAGACTTGCATGTGTTTATTTGCTTTGCACGATTTATTTTGCTGGCACTTTGTCTTTGCATAGCTTTGACCTCCTTTTCTCAGAACCCATGTCCGGTGTCCGGTGTCCGATGTGCGATGTCCGCTGTCTGTGTCCCATGTTTCTATCCGTGTTTGTGCTCGGACTCGTATGTGTCCCTGCAAGTTTTAAATATTACGAAAAATGGCCTGTAACTGGGATTTAAATAAATGTAGCTAACATCCAAGGCATGGCACAAACGCACTCATGAGTGTGTGTGCGAGTGCCTATTTATTTCTTCAGTTGATTACACTTGATATACATAGGCTGACAGGCAATCGAACATCGATCCACGGCCCTGGCCTACAGAACCTGAGAGAAAGACGAATGTATTCATAAAGCTGCCAAGTAGTATAAGAAACAAGCCTAGGGAGGCTGGGGAGCCGTGGAAGTGGACAGAGAAGAAAGAGAATCAGAGACGACACACCCACTGTAGAACGGACAATTAAGCTTTTAAAACCCAATTTATTATACCCGTACTCAAAAAAGAGTTAAGGGGTATATTAGATTTGTGGTAAAAGTGGATGTGTGTAACGCAGACAAGGAAACGTTTTCCGTTGATCAGCATCAATAGCCGAGTCGATATAGCCATGTCTGCCTGTCCGTCCGTCCGTCCGTCCGTCCGTCTTGTTGAGCGCCTGGATCTCAGAGACTATAAGAGTTACGGTAACCAAATTTGGTTTCCAGACTTATGTGATATCACACTGCTACAAGTGTATTTCAAAATTTCGCCCCGCCCTTGCTTCCCCTGTCACCCCCAGCATGAAACACGCTACTGATTCTCTTTCTCGCTCGCACACTCTGCCGCGTTCAGTGCGCGAGCAACCCCCAGCGGAGGAGATGTAGAATATAAATGGTACATCTACATGCTAGATGTAAAATAGACATTGTAGATGTAGATAGCAGATGTACCAAAAAAAATGTAGAATATTTTTTTTAAATTCTAAAAGTCTAAAAAATCATATGCTCAAAAATGTATATACTGACTGAGAACGGGTATAAGTAGAGTCGCATCCCCAGAAGCGACTCACACGTTCCTTCTCGTTGGATTTAAATTTATTAAATATATTTAGATAGTATCTAATAGATACATATATGTAGGTACAAGCACAAATTTCCAATTAATTCCATCAGAAGATTTTGTTTTCCGGCTCATACAAATTTGCATTTATATACTTACTATTTATGTGGTATGTGCAATAAATTTTTGGAATTGCAAGCTCATTAGCAACTGGTTTTAAGTCGTAACAATCTTTCGATTCGGGCAATTCGCAACTCTAGCCGGATAATGGCTGATAAGGAAATTCGAAAATGATAAATTTGGAGGTTAAAATCAAGGTCAGAGGCACATATGTAATAGATAATAATAATAATAGCATAATAGTAGAGTCATGTGTTACATGTTTGAAAATGTATACGAAGAAGGTACGTTCAAAAAAGAAAACAAAAAGGGCTAAGAGTAAAACAATATACATATGTATATGTATATATGTATTTACATTGTACATTTGTATGTTCGTACAATGAACCCTGTACCTGTACCCTTTTGCCCTGTAGTATTTGCAAGTGTTTGTAGTTCGCTTCAGCTTTCATCAACTGGCTGCCTCTGGATGAGCGATCTTATTCAAGACCTCCAGTTAGTGAACAGATTTCCAATGAGTTCCCAGCAAGGGGAGTTAGTCCAGCTTAATGGTTTCAATTCGATATGGTTCCTCTCGATATGGTTCCATGGCTAGTGCTGACAGTCCCTACACTCACGCACATCCGCCAGAGAGAAGGGCCTTGGTGGTTGTACAGTGTACATGGCCGCTAATCCACTCAAAGCCTCCAACCCCAACTATTAGCAAATGATGTTTGTTTCGCTGGTTAGTTCGTGTACGAGTATGTATGGCCGCAGCTGTTGGCTCTTCGCTCTGGATGGGGAGGAGGCTTCCCTTTTGGATTAATCACTTTATGAGCTGCAATAACACCACAGCGGCTGTTCAACCCATCCTGCTCCTGTCGTTGGAGCACTGTTTCCGTTGGTTGGTCTCTGTTCGCTGGCTGCTGACTGCTGGCCAGTTGCCATTTAGTGGACTGCAATTAGCAGCAAATAAAATAATCTACGATTGTAATGGGCAAAAATGCTGCTCAGCGAAGCACAGCAGCTGGGGGCAGCGGCAACCGTTACCAAGCCACCGCGTGGCAATATTGGTAACAACCAATTACAGTACTTTCCCAAAAACAAAAAAAAAAAAAAAATAAAAATAAAAAAAATATTATTAAAATTTGTGGCTCATCCCCCACCCACCTAGTGCCATTTCCCTTTCCGCTGTCCTTTCTCCACACATACCGCTTATTAGGCCAATTGGAATTTATTGTTTTTACTGGAAGGGCAAACGAAGAAGAAGAAAAGAGTGAGTTGCTGAAAGAAGCCAGGATCTTGTGCTCTATCCCCATCCCCTCTCCCATCAATCTACCGCAGCCATTACCAGCCATTACCCTCTTGCCTTGATGAGGGGAAACCTTCTTGATCTGCGATTTTATCTTAACAGTATGCACTCAAAAGCGCGTTGATTCGTTGTGCTTAAGCCACGGGAGGGACTCTACAGCTTGTAATAGCTTTTTCCCATGACACTTACTTTCCCATGAAGACACATACACGGAGATGAAGAAATGGCTGTCGATTTTGTTTTTAAACGAACAAATCGAATCGAATACATCGGGCAGTTACATTTTCCCAAATTCAAAAAAACTATTTGCTTTGAGAAATCGAAACACTGAAGATCCAGTAGATCCAGACCCAATGCTGTATCCAGCATTCTGAATTTTGACTTGATTCATAAATTTATGATTTTATGTTGATGGTGCTATGATTAGCATCAGGATATACATATCTCTTGTACGATTGCCAAAGCCCCAGCCACAGATAAGTTTGTGAATTTTCGGACTCCTGTTCGACTATTTCCCAAATTTCCCTATAGAAAGTCTTCGCCACATGACAAGAACCATAAAATATGGTGCAGTTGACCACGCAAACGGACCGGCTCGGTCTGCTCACAGCGTGGGCGATGCGGTAGGAGGCGGCACCTTGTTGATGGGTGTCGAAGCATGCATAAACAAAAATGGGGCATTGTGGGTTAGAAATAGCTTCACATTCTTCTGGCCGCCGGGCCGAGCAAAATGGCAGCAGATACAGTAGACGGCCAACACACAATGGGCACAATGCGCAATCTGGTGTCATTTACCTTATAAGAGGCGTAATTTGAAACAATGGCGGTGAAATGAGGAACTTAGAAAACTTAAATAGTTTGAAAACTTGCCAAGTGACAGTACAAAAATTCATTAGAATCGGCCAACTATATCAGCTGATCGAAACATGATTAGATGACGCAGTTTGGTCATTTCGCCCACTGTGCAAACGAAAAATAAAATAAAAATGTATCACAAAAGGGTTGGCCAGGCCCGCCGGGATATTATGGAGGGGGCTAAGGGAAAAACTGGGTTCGGGGCTGGCACTGTGGCTAAGCCTGGGGGGTAGCTATGAGCCCAGTGAGTTATAAAAATCAATAAAGTCAACTCTGCCGCCCTTATCCCGCTCTCTGACCGGCACTCTGAGCCTGACTAAGTCATCAATGGCCAGGTGCGCTCCACTGCCTCGTTATGCCTCTTTCAGGTGAGAAAATTTAAGTTGGCCAACAATTTCCAGCTAACAAGCTACAAATTTCATATCCAAAACCACCCACATCAACCCCGAAACAAAGGGGCAAAAAGTCTATGACAAACTATCCCATATCTTGTACATAGGTATGTAAATTGTTGATGTATATGTGTTAGCCCATCTTTTTGCCAGTGCACTATGGGTAAAGCTTCCCTTTTAATGGAACAGATAGTACTAACATACAATTATGCTGTTTTTCTGAATTTGAAAATTGGCTTATGTTCTAAAATTATAATACTGGATAGTTTAAATACTTTATACTCTTTGTTTTTCTTACTTGTTACGTTATTTTATTGTATTATTATTATTTCTACAGCACCACAAAAACCATAAAATATATATATATATATATACATAAGCTTGAGCAATACACATATGTTACTATTTTTTGGCTAATAAGTCATTTGATAACACTACTCGACAAAATTGAACTTTTTATTTAGGCTGTGAACCAAAATGACTTTTTCTGATAGATTTCGGGATTTAAAAATTTTTGTAGTACTTTATTATTTTTTTTATGGTGTCATTTTTTTGTAAATAATTTTTAAAATCTGGTATTTTTTTCATGGTTTTTTTCAGAGGTAGTGCTTTTTTTCACATAACTTAAGTATCTTATATCTGGTTGCATAGAATAGCTGCAGATACAAAGGGTCTGGGTCCGATTTATAGCTGCATTTGTCAGCTTTTCAGAACTGTAAAGTTCTATGCAAGCAGATATAAGATACTTAAGTTATTTGAAAAACAAAACTACACAAAAAAAAACCATAATTCGTTAAAAAATTTAAAGCCCCGAAATCTATAATAAAAAGTTATTTTGGGCCACAGCCTAATTCTAATGTTGACTAGTGTAATAAAACATTTGATTAGATGCATGTAAAGTTTATTATTATAAGCATACATATAGCACTGTGGGTGTATTGGTATATGTACTCTTTGAATATGTTTGTTAATTGCAACATCCTTGCAGCGTTGTCTTCTGGACGACTCCGTAAGGTCGCTTAGTTAGCATGGGCTTGTACGAGAATAAACGAGAAGGAACGTGTAAGTCGCTTCTGTGGACGCGACTCTACTTTTATACCCGTACTCAGTCAGTATATAAATTTTGTAAGCTTATGATTTATGTAAAATTTTGAAAAAGTGTGGCAGAGTGTGTGCGAGCGGAAAAGAGAATATGCATAATAAGAATAGCGTCAGCAGCGCCGGAGGAGGTGGGGGAAGCAACTGAAAACGGACAGATAGACATGGCCATATCGACTCGGCTATAGATGCTGATCAAGAATATATATACTTTATGGGGTCGGAAACGTTTCCTTCTCTGCGTTACACACATCCACCTTTACCAAAAATACAATATACCCCTTAACTCTTTTTGAGTACGGGTATACAAAATATGATGCACATACAATTCTTTGTATTAGCCTGCTTGAAGAAAAATTGGATCACATTATTATTAGAAGAATATCAGGCCCGTTGTCTACTGATGACTCAACGTTGGTTTTTATTTCGTTTGTACGTGTAAAGATAAAAATGTATTCTAAAAGTTTCGCTAATTTTAACCCGGTCAAGGAATGCCACCCAGATTCATAACTTTAAACCATTCTGCATGTTGGCAAGCTCACTTCAGCTTGGGTTTTTTAAAGAAAGTCATTGGGAAGGATAAGGATATCCTAACAAATCGAACTACATATAAAAATGACCAGAAAATTTGCCGAATCTCGGCCAACGGTGTAATTGTAAGCTTTTATTACAGTGGAATTAGGTAACGTAACTCCAGTAACGTTCGTCAGATGCTTCAGCGGACTTATAACAAAAAAATAAAGGTTTTTACATTTAATAAGTTAGAAAATGAACACCACTAATTTCATGTATTAGCACAAATAACTTGTATGCGATAGTCTTGCCCAATTCGCAGAGTTTTGCAATTTTGTACCCCAACCTCGAAACTTCTGTTTTATTTAACGCAACTTTAGGTACAATTTTTGCTTATTCACGCACATTCGTAGGCATTGCAAGTGGTAGAAAGGTCCTAGCGCACATTTTGATAAGCCCTATAACTGGTTCCCTGGTCGATTTTGGGCAACTGTTTGTTTTCGAAATTTTTTCAAGGAGTAATGCATTCGCACGAGACAAAAACAGAAGTGGCTTTCGCGGCGATCAATTCCAACTCAGATTTCAGCGAAAGTTGAGGCAATATATTGTGCAAATTTCTAATGAATGTTTTGCATTGATGTATAAAAACATGACTATAACGAGGAGAAACGTTGTAAGAAAACCGTACTCA
This sequence comes from Drosophila obscura, assembly GCF_018151105.1. Lineage (NCBI taxonomy): Eukaryota > Metazoa > Arthropoda > Insecta > Diptera > Drosophilidae > Drosophila > Drosophila obscura. Next base: position 3,055,718 of record NW_024542867.1, on the reverse strand, counting down.
GTCAGCTTATACATATGTGAGGTTATGATTAATGTGAAATGTTAAAATATGATATCAGTTTAAGTTTTTAGCTACATTTGTCATCTACATGTTAAATCAATTTTCCTCCGCCAGTGCACAGGGCAGAGAGTGTGCGAGCGAGTAAGGGAACGAGTAGCGCTGCAGCACTGAAAGGGGGTTGGGTATCTGATCTAAACTTGATTTGGCAATCTGGTAGATATGGTGCGTACTGCGTTTTTAGTTTTCTAGCATCTTCAAGACTGTGATGGCACTTATAGGTCGGAAACGTTTCCTTCTCTGCGTTACACACATCACCTTTTACCACTTTTAATCTAATATACCCCTTAACTCTTCGAATACGGGTTTAAAATACAAAAAAAAAATCTAAAATTAGTGTAAATTAGATACCTCTTAATAAATTTTGACAATAATAATGCGACTTATACGGAAATATGTTCTCTACATTTAATTTGTTGGTATCGGTTGACCTCGTCATAGAAATGCCTATATGGGCAGTTCCATTCTGGCGTTACGATACATTTGTAACACAAAAAGTTTGAAAAAAACATTGAAAAAGACAAAATTTGGAAAAAGATTATCCTTCTTGAATGGTAATTGGGTAGCCCTTTATTTACCAAAAATAATCGAGGGTACGGTTTAAAAGCTATATCTAAATATGACCTGAAGTTGCGTTACATGAAACAGATTGTTCCAACAGGAACCATTGATTTTTCAATGATTTTGTATCCATGTACTAAAATTTTGTTTACTGTTGGAGACATGGTGTACCAAAAGTAGTTAGCCGTATAAATAGTGAAAGTTTCAAGACAGAATATTTTGAATTTCGCTAAATGTATAGGGTAATGACAATTTATGGCAAGCAGAATTACGTGTAATAAAAATCAGTTATATTAAAAAGCTGGGTGGGCTTTGCCCCACACATTGGACCCGACTGGCAGGATTTTGTTCCTGTTAATATATTTAATACCTTGCCGTCGATAAGTGTGAGGTGCCCATCGAATTTTACAAAAATTGTGTGTGATTTCTTAGTATGCACCTATATGAATCCGATGATTGTCCAAGGTTTCCTTCTCTTATATTAGAAGAAAAAAAAAGAGACGTTGATTCTTTAACATACGCAATTTTTAGAGGACGGCAAAATGGACTGAGGCGATTTATACAACCAAATAACTCTTTGTTTTTTATGCATAATTTTTATTGGAATCATTGAGGTCACAAAAAGAGAATAATCTAAAGTTGGAGACTCGGCTATGCTAAATTTTTGTTTGTATAAACTGTGACCAGTAAGACCCATCGAAACCGTATCTAAAAAAAAGTATACACTGAGTAACGTCTGAAAGTATTTCACAGACTTCCCCTTGCATTAATAATATTCGGGAAGCGGTATGGTTCAACAAGTTTAGCAAGAAAACTTTGGCTTCATTTTCGGTCCATGCTATTCCAGCAGGTTTACATTTTAGATTCTCCTCAGCTATTTTTGAATAAGGAGGTAAATATCGGCGCCATGTTTCTTACTTAGTTGTTTTACATTTATGTATTGCTGCTTAGTCAAACCATTTTCCATAAAAAAAGCGAATGCCTACTCAGAAGTTATTGCACTTGGAGCAACCGATTCAGTCGTAGAAGTTTTTTTATAATTTAATTTTCATTTGATTTTCTTGCTAAAATGCTAGCAGTGTGTAGCAACAAAGGAGTTGAATTTTGTTTTTCTACCGCAAGTTCAGAAACTAACTTTATTTTAAGTCGCTTACCAGCAGGGGATTCATTTCTATCATAAAGCTCTATTTTCATATTACCGCTTTATGTTTCGGCAACATCTTGGCAAATGTTTATTGATGTAATAAATAAACTTTGTAATTTGATTTGATATTATTTTGTGCATTGTTTTATCAAAGTGATCGCCATTTAATTCTTCGAATATTTAACTCTTAAGGGCTTCTCGCGAGCGGTTGTTGCTTTCCCAAACTTCGAGAAGAGCCCCGTGGCCAAACTCATATGTTGCTAGATAAACGAAATTTTTGCGAAAAGGAGCAAAAAGGAACAAAAATGGTTAGTTTTCAAAAAGTGACTTTGTTGCTGTGGCAACTCTACAGGGCTGCCACCAATAAATTTAGGAAGGCGTTTTTTTGCAACTGAAGATATCTAGATTCGAGTAATATGGGTTATTCCTAAAAATCAGTTTTTTCACCCATACTGCAGTGGTTGGAACCAATAAAATGTTTCATTTTGCCTACTGTCCACGCACACAAACGCATTTCAAACCATGTGATTGTGTGCGTGCCGACCACTGACCACCTTCCAGTAAGTTCAACTTAATGCCAGTGGAACGCGACAGAAAGGCAAAAAAAAAAAAACTACAGTTTCGTCAAAAAAATCGCTATAAGCTTTTTGATACGGAGCTTGCTTATAGCTTATAGTCTGTATAAGAATAGTGCATTGATTCCTGCAGAACCGTAGACTCTTGACTGTACCCTATTTGTTAAGAGTATATTATTTCCCAGGAGATTCCAACTGTGCCCTTTCTCATTAATTAATTTCGTATCATTTTACAGTCAATTGATTGACAATAGTCTGGGGACGATTACTTTTCCCTGCCACTGCCACTGTCACTGCGTCTGTTGAGTGTCCTGAAACAGTCCGGATGCCGCAGCTTCGAATACGGTGTGTGCTCGCTGGGAAAACCGAGTATGATGGGAAAAGCGTAATGTACTTATCGGGCGAATAAAAATCAATTTTCCGTGACCGCACCAGGGCAAATAAAATACGCCCAGCAGAGGGGAAATCGAAGAAAATTGTCTTCTTTTTAGAAGATGGGAAATATGAAGTGTGGGGGGTGAAATGGGAACCAAAGAACGGCGCATGCTGCTGCATAAACCGGACGATGGGAATCAGAATAAATTCATTTGCATATTCTCGAGCTACTTTGCATAGCATACCATGATTTCATTTTTTTTCATGTCGCCTCTGACCGAAAATATTTGTTTTAATAGCCAATATGAACATACATACATACTCGTACATACATATGTATATGTCTGCAACGAAAAGGGCTCGTTCCAGCAAACACCAAAAAAAGAGTAAAGCATAAGTAATTTATGCAAGGGCTGAGAGTGTGTAATCTGCTACAAAGTGCTACAAAGATTTATAGCCAACCATTTTCATCGGCAGGCGCAGAACTAGAGTAGGAGAAGGAGAAGGGGTAGGAACTATGGAGACCAACCGACTTGTAATATACGTAATAATAGCAATAATAATTTGCAAAACCCTTTCGGCTTTTGTCGATTTTACTGCTCAATTTGATGACCAGGGCCAGTGGTAAGACCACCGGATGCCAGTTCCCGCAGTAGCATCCACAGCTAGCCCCACCAAGACGCATAAAAGTCAATTGTCTGCAACAAATTGAACATTTTTATAGTAGCTCTCCTTTAGGATTGAACAGTGAGCCGCACTCGTTTGCCCGATGGAGGCGGTGCAATATTACATTTCGCATGCGGAATGAGCTCTCTTGCCGGAGTGTTTGACATTCTTTAACCTTCTCGGATTCGTTTGGTTGGGGTGACGGCGACGGTGATGCAACTCATCCTTTAGTTGCTGATGAATATCAGCCAATTAATGGAGATATAGTCTGGAACTACGAAATCTCGCTTAAGAGAAGGTCTAAGGGCTTTTATTACACACATCGGGTTTTTCCTCTGCTCTTACGCTGATCTCTGATTCTTGTCGCCTTTAGTCGGGTGCCTTGAAGGGCCGGCTTAGGCCTTTCATTTTCCAGCTATATTATGTGTGTAGATTCCTGCGATTACACTAGGACGTTGAAAGGAATTGACTGGCACCATCAAGTGGACCAAGTGGACCAAGTGACACCAAGCCCAACCTTGTTATGTATGCAGAAAAAATCGTCCTTAACGTATGCAATGTTTCTTTATTCCATGACTTATGTACAGTAACCTGAACTTTTCAGAATAGGTGAGCTTGATTTTGGTAAATTTTCCGTAATCAAGAAACAGTGAAATCTCACAAATTAGATATCTCACATATTTGAAATGTACAGAAATTAGAACCGGCCATTTTAATGTGTTGAACTGAAGCTCAAAACTAATATTGAAACATGTAAGCAACAAAATATGTCTAGAAATTAGTAGAACCCAAAGAACAAAGAGGTTCCCGTTTAACTGCAAAAAATCAAGTCATTGAAGCCATTGAATTTCAGCAAAACCTGAGGCAATATTAAAACATTTTTCATATATGGGATAGTAGTGAAACAAAAACAAAAGGAAGAATATATACAGTCATGTGATTAATAATAAGGACACTTGGCCATGCTTCAGAAAATGCTCTATAAAATGACTATTTTCTGGAATTTTGCGGTGATCTTAATTTTTATTAGTAGATTTATGTTTGCACTCCATAAATAAAAAGTAAAAAACCCAAGTATAATGGTGAAAAAAATAATAAAAAATTTTGTTCGGTACGTCATCGACTTTTGGCTGTGCGAAATAATAGGGACACCGAAACAAAACATGTTATATTTCGTAAAAACAGCATGTTTCCAAGAGGTGTTTGGTCTTAAACTAATGATTGTAATTAGTTTTAGTAATTTTAGATATAAAAACATCCATAAAATGAAGTTTAGATATTAGAGATGGTAAGGGACTTGCTTAGAAGTACCCAGATACCCATGGACATGAAAAAGTCCACAAAAATGGATTTTCGTAACGGAATATTTGCTGAAACCTTGACGTTTTCCAAGGAAAGTAATGATAATGCAATAAAACATACTATTTAAGAGGAAACACTGGAAAAAAAATCAAAAATATTCCGAATTCTGGAGAAAAATGTGATGAGATTCGTGAGGCAAGACCCATTTAAAAATTCTTATAATTAAAAAAAAATATTCTATGGAGGCAAACCCTTCTAAAATATGAATAATACTTGAAGCTAACAATCCAAAGTCCGGAGACCCCAAAAAGTTCCGTGTCTGTTAAATAGGGGATACCAAAGATGGCGATGGTCGCTGCGGACCATGAACCATGGGCCTGAGAACTAATATCTTTCAGTCGTTAAGCTGTAGATACAAAGGGTCTGGGTCCGATTTATAGCTGCATTTGTCAGCTTTTCAGAACTGCAAAGTTCTATGCATCCAATATATAAGATACTTAAGTTATGTGAAAAATAGAAGCACTACCTCTGAAAAAAAACTATGAAAAAAAATACAAGATTTTAAAAATCTTAAAAAAAAAAATGATAAAGTACACCAACAATTTTAAATCCCGAAATCTATCAGAAAAAGTCATTTTGTTTCACAGCCTAAATAAAAAGTTCAATTTTGTCGAGTAGTGTAATTTGACAGACTTTGAGATGTGTATCCAAGGCGGCAGCAGCTTGAACCAGTTGGGAGTTCGAGGAACATAAAATTTAATATAAACATAGTTAAAATAAATAAATAAAAAGTTTTTCCATTTGATTTTAAAACCAAACTTTCAAATCAAGTCATAATAATATTCAATTAAAATATGGAGCATATCAAATTTCAAATTTAATATATTCAGGCAGGCACCGGTTTTCACTTTCACAAAAAAAATGTGATTTACTTATCACTCCCGCACTCGTAAAACGCAAGACTTTTCCGTTTTCAAAACGGCAACAAATTCCTCGCTGAAATGAATTTTAAACGGCTTTTTATACAACTGAACTAATCTTAAGTGCAAAAGGCAAAAAGATGACTTAATTATGGATTAACATGAAATTGACACCATTACCATTGCAATTGAGCTTGTGCCCTTTTTAAAAATAAATAATAGCGGACCCGGCGAACGTTGTATCGCCCAATTTTAACGCCTTCAGATAAACTCCACATTGATTAATCCAACAGACTACCAAAGATTGGCTTTGCGATTTATTGTATGAATGCAGCTCTCCAGCGATTTGATCTTGAATAATGGAATTCAAGGTATCGACATCCTTCGTCTCGACCCGTCTGTCGATTTTCCGGCAGTAACCTAATTTTTCAGCTGCGCCTTTTTATCCGTTTGCTCCACATGAAAATCATTTCTAGCGGACCCGACAGACGTTGTGCTGTCTTAACTATAAATATTGATTTCGAATTGGTATAATTAACTAAAAAATATTTCAATGCTTTATGATAAACAAAAGTCTTTGTTTTTTTCTCTGCCGCGTATGTAAATAGTTTGGTTTGTACTCCGACACGGGAACAGGCGACATATAACTGGCCACCTGAAAAACATAGATTTTCAAGATTAATGCCACAAATAATTACCGACTGCCCTTGAGATTCATTTATCGACATTGCAAATGCTAGCCTCACTGGAAACTGTAACCGTTTAAAGTCGAATGGCATTTCGTTCGAAATCAAAGGAATCCGTGGAATCAAAACGTCTTCTCCTTTATATTTCTCTTTCAAAATTGTGGCTTCGATGACGTTGTTCATTAATTTCTTCACCGCAAGTCGGGTGCCATTACAAAGAAGTGGCTGATTTGTATTCCGCAACATAATGATTACCGATCCGATTTCAAGATGCAGATTATGAGGTGGTATTCCGGGCAATTCCAGGGAATTTAAGAACTCCGTGAGATAGTTGACAACATCAGCAGCTATCTTATTTTGAATCTGGAAACTCATTTCGTTGACATCAGCGTTTTTTGCAGCCAATATAACTTATTCGCTCAACCATACATGATTTTTGTAATTTTGAGCAATGTTTGGGAAAACCTTCTGGATGAGTTGTGTCTTTGTTTCAGTAAAGTTACAAAAAATTGGTAGGAAATGTGATGTATCCAGAGGATGAGTCAACAGGTATTTCTCCATTACCAATATCGAGCAATTTTTTGGAAAAAGCTTCTCCAGATTGCTCGTTCTGCAATTCGACTCGCATGTTTATATTAAATTTTGGCGTTTTAACGTCTTTCCATAAGACGGATGACTTTAAACATGCGTTAAGTTCGTCGGCTGGTGTTGATCGTGGTCCTGCTAATTAAATCAGTGCACCACCAAACCGGGTTTGCTTCTTTCGGAAATCTTTCAACGTGCGGTCTTATGCTTCCAATGATTTTTTATGTGCCATCGTGCACTCATCCCAAACTATTAATTTGCTCTGTTGCAAAACTTTGGCCATCGCAGAATTTCTCGAAAGGTTGCAAGCTGGTGTTTCATTCATGTGCATGTTTAACGGCAGCTTAAGTGCGGAATAAGCTGTTCGACCGCCCTCCAACAACGTAGCTGCAATACCCGACGAAGCAAGTGCAAGTGCGATACCATTTTGCGATCGAATCGTTGCCAAAATCAACGAGATCAAAAACGTTTTTCCAGTCCCATCGGGATCATCTAAGAAACAAAATCCGCCAGTTATATCGTTCACTACTTTCATTAGCGTACCGTGGACATATTATTGTTGCTCATTTAAAAGGGGAACGTTTCTTTTAACGGTTTCTTTTAATGCTTCGGAATCATATTACATTTCGCGTCTCAACGCATTTGGCGATTGGGCGCTGTCATTCCTAACTGTATTAATACTTTATTGGCAAGCATCGAGCACATGTCTTCAATTAAAATTAATGATTTATTGTACATTTCTTCATTTAGTTCGTTCTCTTTCGTAGTGACCAGACGTGTTTTTATTTTGCGCTCCGCATTTTCCTTTTGTTTAACTTAAACAGCCGGTGTTTTTATCTATAATTTAACTCTCTAACTAACTTACATTAAAATCATACTTTTACCGCGGGTGCATGCCTGATAATTGTGTAAAAAAGCAACTTATTTAATAAATTTTGTGCGTCGGTTAGTCGTGTGTTTGTGTTGTTGCTTTTCGTAAGTACGCCCTCTCATTACATTTAGCCGCTCTTTGTCGTAGTTATTGCCGTCTATCACTCTCTCTATCACCTAACTCTCAATAACTGTTCTTTCGCTCTCGCTCTTGTAACTTTTTGTGCAGTAACGCTCTCACCTATAGGCTGTTGCTGCAACCACTTCTCCTCTCTCATCGTTTACCGATTTCGCTTTAAGCATTGCTTAGAGCATTTTCTCTGAACAGTGGTCTGATTGCTATTTGTTTTGAACTTTTTTTTCCCAAAGTAAAAAAAAATAAAAGACATAAATATGGAATTTTCTGTCGTCTGTGCCAAAAAAACCTGCAAGAAGCAGATCACCCATGACCAGCCCAATATCCCCTGCTGGCTTTGCTAAAGCGTAGTGCACGCAAAATGTGTAGGGAGCTCGGGCCGTGTAGGAGACGCCATTTCCCAAAACAACGGCCTACATTATAGTTGTGAGGAATGCCGTGCTGTGGAAAACGACATGCGTTCGTTCATGAGGCAGACGCGGAGTGGCTTCAAAGAGCTGATCGTAGGCTTTAAACAGCAATATGATCGGCTCTTGGCCATGAACACTCAGTTCAGCAGTTTACAGCTGCTGGCTGAGTCTCCGAGGCGCAAGAAGTCTACTCCGCGGGACTTGCAAGTGCCGACTACCTCATGTCCGCCGGCATCTGAAAAACTTACTCCGACCACTCCCTTAGTGCAGCAGTTGATTACGTTTGCTACTCCAAGGGCAACGATCGCTGCTGGTGATGCAGATTCGGGAGCCGAATGCGTCACTTCGGAGAGTTTGCAGTTAAAAATGTCTGTAGAGTCCGTGTCCATCGAGTCCGCACCCTTAACTATCCCCTCAGTTTCGCTCCCACCAGCTAATAGATGTCCAGGACCACCGGATACTGCCATCACAGGTACTAGGCCAGTGGTGCCAAAACCACTGGTAGGAGTCCCACCAAAGCGACAAGTTTTTGTCTCGCGGCTAGCCCCTGACCTCACATCCAATGATGTGACCGCTTTTATACAAAGAAAAATAAAAGCCGTTGGCTTAAAGGTGGAAAAATTTAACTTTTCTTACGCCAGGGAGATATCTTCCTTCAAGATAAGCGTCTCCCCAACTCAATTTGAAACCATTTGTTCCGCCAAGTTTTGGGCAGAGCATTTGGTGGTTAAAGAGTTTAAGGCTAAGAAAAACAATAGGCCCCCCATTACTCTTCCTAGCATTCAGACCAGTGCTCCATCTCCATCCTCATCTTCCACCTCTACTTCCACCCATCCAAAAAACTAACTTCTTCTCTTATAGTTACCTACCAGAATGCTAGAGGTTTGCGTAGTAGGCTCAGCACTCTTTTCCTTGAGAGTCTCGCATTCTCATCCCACGTTATTGTGTTCACCGAGACCTGGTTAAAGCCGGACATCCTTAGTTCCGAAGTTTTGGCAGGTCGGTACACAATTTTTAGAAATGACCGTTTGTCTCGACGTGGAAGTGGGGTCCTTATTGCAGTGGACTCAAACTTCACGTCGGAACATTTCATGGTCCAGGTTCAACAAGACCTGGAATTCCTGTGAGTAAAACTGATTCTCCCATTTTCATTACTTGCTCGTATATTCCACCTTCCTCGGATATCTTAATATACGAGCATCACCTGTCCGCTTTAAAAACAGTTTCTTCCTCGCTATCAGATAAAGACCATATGATAGTTCTTGGTGATTTCAATTTGCCAGGTACTGTTTGGTCTTCGGTAAACGAGTCTGTCATGTCATGACATGACTTTATCGACGGCTTGCTAGACCTATCCCTGTCTCAAGTCAACCACGTGAAAAATTCCTTGGGTGGATTGCTTGATCTGTGCTTTGTGCTTCCGCTCAGTATACCTGAAGACTCCTACCATCCTACATTCGAAGTGTCAGTCGATATTGGCCCTACTGTATTGGATCGAATGGGTAGGCTATCTGAACGTGTCCGCTGCTTTCGTAAAGCCGAGTTTACGAAGCTTAATAACCTTATTAGGGATTTTGATTGGTCCGCTCTGTACTTGTGCACTGACGTTATGAAAGGCACAAACATTTTTTACAATGTACTTGACACATTTTTTGATTCTTGTGTCCCACTTTCTTGTCCGGTTAGATCTGGAAAGCCTCCTTGGTTTACCAAAGAGTTATCCAGTCTAAAAAATTTTAAATCAAGACATTATAAAAAATTTCGAGAAGTTGGTTCTCCCTCTTCTCTTTCTCACTATGTAATAGCTAGGTCTAATTTCTTCTAAATTCCGTTCTTAACGCTCAATGCTATAAAAACTACCTATCTCGATGCAGGATACGATTTTCACAGGACCCTAAACACTTTTACAGCTTCGTAAATAGTAAGCGTAGAACGTCCGCACATCCATCCTCGGTGTCTTTTCTCAATATGTCAGCAAACAATGATCAGGCAATTGCCGATCTTTTTGCCAAATTTTTCCAAACAACCTATTCTCATGAAAGCTACTCTGGTCAGCCGTATCCATAAAGTTTACCAAGGTCGAATGGCATTTTCAGCCCCTTGTTAAATGAAATCTCACTGCTTCATGATCTTCGACTAGTTAAGCCGGTGTTTTCACCAGGTCCTGACGGAGTTCCCAGCTGTGTACTCAGGTACTGTGCCGACGCTCTATGTGGATTACTATTCACCCTATCCATTAACTCGTCATGCTTCCCCCCCATCTGGAAGGAATCTTTTATTATTCGGCTCCATAAGAAGCTATTAAGCTATTCCTAAAATGTTTGAAAAAAATGTAACTCCTCATTTGCAACATCTGTGCAAATCACTTATATCTCCGTCTTAGCACGGATTTATAAGGCGGCGATCAACAACCACAAATTTATTAGAGTTTACCTCTTTTATCATTAAAGGCTTCCAAGGTAACTCGCAGACGGATGTCATTTACACTGATTTCAGTAAAGCATTTGATTCTGTAAACCATTCCCTTCTAGCACAAAAACTTGACCTTTTAGGGTTTCCGCCTAATCTTTTGAGATGGATTTCTAGCTACCTTCGTTCTAGGTCTCAAAGAGTCCTCTTCCAAAACTCCTTCTCTTCACCAGTTAAGGTTACTTCTGGAGTACCACACTGCAGCCATCTAGGCCCCCTACTATTCACACTCTTTATTAATGATCTGCCTTCAGTATTAACAAACTCTCGAGTACTCATGAATGCGGATGATGTTAAACTCTGCGTCCAGTATAAGGACATTACATTTCACTCTCGCTTGCAAATCGATCTCAGTAACTTTCAGTCATGGTGGTTTGCAAATATGTTACACCTAAATGCCTCGAAATGCAAAGTAATGACATTTCATCGCTCCAGCCGCTTTTGGCTCCTTATAGCCTCTGCGGTGGTTCTCTTGAGAGAATTACCTTGGTTGATGATCTTGGTGTTAAATTAGACCCAAAGTTAAAGTTTTCTGAACACATTTCTACCATGGTAAATAAAGCCATGGGTGTGCTTGGGTTTATAAGGTCAAAGATGGTCAAAGGAATTTGACGACCCCTATATAACGAAGACTCTCTACATCTCGCTTGTTCGTCCGATTTTAGAGTACGGCTCTTGTGTATGGTGCCCCCAGTACGAAGTACACCAGGACCGTATAGAATCAGTCCAGAAAAACATTTTAATTTTTGCTCTGCATGGCCTTAACTGGGATGCAGGTGTGAGACTGCCATCTTATCCTCGTAGATTGCTTTTAATAAACCTTCCAACCTCAGTTAGTCGTAGAAAAATGCTTGTGGTGATTTTTATGCACAACCTGATCAAGGGTGACGTAGATAGCCCTGACTTGTTGAGCCGCATAAACTTTACTATTCCTATTAGATCTACTAGAAACTTCATTCCTTTGTTCCTTCCGCTTTGTAGATCGAATTATTCCTTGCACGAACCATTTAGGGTACTTTGCTCGGACTTCAATTCCCTCTACCACATAATATCAACTACTAATTCCCTTCCTTTTCTTAAATCACTAATACTAACATACCTTTCCCGTAATTAGTTATATTTCTTAGCTATCTTTGCATGTTTAGTTCTTTGAGTTGTGTTTAGCTCTAATTTTCCTCAAATTTTAGTCTAACACCTATCTTTCCTGCATGCTCGCGATCGGTTCGGTAACACGCGTCGCGCGTCATGCGGCTGCGCCCCTCGGTCGGTTGGGCGGGAGGAGGGCTGCGTTTCTGCCTGGGTTCCGCGCGTAACAGGCTTCGGCTTGGTGTAGCATGGGCCACTTGATGGTGCAGTCATTGCATATCAACGTCCAGGCATTGAATTTATTTGCAAATTATCAGTGTTCTTGGAAAGTCATCATTCTGGCACATTTCAATGAAGCTGGTCAATGCTGTCGATGGCGGCCTCTGAATTCTTTGTAATACGTTTATCGTTGTAAAGTACACCCTTTGACCATTTTCCAGATGTACGGCCAAGGGAACAACAGTGGTGTGTCTCTCATGTATTGGAAATGAAAAAAATACGCAACACCGCCTTATTACTACTGACATAGCGTCCCATTTGAAAATGAGTGATCTCATCGTTTGAATTTTCGGCAGAAACTCCGAACACGGCCATGTCACCTCCTTTGTTCATAATATATAATATTCCACAGGGACCATTAGAAATAATTTAATATGGCGGTTAATTGTTCTTAAAATTTTTAGCTTTCCGCGCAATTTTCTGAATTTATTTTTTCATAAGAACCTTCTCCTGACAATAAAAAACACAAAAAACAAGAAGGAACGTGTGAGTCGCTTCTGGGGATGCGACTCTACTTATACCCGTACTCAGTCAGTATATACATTTTTTAGCATAAGATTTTAGAATGTTAGAATTTAAAAAAAAAAATGTACATTTTAAATTTTTTTGATATATCTGCTATCCACATCTACATACATCTATAATGTTTTTTTTACATCTAACATGTAGATTATAGATGTACCATTTATATTCTACATCTCCTCCGCTAGGGGTTGCTCGCACATTGAACGCGGCAGAGTGTGCGAGCGAGAAAGAGAATGAGCAGCGTTTCTCTTGCTGGAGTGGGCGGGGGAAGAAACTGAAAATGAATTTCTTCATTTTGGCTATAATTATGATCCGATCTGATTCAGATTCGGCAATATGGTAGATATGGTCATTCTCTACGATACTGCGTTTTTAGTTTTATCGTATCATTAAAATTGTGCCTGGCACAGATTTTCGTTCTTTGTGTGGTCGGAAGGGGGCGGGGCGAAATTTTGAAATACACTTGTAGCAGTGTGATATCACATGAGTCTGGAAACAAAATTTGGTTGCTCTAGCTTTTATAGTCTCTGAGACGGACGGACAGACGGACATGGCTATATCGACTCGGCTATTGATGCTGATCAAGAACATATGTATGTATATACTTTATGGGGTCGGAAACGTTTCCTTCTCTGCGTTGCACACATCCACTTTTACCACAAACCTAATATACCCCTCAACTCTTTTTTGAGTACGGGTATAAAAACTTGGAAAGTTTTTGTTTTCTATCTTTTTTGTGCATTAAAAGCGTGCGAACGTACGTTCTCGACCCGCGGATATGCCCTTATGTATAATATTGAATGCTTGCGATCGTACTTTGGCGGTGTTGCCAGAGAGAATTTGGCACCGAATTTAATGGCAACGATCGTGGAACTTTTGTTCTCTCCTCTCTTCGTTGGACGGCCGCTTCTAGTCACTATTTCTGTTATGGGCTTTTGTAGCTTTACAGACTCTGCTGCTCTCTGTGGCCTCCCACCAAATCGCACATACTAAAGATCATCTGTACACCGATAGAAAGAAGCCCTGAAATTTTAATATTTTCACTTAGATTTTAATATTTATGCCATTGATTTTCATCCAAGAGTGGTTGTATTAAAATTGAATATTTTTCACTTAAATTTTGATATTAATATAGAAATATTTAATTTGAATATATTTCATATTCAAATTTAATATTTTTCATATTTAAATTTAATATGTTTAATATTTAAATTTAATATGTTTCATATTTAATGTTAATATGCTTCATATTTAATGTTAATATGCTTCATATTTAAATTTAATATGTATGTTTAATATTTAAATCTAATATGTTTCATATTTATATTTATTCATATTTATTTATTTGTTCATTTTTAAACTAATTGGTTATTATTTTGCGAACTACAAATTACATTTCAAGTCCTCATGGTGTGAATTGGTTAAAGTTTTCAACTAGAAATAATCGCAACATGAGTAGAACGGCATTGGTTGTGATTATGCCCCTGCGCTAAGATAATTTTACTGTGTATTCAAGGCAGCAGCAGCTGGAACCAGTTGGGAATTCAAAGGGACATAAAAAAATAATATAAACATAGTTAAAATAAATACAAAAAATATTTGATTTCATTTTATATGGAATATCTAAAATAAAAAGTTTTTCCTTTTGATTTTAAAACAAATATTTTGAAATTTTATTATATTATAGTTATTTTGAAGTGCTTTGTATTTGGATTAAATATGACCGTATTAAAAAAGCATTTTTAATACATTTATATTTGAATCAAAGTGAATTCTATTAAATTTTACTATGTTTGTATTTAAAAATCGCATTTTAAATTCAAATATGATTGTAGTTATTTTTACTATGCCTTTTTTCTATCAGTGTACATTCTCGTACATACGTACTTATAGCATATGTTGTATGCTATCGTTAACAATAACAATTTTGTGCATAAAAGAGTACTATATGACTGAAGTTCTGTAGCCTTGCAGTCTCATGAAATATAAAATGAAATTTCACATATGTACATATTTTTTCCTGAATTCTACTTACACTTAATATTTATGGCATAGCTGCACTTAATTAAATCTATGGAAAGCAACTAAAATAAAACTCTTTGATATGGTCCGCACCCCACGGCCCCTAACCGCTTTGGTTAAACTTTGTTTTCTGGACACTCCATGTGCTATAGTATATTACTTTGGCTCGGCTTCCGGCACGACAAAGTTATAATAGCCCTTTGGAGCAGTCCTCCAACCAAGCTTTCGAGGGGGTAGAATGGCGAGGGGCGAGGTACGACAGGGCAACTTCGCACCACCGCACTCACACTCAAACATGCGTGTAAGTAGGGTGCAACAGCAGTTACGTTATAGCCACGGGACAGGCAGCCTTCTGGCAAGCTAAGTCGCGGTAATGGTTGGTGGGCGACCGAATTCACTAGTTAACAATTTTGAACTATTAATACTACGTCTTGGTATTGAATCAACTAAGTCCTATCATCGTTTTAGGGGAATTTTTGACCAGGACTCTTTCAGGTCAGGCGACTGAGCAGGCCACTCCAAAAAGTTCACACAGAGTCTCCTGAACCAATCCGTTGATTTCTTGCTGGTGTATTTGGGGTTATTGTCCTGTTGAAAGCCCCATACGAGCGGCATTTCTTATTCTGCAAAGGGTAGCATTACTGTCTCCATGATATTCACGAGCACGTTCTGATCCATGATGGTTTTTATCCAATGTATTGGACTCACACCATAGTAGGAGAAGCAGACCCACACCATTATTGGCCGTGCCCTAATGCAAGCGAGCGTTCGATAAGAACGCGACAGATCGAGAAAGCGATATCGAAAGCGAAAGACGCGAGATAGGGGCTGTATAAAAATAAAGGCTTCTGCCGTTCTTAAGAATATAAGTTAACACATATTACAAGTTATCGCACCCCCTTAACTTCATCATCTTGCGCCACCCCACACATAACATCTTGCAGCGCTCAGTTCAGAAAGCTGACACAGCACTGACGCTGTTGTGGGCCGTCCCTCACTCCATTGGCCAACGGCCGTCGCCTGATTCTGGCGGATGTGCGGTGGTCAGCGAATTCCATTCTTGCATGAATGGTTCGCGAGCGGGGATCTGGGAGTAGTTTAGTTTAAGATTTGACAAATAAACGAACGGTTCGTTCACTTCTACTCCGACACATGTCGTAAAACATTTATTAACTTGATTATATCGTTGAGCCTTAAGGGCCAGCGAATGAGGGCAGTCACCCTCTCAACGTAATCTCCATAAGAAGACCCAGTTGCCAAACGGCACCACCGCCCGCTACAAGAGCGGGACACGGGAATCCGATCGCTGCCGCCGGAGCCGCAGCTCGGACCAACACCAATTCAAGCCACCTCCCCCGCTACCAGAGCGGGCCACCGGAAGCCGATCGCTGCCGCCGGAGCCTACGCACCGGACCGCAGCTAGGACTAACATAGATTAAAGTAATTGGCGCCCAACGGGATTGGAAATATCCTAAGAGAATCCACGTCCCCAAAAGATAAAACCATGTAAGTGACTGTTCGCAAAAGATAATGATTTTGAAAAAAGTAAAAGAGAGAAAGAAAAATAAAAAATTAAAAAGATTAATTAAAACCACTCAAGCTGCTGCGTGAAAACGCTGCTTGAAAAAACATAATAAATTTAAATATCTGACAGTGCAAGTGTGAACGTCACGCAATACAATAAGTTTTTGTTTTGAAACCGAATGAGTGCATCTGTGTGGTTAAATAAATGATCGCCCGAGTTTGTTCATTTGATATCTTGCTGTGTGGTTTGATTTTTTCTCAGTAATTGCCCATGAATTGGAGTTATAGGGAACAAAAAGTACAGTCCGATAGTGACGAAAGTTAGACCTGGGTATCGCCCCCCACAGCCGAAACAAAATCGGTCAGAAATGGATGCAGGAATGATAAAAGCATTGGTAGACGGCGCGATCGCCAACGCCTCGCCGAACAAGAACGGCGTTTAACACAGATTTCAGCAGTGAAATCCAAAGAATGAGGAATCAAGTGAATGCCCTAACTATAGAAACCCCTCAAGTAGAAACCTTTAAAAGAGTGACCATCGACCCTAACATAAAGTGCGAAGTTAAGTTAGACATTGTGAAATCGGTGCCGACCTTTAGCGGAAACCATGAGGAATATGTGTCGTGGAGGCAATCTGCCGTAGATGATACGAAGTCTTTAAAATTTATGTAGGTAGCCAGTCACACTACGAGGCTGTGGCCATTTTGAAAAACAAAATTTGCGGTACCGCGCGAGCGCTACTCACGTCCCACAATACCGTGTTAAATTTTGATGCATTCTGGCCAGGCTAGATTGCACATACGCGGACAAAACGTCCCTACGCGTACTACGTCAGAATCTGGAAATGGTTCGACAAGGTGACGCCGACCTTATGGCATACTATGACGAAGTCGAGAGGAAACTCACGCTCGTCACGAACAAAATAGTCATGTCCCGTAATGCGGACACGGCAACCATCCTGAATAAGGAGGTTAGGGACGACCCTCCACGCATTTATTGCGGGCTCAAACGGCCGCTCAAATCACTGGTGCTGCCAGCACAGCCAAACCTCCCGTCCGCGCTAGCGATAGCGCGGGAAGCCGAAAATAGCATTGAAAGAAGTGCATTCGCGGCATCCTACGCAAAAGCGATAGAGGACAAATCTATTGTTTACGAGGGCAACAAACGCAACAATAAATTTCAAGGCAAGCAATGGAAAGGTGAGGATAAAAATCCACACTTCATTCCTAAGCAAGGCCAAGGCAAGCCGCAAGAGGACAACCTCTGGCCAAAGCGCGGGGATACCGAAATTATTGACCAGAATAAAGTGCAGCCTATGGAGGTAGACCCTTCATTATCCAAATTTAGGCAGGACACAAGCTGGGGAAAGCCTCAAAGTAATAACAATTACAAAAGGCCGAATTCGTCCCAGCGTCAATCGGGGCAGAGACGCCAACGGGTAAATAACATAGTGCAGCAGGCCTATAACCAGGAAGAACAAGAGTACTCGAATACAGCCGAGGCCGCAGTCGCCGAGATCGACGAAGAAAACGACCCGACCGGCAACGACTTGCTTAATTTTTTAGACAGCGCTCCCATTGCCGTTCGTCGAGCGACAATTGGCGGGCAAAACACTAAAAATTCTAATCGACACCGGAGCGGCAAAAAATTACGTGAAGCCCATAAAGGAGCTAAAGAACGTACTGCTGCTGACTCCCCTTCACAGTGAGCTCAATACATGGCTCCAGTGAAGTAAGAATAGTGCATAATGTGCATTTTCGGGCTAAAAGCCCCATTTTTTCGTTGAACACGCTAAATACGTTTGATGCCATTATAGGTTCCGATTCACTAACGCGAGCGGGAGCGGCATTAACCTGCGCGACAAAACAATCAAATACGGAAACGTAACGGAACAGCTTCAGTTCCACGAATGCGACAGTGTAAATTTCACCCAAGTCGACGACCTAACGGTCCCAAATGCGGTAAAAGCCGAATTTAAGAAAATGATACTGAAGAGAATTAGAGTTTTTTCGACCTCTAGCGAGGCGCTTCCCTTAACACCTCAGTTATCGCCACCATTCGAACCGAGAGTAATGAACCAGTCTACTCTAATTGATCCCTACCCATGGGAGCAGCAGACTTCGTGAACAAAGAAGTCAAAGAACTACTGAAAGACGGAATAATCAGGCCATCTAGGTCACCGTATAACAGTCCGATTTGGGTCGTGACAAGAAAAAGACCGACTCCAACGGCAACAGAAGAAACGGCTGGTAATCGACTTCAGGAAACTGAACGAGCAACTATCGCGACCGATACCTATGCCTAGCATACCCATGATTTTAGCAAATTTGGGAGGCAAGGTTTTTTACCACCCTAGATCTGAAATCAGGGTACCACCAAATATATGGCGGAAAAGACCGGGAAAAAACTTCGTTTTCAATAAACGAGGAAATACTTCTGTCGCTTGCCCTTCGGACTTAAAAATGCGGGAAGCATTTTCCAAGGGCAATCGACGACGTTCTACGCGAACAGATTGGGAAAACATGTTATGTCTACGTAGACGACGTAATAATTTTTCCCGAACAAAAAGACCATGTCAGACACATCGACACGGTACTGAAATGCCTGTGCGAGCTAACATGAGGGTGGCCCCGGAAAAGACAAAGTTCTTCAGAGAAGTGTTGAATTCTTAGGCTTCATAGTGACCAGGGCGGAGCCAAGACAGACCCAGAGAAGGTGAGGGCGATAAAGGAATACGCTGAACCAAAAACGCTGTTCAGCCTCAGGTCATTCCTCGGGTTAGCAAGCTACTATAGGAGCTTTGTCAAAGACTTCGCGGCAATAGCAAGACCCCTAACTGCCATACTCAAAGGAGAAAATGGCACGGTCAGCAAGCACATGTCAAAGAAAGTTTCGGTTCAGTTCGATGAAACGCAACGCGACGCTTTCGGCCGCCTGCGAAACATACTGGCTTCAGAGGATGTCGTACTAACGTACCCAGACTTTAAACTGCCTTTCGACCTAACCACCGATGCCTCAGCAAGCGGCATCGGAGCGGTGCTTTCCCAAAATGGCAGACCAATAACAATGGTGTCGCGCACACTTAAAGATTGCGAGCTGAACTACGCCACAAATGAGAGGGAACTACTAGCCATCGTTTGGGCCATAGGAAACTACAAAATTACTTATACGGTACTAAGGAGATACGAATCTTCACTGATCACCAGCCCCTGACCTTCGCCGTGTCTGAAAAAAACACAAACGCGAAAATTAAACGGTGGAAAGCCTTTATAGAGGAACACAACGCTAAAATTTTCTATAAACCAGGGAGGAAAATCGTCGCGACGCTTGTCCGACAAAACATTAATAACTTACAGGACGAGCCACAGTCAGACGCGGCCACTATGCACAGCGAGCTTTCACTGACCTACACAGTGGAGACCACCGATAAGCCTCTAAATTGTTTCAGAAACCAGATAATTCTGGAAGAAGCAAGCCAGCCGCTACGGCGGAACTTCATTATCTTCGGCGGGAAAACCCGCCACATAATCCATTTTAATAACAGAGACTCCTGATCGAATCAGTAAAAGAGATGGTCAACCCGAATGTCGTGAATCAATTCACTGCGACCTTCCAACTTTAGCCTCCTCCAACACGACCTAGTGCTGAGGTTTCCGGCAACCAAATTTTGGCATTGCAAAAATTCGTGAACGACATCACAGATGCAAGCGAACAAGTGGAAATAACCACAACAAACACAATCGTGCCCATAGGGCTGCGCAGGAAAACGTTAAGCAGATCCTCCGGGACTACTATTTCCCAAAGATGACGAAGCTCGCCAATGAAGTAGTCATAAACTGTAAAGTATGCACCAAAGCAAAGTATAATAGACACCCTAAAAAACAAGAGCTAGGAGTGACCCCAATTCCGTCGTATGCAGGAGAAATGCTGCACATCGACTTTTCTCTACAGATAAAAAATCTTCTTACCTGCATTGACAAATTCTCAAAATTTGCCATTGTGCAACCCCTAGCCTCCAGGGCAATAGTGGAAGTACGTGCCCCCATCTTGCAATTGATGAACTTCTACCCGAATACCAAGACCATATTGCGACAACGAAGCCGCCTTTAGTTCCGAGACAATTACGTCTCTGTTAAAAAGCCAATACGGAGTTGATGTAGTTAACGCACCTCCTCTTCATAGTAGCTCCAACGGGCAGGTAGAGAGGTTTCACAGTCCTTGGCAGAGATTGCAAGATGCATAAAGATCGACAAAAAAATCGACGATACAATCGAACTAATCATGCGTGCCACGGTAGAATACACAAAACGTTGCATTCGGTCATACGAGAGGCCGGTTGAAGCAGTTCATACCAACAACAAAGATCTTAAGTTGACAATTAAAGCCAAAATCGACAAGGCACAAAAGGACAACCTCGGCAGGATTAACCCCGTAGACAAAACAGAGTCTTCGAAGTAGGTGAAAAAGTATACCCAAAGAATAACAGGAGGTTAGGAAACAAGCTAACCCCGTTGTACACGGAAGAACGGGTGCAGGCAGATCTGGGAACATCTGTCCTCATTAGAGGGAGGGTGGTCCATAAGGACAATTTGAGATAATCAAACAACAATTACTACAAATCTGATTATCACTCCCACAGGTTGGCCGCGATACTCTCGTACTCCTTACCACAACAAATGCGCGGATTACCGACTTTTCCCAGGCGAACTACATTCCGGTACGGGACGGAGATGTGTTGGTGTGGGAACAAAGGCTGGGTGAGGCACTCGACAAATCTGACCGAGTTAGGGAACATCATAGATGATACTGCAAAAATGTCCGAGTTGTTTCCCCAATCACATATGCGAAGCTGTTAGAAGTAGATATAGAACACGCGAAGAACATATTGTCCGCCCTAATGTACACCATAAATGGGGCCTAGACTTCTTGGGAACAGCATCAAAGTTGTTGCGGGTACCCCTGATGCATCAGACCTCGAAAGAATCAAATTAACAGAAGCTCAACTTATAGAGTCAAACAATAGACAGGCAGTGATCAACACAGAGGCACAGAGACAAATCAATTTGCTCACCGACACGGTTAACAAAATATTGAAAGAAAAACAAGGTGATCTGGTAGACACCGCTCACCTATATGAAACATTACTAGCAAGAAATAGATGCTTATCTCAAAATCCAGAACTTGATGCTGACCATCACACTTGCCAAGTCAAACATAATAAACCCTATCATATTCAATCATAACGACCTAAAGTCTATCTTTAACGAACAGCTCACGGAGGTCCCCCATAGTTAGTCTTATGGATGTATCTAGAATTAAAATTTTTCAATCCAATATTGTTATCCATGTCTTAGTTGGTATCCTAGGATTAAAAGTAGATGTAAGAAAATCCTAATTTTTCCCGTGGCGCGCAACAACACCGTGCTACAACTACAAGACAATGTTGTAGCAGAATGCGAAGAGGGGATCCTGGCGGTAACCGAATGCGTCGCCACCAACTTTGCGACATTCTCAAGCAGGCCGCACACAGCACTTGCGCCCGCGAGATACACGCCGGAGGCGCAGCCTCATGCCGCACACAACCGAGCCACCTGGAGCCCGTCACACTGGTGGACGATGGCATAATCATCATCAACGGGCGGCCGGCGAGGGTCAGCGTGGACAACGGACCTCTAGTAACAACAAGAGGGGCTAATCTCGTTACATTTGAGAGCAAAGCCACAATAAACGACACCACATACGTGAATCTCAACGGAACCGTGAGCAAGGTACCAGGCACCGCGGCTTCCCCCTACTCACCATAATAGGGCACGACGAAGTCCTCAGCCTACCACTCTTGCGACGGATGAACGAACACAACATTCAAGTTATAGAAGAGCTAAAGAATGATGTGACATCCGCGGATCACCCAAGATCTGGTTCGCGGCAGGAGTGCCGTCAGTTTCGCGCTTTGTGGCTTGATGCTTTTACACCATTACTGGAGTCGGAGAACCTCCACACTCAGGCTCCAGAATGTCATCAAGGAGATTGGCATCCCAGGACAGGGATCACCCAAGGGGGAGTAGTCACATATTACGTTATCGCACCCCTTAACTTCATCATCTTGCGCCACCCACACAAACATCTTGCAGCGCTCAGTTCAGAAGCTGACACAGCACTGACGCTGTTGTGGGCCGTCCCTCACTCCATTGGCCAACGGCCGTCGCCTGATCTGGCGGATGTGCGGTGGTTAGCGAATTCCATTCTTGCATGTGGTTCGCGAGCGGGGGATCTGGGAGTTAAGTTTAGTTTAAATTTGACAAATAAACGACGGTTCGTTCACTTCTACTCCGACACATGTCGTAAAACATTTATTAACTTGATTATATCGTTGAGCCTTAAGGGCCAGCGAAATAGAGGCAGTCACCCTCTCAACGTAATCTCCATAAGAAGACCCAGTTGCCAAACGGCAACCACCGCCCCGCTACAAGAGCGGGACACGGAATCCGATCGCTGCCGCCGGAGCCGCAGCTCGGACCAACACCAATTCAAGCCACCTCCCCGCTACCAGAGCGGGCCACCGAAGCCGATCGCTGCCGCCGGAGCCTACGCACCGGACCGCAGCTAGGACTAACATAGATTAAAGATAATTTATATGCACATATATGCACAGTGCCAGCAATAATGGGGATTAACTTCACTGCTGAACACTGGCTATAATCTATGGATTTATATCGAGCTGGGAAGCCCAACAAAAATGATCTGCCAATAGTGTTGTCCCACTGTACTATGTGCACATGTATGTACAAAATCAAGAAAAACGAGAAGGAACGTTGTGAGTTGCTTCTGTTGCTGCGACTCAACTTTTATACCCGTGCTCAGTCGTATATACCAGGGGTCGACACGGCCCTATCTATTGTGCTTAGGAAAAGGCGCTGCTGCTGCGCTGTCGCTCACGTAAACGTGCATTACAGTGTTTGGGACCAATACAATGTTCCGTTTTGCCTACTGTCTACGCACACAAACCCACTGCAGAACATTCGATTGGGCAGTCAGTTGTGTGGACTTGAATCTGTGGACTACTTCAGCAATTACAATTGGGCTAATAGACATCTTAGCCATGCACAAAGGCTCCTCTCCAGCAAAGTTCAAGCAAAATACTTTCCTATTATATGTACATACATCTGTGGGTGTTTGTGTGCAACTTATTTGACCAACCTCTGCCACTAAACGAGGCATTTATGTACATACGAGCATGTGTGGGCCCAGACGAGTAATGCACTCCTGAATGAGCCCAGTTCGGCTTATCCCAGCCCAGCCCCAGTCCAGACCAGACTCTAAAAAATTGACTTTGAGTTTTTGTGGGTCTAAGAGCGCATTACAACCACTGCAACCCAGCATTAAAGTGTAAATCAAACCACCCACCCACCAATCGACCCGAAGCCCACAGACCTTAAGCGGAAAGCATGACAAATTCAAATTCGGTTTCTGTTGCTACTCGTATGAATGCAGCACATACTTCTACGAGTGTGTTCCAGAGGTGTGTGTGTGTGTATGCGTTCAAACAAAGGTGGAATGTTAACTGAAAGGTGTCGCTGGCCCTGAGCCCTGGCTCCTGCCTCCTGCCCGCTCGCACCAGGGTCCATGGCGTGGCCAAGAACGGAAAAATTCGCACTAATGATTGCCATTCAATGCCAGCAGCTGAACTCGCTGGGACTCTGCCTAACACTGACATGCTAGTGCATATGCTAAATGGAGATCCCCCTTCCTATCCTATCCCGACTGCACCATCAAGTGGGCCATGCCGCACCAAGCCGAAGCCTGTTACGCGCGGAACCCAGGAAGAAACGCAGCCAATCCTCCCGCCCAACCGACCGAGGGGCGCTGCCGCATGACGCACGACGCGTGTTACCGAACCGATCGCGAGCATGCAGGAAAGATAGGTGTTATAAATTATAGAGCTGAATACAACTCAAAGAGCTAAACATGCAAAGATAGCTAAGAAATAGTACTTAATACGGGAAAAGTATGTTAGTATTAGTGATTTAAGAAGAGGAAGGGAATTAGTAGTTGATATTATGTGGTAGAGGGAATTGAAGTCCGAGCAAAGTACCCTAAATGGTTCGTGCAAGGAATAATTCGATCTACAAAGCGGAAGGAACAAAGGAATGAAGTTTCTAGTAGATCTAATAGGAATAGTAAAGTTTATGCGGCTCAACAAGTCAGGGCTATCTACGTCACCCTTGATCAGGTTGTGCATAAAAATCACCACAAGCATTTTTCTACGACTAACTGAGGTTGGAAGGTTTATTAAAAGCAATCTACGAGGATAAGATGGCAGTCTCACACCTGCATCCCAGTTAAGGCCACGCAGAGCAAAAATTAAAATGTTTTTCTGGACTGATTCTATACGGTCCTGGTGTACTTCGTACTGGGGGCACCATACACAAGAGCCGTACTCTAAAATCGGACGAACAAGCGAGATGTAGAGAGTCTTCGTTATATAGGGGTCGTCAAATTCCTTTGACCATCTTTGACCTTATAAACCCAAGCACACCCATGGCTTTATTTACCATGGTAGAAATGTGTTCAGAAAACTTTAACTTTGGGTCTAATTTAACACCAAGATCATCAACCAAGGTAATTCTCTCAAGAGAACCACCGCAGGGGCTATAAGGAGCCAAAAGGGGCTGGAGCGATGAAATGTCATTACTTTGCATTTCGAGGCATTTATGTGTAACATATTTGCAAACCACCATGACTGAAAGTTACTGAGATCGATTTGCAAGCGAGAGTGAAATGTAATGTCCTTATACTGGACGCAGAGTTTAACATCATCCGCATTCATGAGTACTCGAAGTTTGTTAATACTGAAGGCAGATCATTAATAAAGAGTGTGAATAGTAGGGGGCCTAGATGGCTGCCCTGTGGTACTCCATAAGTAACCTTAACTGGTGAAGAGAAGGAGTTTTGGAAGAGGACTCTTTGAGACCTAGAACGAAGGTAGCTAGAAATCCATCTCAAAAGATTAGGCGGAAACCCTAAAAGGTCAAGTTTTTGTGCTAGAAGGGAATGGTTTACAGAATCAAATGCTTTACTGAAATCAGTGTAAATGACATCCGTCTGCGAGTTACCTTGGAAGCCTTTAATGATAAAAGAGGTAAACTCTAATAAATTTTTGGTTGTTGACCGTCGCCTAATAAATCCGTGCTAAGACGGAGATATAAGTGATTTGCAGAGATGTTGCAAATGCGGAGTTACAATTTTTTCAAACATTTTAGGAATAGCGGATAACTTAGATATACCTCTATAATTATTTGCATCCTTTCTTATGGAGCCGAATAATAAAAGATTCCTTCCAGATGGGGGGGAAGCATGACGAGTTAATGGATAGGGTGAATAGTAATCCACATAGAGCGTCGGCACAGTACCTGAGTACACAGCTTGGAACTCCGTCAGGACCTGGTGAAAACACCGGCTTAACTAGTCGAAGATCATGAAGCAGTGAGATTTCATTTAACAAGGGGCTGAAAATGCCATTCGACCTTGGTAAACTGTATGGATACGGCTGACCAGAGTAGCTTTCATGAGAATAGGTTGTTTGGAAAAATTTGGCAAAAAGATCGGCAATTGCCTGATCATTGTTTGCTGACATATTGAGAAAAGACACCGAGGATGGATGTGCGGACGTTCTACGCTTACTATTTACGAAGCTGTAAAAGTGTTTAGGGTCATGTGAAAATCGTATCCTGCATCGAGATAGGTAATTTTTATAGCATTGAGCGTTAAAAACGGAGAAATTTCACCGAGCTAATACATAGCGAGAGAGTGCCTTTCATAACGTCAGTGCACAAGTACAGAGCAAAACAATCAAAATCCATAATGGGGCTATTAAGCTTCGTAAACTCGGCTTTACGAAAACGGCCGACACGTTCAGATAGCCTACCCATTCG
The DNA here is from genome assembly GCF_018151105.1 of Drosophila obscura. Taxonomy (NCBI): domain Eukaryota; kingdom Metazoa; phylum Arthropoda; class Insecta; order Diptera; family Drosophilidae; genus Drosophila; species Drosophila obscura. The sequence continues at coordinate 3,029,594 of NW_024542867.1, read as the reverse complement.
ATCCAATACAGTAGGCAAGATATCGACCAACACTTCGAATGTAGGATGGTGGGAGTCTTCAGGTATAGGTTATTATGGTTGACTTGAGACAGGTATAGGTCTAACTAGCCGTCGATAAAGTCGTGTCAAGGCGTGACATGGGAACTAGTGTATTCGACTCGTCTTCCGAAAACCAAACAATACCTGGCAAATTGAAATCACCAAGAACTATCATATGGTCTTTATCTGACAGCGAGGAAGAAACTGTTTTTAAAGCGGACAGGTGATGCTCGTATATTAAGATATCCGAGGAAGGTGGAATATACGAGCAAGTAATGAAAATGGAAAAGAATGGGAGAATCAGTTTTACGCACAGGAATTTCTAAAAATTGTGTACCGATTAGTTTCTGGACGGACACCTTGGCAGCCAGTCCACTAATCAATCGCAATGGCGTTAAAAAGCCAACGACTGCCACCCTTGCCACTTAGTTTTCATCGAGTTTCGTATGAGGTACGTCGAAATCTACGTAGCGTAGCTGAAAGAGAACGTGGAAAATTGAAAATAACATTACAGCTGCAGCTGGGGCACCATTTGCATGTTAAGTTCGAAAGCCGATAGCTGTTCCAGTTTTTAAACCCGTACTAAAAAAGAGTGAAGGGGTATATTGTATTTGTTGTAAAAGTGGATGTGTGCAACGCAGAGAAGGAAACGTTTCCGACCCCATAAAGTATATATATTCTTGATCAGCATCAATAGCCGAGTCGATAAAGCCATGTCTGTCTGTCCGTCTGTCTGTCTGTCCGTCTTGTTAAGCGCCTAGATCTCAGAGACTATAAGAGCTAGGGCAACCAAATTTGACTTCCACACTCATGTGATATCACACTGCTACAAGTGTATTTCAAAATTTCGCGGTTGCAGCACACGTAGTCAGACGATCAATCTCCAAGAGCAGCAGCTGCGGGAAATATGAGAAACTGGTTTCCATTGATACCTTTGCGCATCTCACCTACATCTTCCCAGCTCCTTCACGGGCAAAGATAATACAACACAACGCGCCTATGTTGTCATCGTTTGGAGATGACTCCACCAGGACTCCTAAGAAGCTATTTTCCTTCGCGGAAAACACCTCGATCCTGGAAGACTTTTAACCGATGTAAACATACTCTTGACGGTTACTAGAGTGCCTTCTGGGTCAGCCTAACCTATCTGTAGTGTTTGTCTATCTATAGTTTTGCGTGCACCCGTGAACTAATGGCTCACCACTTAATCTCCAATAACTTTTAAATTAGAAAAAAAAGTTACAAAAGTTAATTACTCACTCAGATCCTTTCATTCTTTTGCTATGCATCGAGCCTTCCCGTTAAATTTGAGCATTCTGTGAGTGCGCAACTATATACATATGTATCTATTTAGGTACTATAGGTACTATAGGTACATATTGCACATATACGTAGGCTCAAATTTTAGCAACTAAATGTGCAGAGAAATTTGTTCGATTTCGGCGAAAAGCATTAAAACTAGAAATATGTATGTACATACGAAACTCGTATCATGTGGGTGCCTTCTTCAGTTCAGTTTTTGCTCCAGTTGTTGATGAATGTTTTTTTTTAATTTTCCTGGCAGAAATTGCCAGCCAAAAGTCATTCATTTCCTCGCAATTTGCATTTCCAAGGCGAAACTTTTATATAGCAGTGAAGTGCAGTGTAGTCGGGAATCGTGACGGGGGACGGGACGGGATGGGACTGGTGACTGGGACTCAGCTCCGTGTTGGATCGCCAGGACAATCAAGTGGCATGATTGCTAAGCAGCATAATGCCGTTTATTACCACAAGAAGCCCGAGAAAATTTGGTATCGCCATAGCGTCGCGCAGGCCAGGCAGGCGAATTCGCATTCATGGCCCCTGCACAATATGCTGAACGCCAAGCTACTAGCAAAGAGATGGGAGGAGGAGCAGTGCCTGGAGCTGGAGGCGGAGCTGTAGCTGCAGCCATTGCAATCATAATTTTATTTTATTTTTATTTTTACTCCGCGCCCGTTTAGCGCCCGCACTTAGCTGTACTATCCTGGCGCTTTGTTTGCGCTTTCATCCTTGGGCTCCGCTCCTCCGGCTTTTTGTTAATTTCGCGCGACCACAATAAAAAGCCAGTGGCGTGGGGATAGCACTGGCGACGGAGGCAAGCGAAAATGAAAAAATAAAATATAAATTCTTTTTATGGCACGGAGCGAAGGTGCCTTAAGCTGGGACTGGATATCGCTGGGGATATTCATTCCGATCACCCGGTTGAGACTTGGCGTTAAGTGCCGAGTTTGCCTCATGGTGAATTAGAGTAGAGTCCGGTTCGGGCACCACCGCAAAAAGGAAACTTGCCGCCAAATGCATCAGTTGAGCTTGCAGACGAGGCGGATTTCCATTCGTTTGTGTAGAGCATTTTGCGGCTTCATTAGCGCCTCAGAGACGGGACTGTCGGTGGGGGACTGAAGCTTTGGGTTGGGCTTGGGTTTGGGTTTGATTAACACTAACCAAAGTCAGCCAGGGGCAAAGCGGGAGCACGGGCGGAGGCAGAACGCTAGGCCAGTGCAAAACTCTGTGGCGGAACAGCGAAGTACAATCAGGGCATATGGATTTTAATTAATTTCCATTCCATGCTGCAGAATTTTTAATTAAAAAACTTGAGCCATCGTGGCCATCGCACCCGTTTAGTCGTGCGTTTAAGATGCATTTGGTGGATCTTGGGGGTAAAGGGTGAGGTGGAGTCCCAGCATTATGGGGTAGGACTAAGCCACATTTGATCTGAGGCTATCCTCTAACTGTTGCATTCTTTATCTTTAAGTTTTGGACTGCCAAGCTAGTGATTGGGGCGCCTGGAGCGAGTGCGACAAGAGCTGCGGCAACGGGCTGATGACGCGCAGCCGCCAGATACTGCAGGTGGCTCAGAACGGCGGCAAGCATTGCCCGACGCTATTCCAGACGCGTGGCTGCCAGGGCTTCCGATGTCATGGACACCGCGAGAAGAAGATTTTGCGTGGTAAGTAAATACCTCACTCCTATTCTATCGACAAGTAAACACCTTAATCCTATTCGATCGACATTCACGTGATAAGATATGCATAGCTGGAGTTTAAATAGTTTTAAAGTCTGTGGCTTAGAATTGCAGATCATTGCGTATATTTTCATGCCAAAACTGTATTTAAATGAAAGATCTTCAATGTTCTCGTCTGCACATGTATGGAATGCCCATGTACATATATACATAAGCTAAAGCAATTCATTTAGCAGTGAAATTGGCATTGTGGCTACATCACTTATGCACATATTGTGCATGTACATTGTACATGCATATGTCCTACATGCTACATACATATACTTACATACATACATATGCCCGCCCTTTCGATGCGATTTTTGATTTATTACTATGATTTATGTTAACAGAATATTAACTCTTTACTATATATGGAACTAAATAATAATAAATTAATTTAAATAAGAAAGGGATATTCTAAGAAATTTAAAAAAAGGTGCAAAGTTCCACGGGAAAGTAAAACTTTAAATTACTATTATACCCGGTACTCGGTAAGCGTAGGGATGTATGAATTGTGGTAAAAGTGGATGTGCGTGACGCACAGAAGGAATCGTTTCCGACCCCATTAAGTATATATATTCTTGATCAGCATCAATAGCTGAGTAGATATAGCCATGTCTGTCTGTCTGACGCCTAGTTCTCAGAGACTATAAGAGTTAGTAGAACCAAATTTTGTTTCCAGACTCCTGTCACATCACACACACCTTCTGGCGGGGGAGATCGAGCAAGAACTGTGTGTTAGTGTGAGAAGAGAGAGAGAGAGAGAGAGAGAGTGTAGATGTAGATGTACATGTAGATGACAGATGTAGCGTAAAAAATGGAAACAGATTACATATTCTTGAATCTGACTGACTGAGCACCAGGTATGAAGGTAGAGGCGCGGCTCACAGCTTCCCCCTCATTGATACTCGCTGCTTCATGATTTAATTTATTTGCATACTATATCGTAACGCTGCAAGTATGAACTTATTTTGATTGATTACACTACCCGACACGATTTTATTCAAGGAACCAAACCGACTGTTTCTGATAGATTTGGGGCTTTAAATTTGTATACCCGTACTCAAAGCGCTAAGGAGTATATTGTATTTGTGGTAAAAGTGGATGTGTGCAGCGCATTTTCAAGAATTAAAACTTAAACGACTCCTTATTAATGCTCCTATACACAAAAAGTACAAAGACAGAACATGTTGTTTTCTTTTCCTGGGTTTTTATAGTCACAAATTTTGAAACAAAAACCCCACAGCATATCAATTTTGCATTTCAAAGCTTAATCATTCCCAAACGATAAGCTGAAGCTTTAAAGTGTTCTGTTCCAATTTATAGCTGCAATTATTATTTTTAGAACGACGTACAACATTACAACTATATGTTAGATAGATGAGTTATGTGAAAAATAGCGCTACGTCTAAAAAAAACATGTAAGTTCTTCTAAATTCTTAAGATAGGCCATAGAAACAAAAAATTATCATTAATCATTATAAAGCCCCAATTTTATCAACAAAAGTTGGTTTGGTTCGGAGCGGAGCGGAAGAATGCTTTTGAGTAGTGTTATATACGAGAACTCAAGAAGGTGAGTTGATGTTGATCGATATCTTAAAAAACCAAACTGCAAAATACTTGTTGCAATCGACAGGTAACTAGGCGTAAGGATGTCGATTTTGGATCTTGAGCTTTTTTTGTGAAGAGGAACAAGGTTGTATTCGTTTCAATTCATTCGAATAAAAAAAACGCCCCAAAGATAGATTGAAGAGTCAGGGAAAGAAGATTGGCATAGCCCGCAGAGAAGGTGTTTTCAATCGATGCCAAACCTTCAAAAGATTCTTCAACGAATGGTAGAAAAACGTTGATAGCATGAAGTAGATGGTAGAGTAAGGAGTGGATGAGTTTTAGGTGAGATACGAGTACGGCGTACCTTAAGCTGACTTTAAGATTCTGTTTCATTCAGTAAATGATGACGGTAAGAAATTGAGAACGAACCGAAAAATATTAGGCGAAAACATATATAGTTTTCTGGTACTTTATATAGAGTCGGGATTTTTTATTTTTTAGGTAGGACAAATACTTGGAGAACCAGGGAGGCTAGGACGATACGAGTACAGTGATAAAACGAATTGACTGTTTCGTCGATTTTCGGTAATGACTTGAGAACGGACCAACCAACATGCGAGAGTTGTAGGTTTAGATCGTCGAAAAGGGGTCTTGCAAAAACAGTTCATTCGGGCAGATTCGACAAACATTCACACATAGTAAAGTTGGGTGGTATGGATCTTTAGGAAGAGATATCGCATTACCTCTGGCAACCATTTGCTGACAAAGTGAGGTCTAGAAGTCTGTCCCACCATTTTTAACGGATTTCATTTGGACAAGGGAGACATAAAATATCCCATCGAATAAATAATTTTGGCTCAGGCAAAGCCTCCTTTGCGGCTTCCGGCATGAGGTAGAAATTTCCAAAAAGAAATGTAAAATTCAAGTCCGCATCTTTAAAATTATATCTTATGATATAAAAAAACACCATTGTGCAGTCAGAATCACTTGAACAATAATTAAGTTTGGCAAACGCGGGAGCTCAGAGACAAACAACGAATGCTAAGGAGCAAGAATGGCCGAAAAAACCATACATTTTGCATAACCGGCCGACCTCGTTCCCCGTTGCCTGCACCGCGATAATTGCGAAGTAAATAATTCAGAAATATTAACGGTTTAAGTTCCGTGGAATTTGGTAGAATATTTTCACATCATTTGGGGCGTTTCGGTTTGCAACATTCCCAACACGTGCGCACACCTTTAGTACCGCCCCTCGGCTCCGCGTCGGCCTCAGCCGCAATAATGCGCTGTGCTCATTAACGTTATAAAAATAATTGCTTCCGCTCACACCCTCACACACGGGGCTGTCATGTGCTAAATTCCAATTAACTTGCATGCGTGGGGCACTCGTACATACGAGCATGTGTGCCAGTGTGTAAACGTCATCTCGCCTGCTTGGCCAAGTTGGTAATTGTCCAAGATGAACTGCCTGAGCGGCTCCAGTCAATCGCGACACCCTGCCACCGGGTGAATATATGTACTTGTATGCACATATGTACATATGTCATAGATTTGTGGCTCACGTAGTTTTCGAGCTGGAAATTTCATTTCATCCACATTTGTATGAGAAAATTTAACATGTTTCTTAAGTCCAGTTCAATAGTTCGAGTCAGCTTTGGTATCAGCTACTTAATGCTGCTAGTTCAATTTTTCTCCCGGCACTAAGTGACCAAACTTCCGGTATTCAACTTGAGTTTTTCAAGTGAATAAATATACCCGGGGCTGAGCCCGCGCGGGAGAGGTAAGACCTGGATGGCTGGGCGATGGGGTATGACAACAGTCTTGCATTTGATTATGCAAATGGATGTGTGAGTGAGTGCGGGCGAGAGTCTCAAACGCTGTCCTCGCGGAGCACTTGGTTCTTAAAATTTGCATAGGTTGCGAGTGTTTTGGCGCCCAAAATTATGCAACACATATGGGCCACGAGCTGCAGACACACTTCCTGGCCAAAAAACCTTTCTTCACTTCGGAGACATGGGGTGAGTTTTTTTTTTTAAATATCCTTGGCATCATTCGTCCCAGGTGTAAATATTTCTGAACAAGTGATTGAATTTTGGTGTTTACATGTTGGGATTACATTGGACTGAATGCCAAGAACAAATGTGGTCAAAGTCGCAAAAAACAAAACCACGTAAAAAGTGTTTTTTTAGATTTTGATTATATATTATTATATATAGTTTTATATATATTTTATACCGCTCCCAATGTATCATAAAACTCAGTTTGATAGTTTCGAAAATTTCCACTTCGGTCGTTGCATCGGGGTTTTTTTTTATCTATATAAATCTAACAGGCTAGTAAATTTACCGGAACATTGGCGGCATAAGGCCTTCATTCCCAATTGATGTTAAGTATTAATTCAAAATTTTAGCAGAAAATATACTATACTATATATTGCTAAATTTGCCTTAATTCAAAATTTTTTGCAAAAATAAAAGAATGGTGTTTATGTTTTCAGGAGTTGGGTTTGCTAAGGTTTGTAACGGATTAATGGTGGTAAATATTGAACGTCTGTGGGTGTTTAGGGACGGACAGCTATTGAGAATGTGTTCAATGGATGTTGGGACATTTGTGTTGCAGAGGTTGTAGTTATTTGGTGTTTTGTCTATGTAATGGTGATGAGTATGATTTGTGTGACCCAGTCTAAGTCGTGTTATTTTTTTTTATTTGGTCAAGCCGAGATAGTTTTGAGTTTTAGATAAATGGTAGCTATTGAGTTTTGGGTTAATGGATTGGTACCAGTTTGCATCGGGGTTAGTTAAAGTGAATAAAAGCATGACACGTGCCAAAAAGGTTTGTAATATTCCAAACAAATTATTTTTTACTTGCTCATCAACACTTTTAATAGTAGAATTAAATTATTTAAAGGTATCTTAATGAAATATTTGACAGAAACAATTTTGACTGCCTTTGCAATGAAAAACAATTTAACCGCAATTTTTAGTGTAACGTAACAGTCCCAGATTATTAAAAGTTTCTTTATGAAAAATATATTGCATTAACAAAACAAAAGACTTACTATTCTTTGAGAATTGTTAGCCTTCTTTTGAAAAAAAACATTAAATCAAACATTATATTAATTTCTGACTTTGATCTGAGACGAATTCTATTTGTAACGTGGCAGTCTTTTTCATCAATATTAAAATATTTTGATAATATATTGATTCTTTAAGCTCAAACATACTTCTGATGTATCAATAAAAATGAACAAGGTTCAAAAGAATAAAAATTCAAAATAAAAATCTACTGGAACTATTTTTCGACTTCCCTCGGGAAAGTTTGTATCGGCGCAACTACCAAAATTATTGTGAGAAAGCATATTTTGTCTCTTGAATGAATCGTCAATGTGCTTCAGACTAGAGTTGGGTAAAGAGTGTGAACAAGTTCAGTTGCTCACTTTTAAGTGAGTGAACAACTCGCTCACTTTGCTCAGTTGCTCATTTGTTCACTCAGTTGTTCACTTGTTCGCTCAGTTGTTCACTTGCTCACTCAGTTGTTCACTTGTTCAGTTGTTCACTTGTTCAGTTGTTCACTCAGTTGTTCACTTGTTCAGTTGTTCACTCAGTTGTTCACTTGTTCAGTTGCTCACTCAGTTGTTCCCTGTTCAGTGGTTCACTCAGTTCAATGCTTTCTTTTTCAAACATTTGTTAATTTTCCCCAGTTTATTTTTGTGGTACATTCGAAATACATACATATAGATGTACATATGTATGAATAAGTATGTTTAGCAAAACCCCCCACCCAAATATTTAAGAATATCGGATAACAATACATAAAAGTAAGAATATTTTATTAAGAAAAAGAAAAGGCAAAAAAAAAAGTTTATTCATGTATTTCAATACGTTAGGAATATTTAATAAAAAATAAGACAAAAACAAAGAAGAATATATTTCAATACGGCATGTGGAGATCATTATTCATGGATAAAACAAGCTTAGAGCCCTGGACTAGAGGCTGAGATTCAGAAGTGCTGTGCTAGATAAAAATTGTTTGTGATTAATTGGAAAAATTAAACAAATAATAAAAATGTCCTGCGTTTACATGTTGCTGTGAAGGAACATAAGGTTCTCCACCTTATTTGGATTCAAAAGAGTTCGCCTCTTTCTAATAATTTCGCCAGCTGCGGAAAAAAGTCTCTCGCAAGGCACAGATGTTGCCAGCAAACACAAGCGCTTCAATGCGATGGCATGTAGGCGTGGATAAGCATCTCTTCTTGACTCCAACCAGATCAAAGGATCATCAGTCCTATTTAGGCATTCCTCTGCCAGATATCTATTCACCTCTTTAATCTCAGCTGACATGTCGTTGCATGGTTTCGATGACTCATTAAATAAATTATCGTACTCCTCCCACAAGTCATCATTTCCAGTTTCCTCCTCCACAACGTTGCTATCAGGTTTTCCAGTTTCCGTTCGAAAATCAAAACTATTTTCGATGACTTTTCCATTCAAAGATTCAATTGCTGTCTCCAAGCTAAGCTTTGATCGAAAAAGGCGACCTTTGAAACGAGGATCCAAAATTGTGCTTTCAGCATACAAATCGTTGTTCTCAAACTCTTTGAATCTATAAGTCATTTCACGTTGTAGCTCCTCAACAACCATCGAAACCGAATCATTAGAACAATTTTCACCAATTTTTTCCATTTTTTTAAATTATAAATTGCTGACTCTCGAAAGAGTAACATTTTTCTCCGAAGAAATTTCTAATGTTACTTGATAGAAAGGTTTTAGCACCGGCAACAAATCTTCAATTATTTTCCAGTCTTGGTGGGTTAGAATAAGATCTGGGCGAAGTATAGACACGGCTACCATAACCGCCTCTTTTAAAGTTAGCAATCGCTCAAACATTTTAAATGTGGAATTCCATCTTGTCTGTACATCCTGTACTAATTTTAAATCTGGCAGATGCGTTTGCCTCCTTTAACTTTTTGGTTCCAACTGCGCTGCGATTAAAAAACTCCACGATTGCTTTGACCTTTTTTCGTGTCTCGGATATTTGTTTCAGCCCGTTTTGGACAATTAAATTCAGTGTATGTGCAAAGCAGGGGATGTGCCGCCAGTTTCCAAGCTTTACTGCACCCACAATATTAGCGGCATTATCGGACGTGATTGCAACGATTTTATCTTCGATACACCATTCAGCCACAATTTTGTTCAAACACGAGCATAGGTTTATGCTAGTATGCCTCTCATTAAAGGCTTCACATGCAAGCATATGCGAATGTAACGTTGTCGTTTCAGTGGAAATATAGTGAGCTGTTACCGCCATATAACACTCATTTGTCAATGAAGTCCATCCGTCTGTTGTCAAACAAACCGCTGAAGGAAACATCCTCGATCAGTTTTTTAAAGTCGGGCTCCTCGACTATTCTAAGGGCATGATGCCCTTTTGCCACCATTCTTGTCTGGACGTTGATATGCAATGACTGCACCATCAAGTGGCCCATGCGACACCAACCCGAAGCCTGTTACGCGCGGAACCCAGGCAGAAACGCAGCATTCGAACAAGCTGTCGATCGATCTCTTCACATTTTCGGGCCGGTGGGGGTCGATGGATAAAATCAACGATTCTGCGCTGTTTTTCTGTTGCATTGCCTCCTGAATCGCTTGAATGCAGTGTGTTCTGGCGTTCAACGCTTACTAAAGCACATGGATGTTTTGCCTTTAGGTGGCGACCAAGATTGCTCTGCGATACGCAAGACAAAATTACCTTGCAGATGTTACACTTGGCCTTTTGGTCGTCCAAATGCTCAAAATGATCCCAAATGGAACTTAATTTGCGTTTAAGAGACATACTTAATGTTTTGTATTAAAATTGGAAATTCAAAGCAAAAACGCGACTCTGTAAGAAAAGTTGCCACACAGTTCATAAAAACAGTGTTGCCACCATGCTGAAGATTGAGCCCCTTGTACAACAAAAAATTTAACCGTTAAGCAAGTGAACAGAATTTGTACCTAAAACGCAGTTTAAGTTCGATTTGGGATCATTTTGAGCATTTGGACGACCAAAAGGCCAAAGTAAGGCCAAGTTGCTGAAAAAATGTGGGGCGGCTGGGCCAGTTGCGGGGGGGGGGGGGGGGGGCCGCTGACAATAAGTGATTTTGTTCTGTGTAAGAAATGAACTAAACATAGCTAAAAGTAATTTTGTCTTGTGTACCGAGTACAACTTGAACAGGGAACAACTGAACAAGTGAGTGAACAGTGAGCAACTGAACAAGTGAACAGCTGAACAAAAATTGAGTGAACATGTTCAGTTCACTCAGTGAAGTGAACAGCTCATTTTTGTTCACTCACTCATGAGCAACCCAACTCTACTTCAGACTTTGTAGCTGCAGTTAATCGTTCATAATAGAAAACCACCATCGACGAGATTACTGATTGTAATCTACATATATATGTGGGAATGGTATGGTAACGCCGTATAGCCTACCCTCCCATGAACAGCTGAGTAGAACGACGAGTTGGCAAGCCGGCCAGAAACGAGGAAAAAGCAAAAGAAGTTATCGGAAAACGACGAAAGACGGTCACGAGAAACGACGCTCTCAAAAATCACGAGGAAAATACGCGAAAAGACGAAACAACGAGCTATAATAATCCAATATCTTATTCACATTTACATTTAAAGGAACATATAATTATAACCAAAACCATACAAGCTAATCACTAAACCTAAATACATTTAAACCAACATGCCGGGACTGTTCTTATTTCGATCGGAATACCTACACTTACCCCGGTCCCACATATTTTGGGGGCTCAACCTACAAAAAATAAAAAGTCCAAAAAGTGCGTAGTTGTGAAGCGAAAAAACTTAAAAACTGACATTCTCAAGGTGAACGTAACGTGGAAAGAAACGACTCAAATCACAATACATACAAACATACGTGGAGAGCCACACACAAAAACGGCAGCATAAAATAAAATAAGAAAACGACGCGTATCACACATACAAGAAATTGTGAAATTAAGAAATAATGAAGAAGTGAAAAGAAACGAGAAGGAGCGTGCGAGTCGCTTCTGGGGACGCGACTCTGCCCATACCCGTACTCAGTCACTATATTCATTTTTGAGCTTATGATTTTTTAGAATTTTAGAATTGAAAAAAAAATTTTTACATTTACATGTTACATTTTTTTGCTACATACGTTATATACAGCTACTATGTATATTCTACAACTAACATGTAGATTCTACATGTACCATTTAGATTCTACATCTCCTCCGTTAGAGGGCGCTCGCGTACATAACGCGGCAGAGTGTGCGAGAGAGAAAGAGAATGAGTAGTAGGTCTCTTGCTGAAGGAGCTGGGGCAACCAACAGAAAAATAATTTCTTCATTTTGGCTATAAATATGATCCGATCTGATTCAGATTCGTCAATCTGGTTGATATGGTCATTCTCTACGATGCTGCATTTTTCGTTTTATCGTATCTTTAAAATTGTGGGGGCGGAAGGGGGCGGGGCGAAATTTTGAAATACACTTGTAGCAGTGTGATATCACATGAGTCTGAAAACCAAATTTGGTTGCCCTAGCTTTTATAGTCTCTGAGATCTAGGCGCTCAACTAGACGGACAGACAGACGGACAGACAGACGGACAGACAGACATGGCTATATCGACTCGGCTATTGATGCTGATCAAGACTATATATATTCTTTAAGGGGTCGGGAACGTTTCCTTCTCTGCGTTACACACATCCACTTTTACCACACATCTAATATAGCCCTTAACTCTTTTTGAGTACGGGTATAAAAATTACAGTTCCTTTTGAAAAGTAAAATGATCAGCATCAATCGACGAGTAGATATTGCCATGTCCGTCCGTCCATCCGTTTTTGATGAGCGCCTAGATCTCAGAGGCTATAAGCGAAAGAGCAACCAAATTTGTTATCCATACTTCTTTGAAGTGACGCCCCTCACTCGTGGCGATCCAACGAGCTCTTCTTTCCTCCGCTTACACTCTGGTTGCCTGTTCCTCTTTTAGCGCTGAGATGGGATGATTGAACGCAAATAGCAGACACATCGCAAGCGTTAATTATATCGAGTAAACACGGTAATGGTATCAGCGTTATGGAAACGGTAAGATGGGTACATGCCAAGGGCATTCCCGGTATTTAGAGCAGCCAGGCCAATAGCCATATGACATTAGACTCAGACAATTTCGCTGCGTAGAGAGGGAAAGCCATAGAGATCAAATGCTACATTATTGTTTGACGCCGACTCCAGACACGTTTAATGGCTTTTAGTAGAACAACTGAGGCACTACTTGACACACAATGATGTTTTCTAGCAGAACACAGACACCAAGCCAGCAAAATTGTATCCGCAAAGTAAATTTTTCGATCAATTCTGCCGCAGCGCTGATCCCAGCTCAACTGGACAGCCAGCTTGACGCATATAGTTCTCTCGCTCTGACTGCAAGCATTTCCGATGAGGCCATGTCTATTTTTCCAGCTAGTCAGTTAGCAAAGTCTAACGTCATATGGCTATAACCAATGCAGATTGGGCCAGACAGCCGATATTTTGGCATAAATTCGAAAACTTCACAGGACAAAATCTTAGAAAGAATGCATACATATTTTGTATTAATGCAAACAGAAATCTGCTTAAATGGCTTGTCTAAATATATGTTTCTGGAATGCAAATGGCATTTCGCAGCACAAATGCGAGCTCTTACAGTTCCTCGCTCAACAAGACATTGACGCCATGCTCATATCAGAGACTCACCTAACAAATAAAAAATATTTTCACCTCGATGGCTTTAACTTCTATGCGACAAATCATCCCGATGGTAAGGCACATGGAGGTACTGGCGTTCTGATCAAGAATCGCATTAGGCATTATCCATTGCCTTCATTTGCTACACCTTATCCACAGGCGACAGCAATTCATATTGAAATTCAGAGCGGCTACCTAAACCTAGCCGCAGTATACTGCCCACCACGCTTCTGCATTTCCGAAACAGAATTTGTAACATTCTTCGACCTACTAGGTGACCGATTTATAGCAGCTGGATATACATCTACATTTACTATGTATATTCTACATCTAACATGTAGATTATAGATGTCCCATTTAGATTCAACATCTCCACCGCTAGAGGGCGCTCGCGTACATAACGAGGCAGAGTGTGCGAGCGAGAAAAAGAATCAGTAGTGGATGGTTCTTTCTGAAGGAGGCGGGGGGAAGCAGCTGAAAATTTCTTCATTCTGGCTATAATTATGATCCGATCTGATTCAGATTCGTCAATCTGGTTGATATGGTCATTATCTACGATACTGCGTTTTCAGTTTTATCGTATCTTTAAAAATGTGCCTGCCACAGATTTTCGTCCCTTGTGGTGGCGGAAGGGGGCGGGGCGAAATTTTGAAATACACTTGTAGCAGTGTGATATCACATGAGTCTCTTTTTGTCTCTGAGATCCAGGCGACAAACAAGATGGACGGACGGAGAGACGGACAGACAAACATGGCTCTATCGACTCGGCTATTGATGCTGATCAAGAATATATATACTTTATGGGGTCGGAAACGTTTCCTTCTCTGCGTTGCACACATCAAAGTCAGATGTAAGGTTAATTACGAGTTGGTTCCCGAAAATCGGGAATCTTTTTCTTGAGTTTGTGAGTTTTGTAAATTTTGAGAAAAGGTGAATTTAAAATATGGAACAGAGAGGCCGGAGTATGTAGAATGTTAATGTAAAAAAAGATTTTGTATATATATGTTAGTTCGTTTTTTGTGCGTATTTATTTGGACCTTCCAAAATTAGACAAAACTTAACCAACTTGCCTGTCTTTTGTGGGAAACAACCAATACCGCGGCAGCCAGCGGCAAAATCCAATCCAATCCAAAATCAAATTAAATTAAATTATTTTCGACCGTTTGCGACCGTAATACTTTTACGGGTATTTTCATCTTGTTGGTCAGGTCGAACTTTTTATGAAACGCTACTCAATATTTGGATTGATAGAAATAAAAATAGTTGCTTTGATTCAAGCTTGATATTTAACAAGCCGTAGACGTATTTTTACCTCAAGAACGGATTAAAACGATGAAAAAAGTGAAAATTACTATTTTTGACAATTAAATCCAAAGAAGCCTGCCAAAATGCGCTGAAATATGAAAAATGTGAGGATATGCTTTTTTAGTGGCTATAATCTGAACTAACCATACATGAATATAAATATATAAATTCTCATCAAATAATCACGTCAATAATAATGCATTACTCAACAAAAACAACTAGTAAAAGGTGCACCTTTTAGGTGCAATGTGTGGGCGTGTGGGAAAATTTAACGTGCTATCGCTGACGTTGTGGGAGGGTGAAGTGCTTGGTGGGGCCGCCAGGCGTTTCGTTCTCACATGCTTGGAGCTGTTTGTTAGGCGTCAGTGTTCTTTTATATTTACATTCGTTTGCTAATGGCATGTTTAGGCTCGATGGAATGAGGAGGCCAGCAATGCAAACAGGAAAACTAAGTAGGATCGTCTCTCATGCCCCTCGGGCAAAGAGACTTGATTCCATCTTTGAGTGCGCGTGCAAGCGTATTTGTGGGGGGTGGAGGAACAATGGCTCCAAGCAAATTGATTTCCCCCGTATGACTAAGGGGAAATTGTCGTGCAAGTAAAAACCTGCACTCTGCATTCAGCCCCACATTCACTCAGAGTCCTTTTCTGCCTCTTTCCAGAAATGGCCCTGCTCCTGCCCGCTGCGCTCTCACACAATGTCAACAGCAGCGCCATCCGGCGCAACCGACGATCAGGCTACCGTGACTCCTACAGCCAGAAATGGGATCATGAGTGAGTATCCCTCTAACGCAATACAATGACAAAATACTCGTAGAACAATTTAGCCAAATAATAGAAAAAATATTTAATGTGATAGTAACAAAAAACAACCCATTAAAATTAGACAAAAAAGATCAAAAATCACACAGTAAACTAACTCTGAGCTCTAAGCTTCTGACGGCACTTGTTTCGGTTTGGGTTTATTTTGTATTTTATTAAAAATAATCTGCTAAGTCTGGACACGGGTATAAATAGAACAAAACAAAAGAGAGGGAAAATAGAATATGAAAATATAAATAAAAAAGTACATACATATGTACATACAGTAAATATTACAGATTTTCTAAATTAAAATGATGGTAAATATTAAGTGCTATTTTTTGAAGGGACATTGAAGGGGATATGGTATGGTAAAAGGAATTATTATTTTGGCATAAAACTCGAAACGGTTCATGCCAAGCCTTACTTAAGCCTTGCTAAAATCTGCAATGCCTACGTGCGTTTTCACGTAAAGCCTCGGTTGGTCAGAGTCGACAGCTATAGAATGTAAGTCGATGTTGATCGATGTCTAAAAAACCATTGGGGGGGGGGGGGGGGGGGGGGGGGGGGGGGGGGGAAGGTTGAGTAGATCAAAAATATAATTTTCACTATACCGGCATCAATAGCGAGGTTTAGAGGCTATACATAAATACAAATGTATCGTCCTTATTATATTTTTGATCTGTTTCCATACTCCTGCAATGGGTACACAATGGCTTAAGATTTCTATCACCGCACAGTGGCTCGTTGTACGAAAACTCGCTGCAAAAGTCGGATATCGTGTTGTTGAATTTGGCCAAACTTTTGTTACACTTCAATTAGGAATTGATCAAGCTGCTAAAACCAAAATTTTATAATTTGCTAACAAATTTTAACAAATAAATTCGTTGTTCAAATTTGAACATTTTTCTTTTTTTTAAATAAAGAGAAATGTGCTTTAAACGCAAAGTTAAATGCATTTCTTTTCATTTCTTAAGCTAGGAGAAAATTTGGTTTTTTCCGGGAAGCGGTAAGGATGTCAACAATGAGGAGGAACCGGTGACCAGGCCCACTAGCATCCAGCGTTTCCGCGGGAAATGCCGTGAGACTGGCTCCGGTGGATTACGAAGAACCACTGCGAAGGGGAAGGGGATGACCAGGTCAGCATGTCAGTTAACGTTTATAGCTATGTAAGCTATAAAAGCAGCAATTGTGCTGCGTAGAGAGAGATAGCATGAGAGCAAAAATAGAGCAACATTACTGTTCGTGGCCGTCTCTAGACGCGTCTAATGGCTTTCAATCGAACAACTGAGGCACTACTTGAGACAAAATTCTGTTTTCCAGCAAAACACAGCCTCCAAGCCAGCAAAATTGTATCCGCAAAGTAAAACAATCGGCTAATTCTGCCGCAGCGCTGTTCCCAGCTCAACGGGGAAGCGAGCTTACCCGTACTCAGTCAGTATCTATATTAGCTTTTGTTTTGTATGGAATTTTCAAATATTTTATCTGCTTGCATTTTTTGCTACATCTGTCATCTACATCTACAATGTAGATTATACGTGAGCGCGAGAGAGAATCGGTAGCGTTGCAGCGCTAGACCGGGATGGGGCAGCCTCAGCAAATTAATTTCTTCTTTTATATCACACGAGTCCTGAGAAGGAGGTCTTGAACAGGAAGCGAACACTCTTCGGTCAAATCAGAATTAGAAACAGAATCGCACTAATTGTCTTAATTTTTAGTAAAATAAAATTATTTTTTTTATTTAAAAAAACTCTTTACTACCGATTACACTACTCGACTTTTTCCGCCCGCCGGGGTAGGCGGGGGCGCCCGGCGGGCGGCCCGCCGGCCGGCGGGCGCGTTCCCGTACCGCGCGCCCCCGTTCTTTCGCCGGCCGCCCCTTTTTCAGAATTTCCAGACGGGCTGTACACAGGGGGCTCCGTAGACAACCACGGGGCGCCTTCGCGCCCCCCCCCCCTTTGTGGTTTCCTGGGCGGTTGGTTTTAATTTGCATACCATAATGTTCCCAGTGCAAGCCCAACAAGCATAGCTAAATAATTGAGCAATTTACAAACAAAAATTGCCCAGCTACAAAAATCAACTTTGACAATGTTTTGTTAAGTTTCTAACAATCGATTGCAATCGTAGCACCATGTACTTGTGAAAATCTTTTGGAAGATTTTTTGTTTGGTTTTCAGACGAACACGTAACTTGTCTTCCATGAAAGTCATTTATGTATACGTTATGGTCGAAATGAAATGGCCGTGGGCCACACTGTCGTCGCCACTAAAATTACTTGGACACATTTTTAGGTACATGTTTAGTTTCTTGTTCAGACTTACCTTACAGGTTAGTTTAGTTACATTAGTTTCCATTCCGCATCTTACTGATCTAAAAATAAATCAAATGAAAATAGCTGAGAAAACCCAAAAACACGACTAATCGAGCCTCGCATACATACTGCATTTACTATGCATGAGTATGTGCTATGGGGTTTAATTGTTTTGATTGTTTTTTGACAGCTTGCAAGTTCAAAATTTGTGCCTACCGTGGCTCACAATATAAGTCGCTCAAATGCAGACATATTCTTTTGCTTTATTCTTCTCGTATTTTTTTTAAGTTTTAAGTGTCCGCAAAGAGAGGCCATAATCCTCAACCTGGCTTTAAAAGGTTAGGCTTTCTTTTTACGGGGAAACATTCCCTTTTTGTCGATTCATTCAGTTTGGACATTACGAACGGTGCTGGAACATTTGAGACAAATTTTGCTATCCGTTGCAGTTTTATGACCCACAGTACGCAAAATATTTCGATGTCGTGATGGAAATTGGAAAAGGAACTAAAGGAAGGCATAAACGCTTGTAATAAAAGTGTATCTTAAAAGGAAAAGAGAGCATAAAATTCGTGTAAGCCAGCCTTGATTTGACGCGTTTTAAATTCCTTCGAGTTTTGCTTTTTTTTTATTGCTGGCTTCTTTTTTAATGATTTTTTCGGTGAGGCTGGCAGTAGTTGGTCAGGCGGTGTCTAGGAGGTGATGTCAGGAGTTTGGGGCCTGCCTGCTTCAGCGTTTGTGACGTGGCATTAAGTGTCTTTGTTCTATTTGTGATGTGGCCAGGCGTATGCAAACAAAAACTTCGAAAACAAACAAAGCAGGTCAAAGCGGTTCCTCCATGTTTGCTTTTTCTTTCGGGTCATCCTATTTTCTTTGGTCAGCATTTTTTGTGTCCGTCAGCTTTGGATTGCAGAGTGAGACGTGGCCCTTGCCGCGACTTGTTGATGGCATCCTAGCGGTCGTGCATTACGGGTATATATGTATGTATTTATATATATTATATTTATATATGCCCAATACGCCCCGACATCCCTCCACATTAGGGGTGACAGAAAATCGGTCGAACATATTTCGGTTTCGCATTTTGGATACCACAATGAAGGCACATCAATCACGTTCCGACTCCTCACGCCACTCGCCCACGCTTTTCCCCACTCCACTATTTCGACTCCACTTGTTCTGTCCGATTGTTTGTTTCTTGATGTTTGTGATTTTCAAACCACCCCGTCTTGAGTGCTCCTGATGGCCCATCAAAGGCCGTTTATTATGGTGCTTTTCGCTTGTGTTGCTCTGGTTTCTGTTTTGTTTCATTCCGAAATTAAATTGAATGCTTTTTGATTTCTCTCTTTCCGCTGTTCCGTTTTCCGCTGTTATTTTACTTCTCTCCACCACTCTTGCAGCTCCCTCTCATTCCATATTCAGTTCCGAAATTCTCTTCCATTACTTTGACCACCGCATCATTTTGCCCTTGCCCCCAGATTAGACAAACAGCAACGCCTGCCTGTGTGTGTTTTGTTGCCCGTTTCTTTGGGGCTTAATTAAAAGACGAGCGGTTGACGGGCAGTTTGGTGGACAGAGAATACTGACAGCGGACACTAAGCCATGAAGAGCAGGGCGGGTGTGGGGTAGATTTTGTTTGAGACTGTGGCATCTAATTGAAACGGATCAATGCACATTGGGAAACAGCAAATTTGGCTTATAAAAATTAATGTCGCCGAAAGTAAAAATAATTTCTTCTGTCCTTTTTTTTACTATGTGTTGGTACGTATTATGTCTAAATTGATTTTTCAAATGTTTTTATAAGAGGCAAGCTGAATGGAACTGTTCAGTTTGTTTTGGGAGGGTTGGTGAAACGGCTGGAGCTTACTCGTTTAACCAGCTCTTTAAATCCATACCTTAAGCGACGCTCAAGCAACTTCCCCATACGATTAATATATAAAACACAACAAGACTCTAATTTACTTTCCTGAGTTTAAAAGGTCAAAACATCGATACAAAAATTGCACTTTTTCCTCAACATAACAAATTGAACAAATACCGAGAAGGAACGTTGTCAGTCGCTGCTGTGGCCGCAACTCTAACTTTATACCCGTACTCAGTCAGTATATATGTATGTACATACATATGTATGAACTTATGATATATGTAAAATTTGAAAATCTATCCATATACAGTTGCGGTCAAAATAATAGTAGTGCTACTAATGGATTTACATATTGCTAATTTTTTCCGCTATTGTTTCAACAATCGAATATGTTTCTTTACTCGTACAACTATTAAGCATTTCTGTCCTTGCTTATAAAGTTATACTAGCGTGTCCCTTTGCTTTCCGTTAAATTTCGAGATTTTTCGATAAATATCACCATTTCGATGCTGTAAACATTATAGTATGTAGTGCTACCGAAAATTTTGAAACTTATGAACTCTACTGCATTTCTTGCAAAACTTTCTTTGTTAAACAATACTTGAATGGTTTATTTAACAGTTTCAAGCTTTTTTATTTTCGTCTTTGGTCATTTGGTACCGGTGTCATGGGGCGTGGCAAACACTCTAGCGCGGAGAAGGCTTCGTGCTTAAAGGGATCGTTTCAGTAGGAAAGTAATACTTCGACATGCTAAATACTATTAGTTTTTTAGCTATTGTGACCAGAAATGATAATAAATAAGAACCATAAAGCAAAACACGCCATCAACGAAGTTATTTGGCAAAATATCAGTAGATCGACCATTGCAACAGGCGAGGGGACATAATTTTTCTCCTGCTTCAGCCTCAAAAACAATGTTTAATTTTTAAAATAGTATTGAAACTATTAGAAGAAGCGTTAAAGATTATAATTAAAGGACACAAAGCCAAAGGAACATATGTTTACTGGCAAAAAAAAACATGCTGTCCCAAGGTTGAAGGGACTGAAGGTCCCTAGGGAATACCTAAATTGGCCATAGTAAATTTGGAGGAATATTTTATATTCAAACGAGTTTAAAATTGTTTTTTTTTTAGCCTGGTATCTCGTTAGTATCTAAGACGACCACGGCTATCTGAATTTTCCACAAAAAATACTTCAAGAACCACAAAAAATGCGGCACCGTAAACAATGGTTTGGGCCTGATTTTCCAGCTATGGAACTTGGCCATTATGTGTGCTAAAACCATATTGGATCGTCATTTATACATTCAAATATCGACCTTAAACCTACCTTATGCATCTGAGGATATGCAACTTATCTGGACGTCCCAGGAGGACAAAGATCCCAAGAACAGCCGCAAAGTTGCCAAAGAATGGTTCGCTGCCAATAGAGTAAAGTCATTGGAATGGTCCGATCGATCACCCGATCTCAATGTAATAGAGAATTTATGATTTTATGTGGGGGAAAAGTCTAATAAGTAACACAGTCAGCTTTGGGACGTTTTACAAAGGTCCCGGAGGACGATTTCTGTAGAAAGTAGAGATGGGCATGGACTGCAATTTTTCAACACGCACTAACACGCACGGCTAAAAAATTGCCGAACACGGTCCATCACGGTCCATCACGGTCCAACACGAAATATTATACTTTTTCTTTAATACCTTTATTAACATCGATTTTAATTACATATACGTTTTTATTAACATATTCTTGTATAAAAATAACAATTTATCACGGTTAGAGCTTAATAAGCGTGTACGGAGTTCATTTATTATTTGTCCCGATGTAGAAAACACCCTCTCGCTTGTAGCCGAGCTGGCTGGAATATTTAATATTTTTCTAGCTAAAAGTTGTAACGCTTTCATGTTATTTGCATTCTTCCAAAATTTTAGTACATTTGTATCCGGCAATAAATCTTTATTTTTTTTTGTTCGTCGTGTTTTTTCGTGCCGATTTTGCTCTGAACGAACACGCACGCCCATAGACAAAATTTAATTTTTCAACATGCACACGCGGGCGCCCACGTGTCACGACGTGACACGAAGAAAACACGCTCCATGCCCACCTCTACTAGAAAGGTACCAAATTTTTTTGTTTTTGAGGTACTTCAGCATTTTAATTTTTTCTGAATGTTTTCTATTATTACAATCTGCAATTAAGGTAGTCCCTTTTTGAGGATAAATGAAAAGTCATATTGGCACTACTATTATTTTGACCGCAGCTGTATATACGAAACCAAAGAACAGTATTGAACTTTGGGGTATCATGCATTATTCGTGGTGCAATATCTCCCAGGAAAGATGCGAAAATGAGGCGCACTGTAATGACAAGCCGCTGAGCCTCTGTTGTTGCTTCCAAGGGCTTTACAACAAAATAATAACCTTTGAATACAACTCAAATAGCCTACTATAATGAAAACTATGGAAATCTTTTTTTTAATTTTTAGTGTTTTGAACTTTTTGGAAATCATTGCTATTCTTGTTACCGACTTAGTTCCTTAATAATTCTTTTGTTTTCAAATATTTTCGTTTGAAGTCTGCAATACATACCATTGCTTTCGTAAACGTGGGTAATTTAACGTTTACGAAAGTTTATTTATTAGTTTTAAAACCGTTCATTAAAACCGCTATTTAAGCAAAATCATTCAATACAGAAAAACTAGTGTCAAGGGGCTATTTTGCACGCCACAGCTGTACATAAGGCTGGGCCAAAAAACTTTTTTTTCAAACGGGATACCGCCTACTTTTGTTACCTTGGATTTAATAATAATTTACATGTTTTTATTTTTATTTTTTTTTATTTTTCTAGAGGTTGCTACCGAATTTTACAAAAAATGTTAATTAGGAAAATTCAAAAAAAAAGTTTTTGCTGAATGAGTTGTATAATTGTTGAAATCTATTGCATATATATTGATAACATTCATATCGCCATTAATCAGTTATTGGCAGTAAAAAACCTGCACAAGTTTTTGCGAACTAGCTAACTAAATATATCAACCTCAGCTGAACCTCTTGATTTTCACCAATCGTTAATTTTTTAATCATTAATCTAACAATTTGAAAAAAATTGTATAATTTTATTGAATAACAAATAACAGAATTGGGGGATGTCCACTTGAAAAAACAGAAAACAAAATTGTTGGTCAAATTTTGGCCCAGCCTACTATACAAACGTACATAAATATACTCGTAAGTATAAAATTTGACCCGAATTGATTGCTTTAAAGCGAAAATTACCTTTACACATAAAATTACGAATATTCCCATCTTTTCACATCATCATTTTTATTTATTGATACTATTATGATTTTATATTGTAAAGCTTTAATTTGTTGCCAAGTTTGTACACTGATAGAAAAAAGGCATAGTAATAATAGCTACAATCATATTTGAACTTAAAATGCGATTTTTAAATACAAACATAGTAAAATTAAATAGAATTGACTTTGATTCAAATATAATTGTATTAAAATGGCTTTTTTAATATGGTCATATTTAATCTTAATACAAAACACTTTAAAATAAATATAATATATTAAATTTTTAGTTTAATATGTTTTATATTTAAATTGAACATTATTATGACTTGATTTCAAAATTTTTGTTTTAAAATCAAATAGAAAACTTTTTATTTTAAATATTCCATATTAAATAAAATAAATATTTTTTGTATTTTTTTTAAAATATGTTTATACTATTTTTTTTATGTCCCTCCGAATTCCCAACTGGTTCACGCTGCTGTAGCCTTGAATACAAAGTTTAAATTATCTTTGCGCAGGGTCATAATCACAAAAAATGCAGTTCTACTCATGTTGCGATTATTTCTAGTTGCAAACTTTAACTTGGTGAATTTCACACCATGAGGACTTGAAATTTAGTCCACGTAGGCAAAATAATAATCGATTAGTTTAAAAATGAAATATACTCAATATAAATATGAAACATATTAAATTTAGGCATAACATATTTTTAAATTAAATATGAAACATATTAGATCTAAATATTAAACATATTAAATTTCAATATTTTCATATTAATATCAAAATTTAAGTGAAAAATATTAAATTTTAATACAACCACTCTTGGATGAAAATCTATGGCATAAATATTAAAATCTAAGTGAAAATATTAAAATTTCAGGGCTTTTTTCTATCGGTGTACAAATGGGCATTTCTCTGACGAGATCCACCGAGACCAAAACATTAAATGTCTATAAAAACAAATTTATATATATGGGCGTCCTACTGGCGTTACGTACTTCGTACGACAAAATGTGTAGCAAAAAGCTGAATTTGGAAAGTTACCTCGTCGATATAATTTGGTTAGCCATATTCACCAGAAAATTGGCTAATGGGTACGGTTTTAAGATAAGCCATAGACCTAAAAGTGGTACATAACAGAAGTGGTTTTCCAGGTTGGAAAAACTGGGATTGGTGGGCTACTGTACTTTTTTGTGCTATGGTTGGAGTATTTCAAACTATTAAGTCTTCCTGTTTTTTGTTACCGCGGGGCCGGCGTTACTGGCGTTACGTTCCCCGCTTGCCTAATCTTACGGTTACCACGTCTGATTGGTTTTAGGTGTTTATCTCTTGACTCCGGGGCGTACTCCCGGCTTGCTATTTTCGTAGTTGGTTCCTCTTGGAGAAGGTTTATTGCTTTTACGATTTTGGCCGGGGCCGGCGGCGCCCTATGTACATATTTCTGTTGCGATATTATAGTCTAAATTTAATGAACGACAACTAATTTACCCATTCAACATATAAATTAATTCGGGCAGGCTCCGGTTTTCACATTCACTTTGCGTTTAACTTTTCAGCAATACTTTTCAATTCCAGGCGCTCTGGAATCCACTTTTGTGACTTTTTTATTCTTTGTACTGTTAAACGCCAAATAGGCTACTCTCATACCCACGCGTTAGTGCCAGTTCATACAAAAAGGCCTCTGTTATGTTTAACACAGATTTATCGCTACCCAAATCGGGCTTCCACAGCGGTTCGGAAGAATTCACTATTTGCTGTTGCCCTGACAATTTTTTCAGATCTAATTTTGAGGTTGGTTTAAATAGCTCAATTGCACTGGTAATGGTGTCAAATTCATATCAATGCATCATTAAGTCATTTATTTTTTTCCTTTTGCAATTATCTCTTATAAAAAAAATTCTTGATAACATATTCAACTATATAAAAAAATACGAGAAAAATGATTCAATCTCGGCTTAAGGTATATTTTTAACCGTTATTAACCTAGGAATTTTTGTACCATGGGACAGATTTAAAAATTTAAAATTTAAAAATTACAAAAAACACAACGAATCATATTTGCGTAGAATTGAACCCATTTTATAGAGACCACAACATGTACAGAAATTCGCATCAACATATTGCCTCATCTTTCGCTGAAATCTGAGTTTGAATATATGTCCTATGCGAATGGCTTGGTTTGTGGCGAAAATCTCAAAAACGAACAGTTGCCCAAATTCGACCTTAGCAATTGCAAATTTTAAGACACGCAGACAGGGCTTTTCCTGCTGAGCTGCCGCTGTCAGGCCGATCCTGTGCAGAGTTTCTCACTCACTTATGGGATTACGGGAATTTTGGCCCATTTGTTTAACATCGATGGAACGATGAATAAAGAAGATTAGCTTCATGTTTTGCAGACCAATACGCCAAATTAAAAATTTTATAAATTTAAAGTCTGTTTGCTCCATATCGGAGATCAGTTTTCAGCAAAACTGGGATCCGAAGAACACGGCAAAAATCGAACTCTGCTTAAGAAATAATTGGCAAATTATGAGTCTGCAATGAAGGTATTGGATGAGCTTTTGGGACTGCGTGCAGACTAAATGTCGTATGATACCTGGCGAACACACACAAAATTGAGTCGAGAGTATTCCCAAATGTTGATATATTGACTTGCAATTAATGATTTGTTTCATTTCAATATAACTAAAGAATATAGTAAAAAAATCACAAGAATTGACTTAGTTTTAAGGATTTTACAGGCATTTTAACTCATAAGTTATGAACATGAATGCATCCATGAATGCTCGCCACTGTATATGAAGTCGAATCTGGTATATTTTCAATATTTATCTCTACTGCCTTTTTGGTTCAGGGAACTTGAACCCTGCACCATCCGCAATTCCAAGTTAGCAGGTTCTTCTGATTAACCTACCGTACCTCCGCACCCGGCCACTCCCATTGATGGGATGCACGCCCACTCCGGTAAACCCTGTGATTTGTTAACTTTCAAAAAAAACTTTTATTGCTTTGTCAGCAATCTGAGAGGAGACAAAAACAACAGCAAAAACAAGAGCAGGAAAAACCACGAAATATGAATTATATACATAAATAACAAAGGCAAGATGAAGTTGGAAGAAACAAATATAGAAGCATATAAATAAATTACGAAAATAAGAGGAGGAAACCAAACACGAAAAAACAAACTTGGGGAGAGGAAAACCCGAATATAAGAATAAAGATAATAATTCGCCACAATTTAATTTGCATAATGACAGTGTCAAGTGGCGGGTGAGAAGCTTAAGGTGGCAGGGGGCGGAGTGAAAGACCTGAAAAAATTAAAAGCGTGGACGAAACAAGAAGTTCCACGAGCGAGTAAGCGCATCGGATATACAATGACGGATATGTATATACGCGAAGGTAATTCCGTGGGACGCGTAAAATGGTGGGGGAGGAAGTCGTATAGTACATATGAATATGTATTGAAAGGGACACGTGGCTAGCAACGCTGTTAAAAATTCCCACTTTTTAATGTGATAAATTTACAAGGCAACTGGGAAATCTGCAGTCGACAGACACAGAGTAGGAACGTGTGTGCCCCACCCAAGCAGTCCTACCGTCCTACAACCTTCCATTTCCCCCACGCCCCAACCCACCCCCCACCAAACAAGGGTTCCGGTCCAATTCTCGCACACTGCACTATGGTCGAGAAGTCGATTTTTGTTGGCAGAAAGTCTAAATATATATATATATACCGACATTTTATAATATTTTCGGACGAATTACACCACGCCTACACCTCCCGCCCATATACGACCCAGTATAGTTTTCCCGACCTTGCCGAACAGCACTAAGCGACAAAATCGAACTTAAGGAACCGAAGAAATTTTTTCTGATAGATTTGGAGCTTTCAATTTTTTTACAAAAAGGACTCTGTTATGTTTAACACAGATTTTTCGCTACCCAAATCGGGCTGCCACAGCTGTTCGGAGGAATTCACCATTTGTTGTTGCACTGACCCATTTTTTATACCCGTACTCAAAAAAGAGTTAAGGGGTATATTGGATTTGTGGTAAAAGTGAATGTGTGCAACGCAGAGAAGGAAACGTTTCCGACCCCATTAAGTATATATATTCTTGATCAGCATCAATAGCCGAGTCGATAGAGCCATGTCTGTCTGTCCGTCTGTCTGTCTGTCTGTCTGTCTCGATGAGCACCTAGATCTCAGAGTCTATAAGAGCTAGGGCAACCAAATTTGGTTTCCAGACTCATGTGATATCCCACTGCTACAAGTGTATTTCAAAATTTCGCCCCGCCCCCTTCCGCACCCACAAAGAACGAAAATCTGTGGCAGGCACATTTTTAAAGATACGATAAAACTTAAGACGCAGTATCGTAGAGAATGCCCATATCTACCAGACTGCCGAATCTGAATTAGATCGGATCATAATTATAGCCAGAATTAAGAAATTAATTTTCAGTTGCTTCATTTGCAATTCATTTTCCTTCTCGCTCGCACACTGACTGAGTACGGGTATTAGTAGAGTCGCGTCCCCAGAAGCGACTCGCACGTTCCTTCTCGTTTAGATCTAATTTTGAGGTTTATTTATAAGAAGGGCAAAAGCTCAATTGCACGGGTAATGGTGTCAAATCCATGTCAATGCATTAATCAGCACGCTATTTTATCATTTTACAATTAAGATTGCTTTTGATGTATAAAAAGCCGTTTAATTTTCATTCCGGCGGAGAATTTGTTGCCGTTTATAAAAAACAAAAAATTTTGCGTATTACGAATGCGAGAGCGCCTAACTTTCCGTTTTGAAAACCAAATCGGAAATTTTTTACGAAAGTGTATGCTTTTTTTATGTGGTATTTTTTTTTTTGTATAAGTTTGTGCATAGGTTCATGCGTCGTTTAAAGTAATGTTCATTAAATCTATCAAAATGGAGATCTATCTAAAATTGGTTGACCAACCCTCCGTAAATGACATTTTACCGTTTGAAACGTTGCTGCTCCAACATTTTGGGCGCTTTCATAATTTTTACCTAAGATCTGAAGTTCATATATCAACAAAAAACATAACGGAGTGAGGGAGCATCCGCTGAAGAAACGTGTACATTTTACAACTACAACCACACCTACAAATAAAGCCACCCGTGAAGTGGTGGTAGACACGACTACAACCACTAAAAAATATAAAGACACAGAATATAATTTTTTCAACTTTTTATGAGTTTTTAATTTCAAATTTTAAAAACAAATATTGCAAAAAAATCATAAATTTCGCATTCGAAAGCTTAATATTTCCCAGACGGTAAGCTGAAGCTATAAAGTATTCAGGTCTACTTTATAGATGCATTTCTCAACTTCGGACTGGCAAAGTTCATAAAAACCAGATTTAAGATACTAAAGTATTTAAAAAAAAAGGAGCGCTTCTAAAAAAATTAGAAGCTCCCATTGTATCAGAATAAGTTGGTTTGTTTCGAAGCGGAAAAAAAGTTCAATTTTGTCGAGTAGTGTTATATGTAAGTTTCTAGTACTGGCGCAAAAGTATCTCTAGTTGCTCAAAATCATTTTCCACCGCAACACTAATGGGACTATCGACTATCCTTAAACTATTTTCTCGATGTTCGGTGAACTGCTAGCATTTAAGAGTATAATATGTTTTTATGAGTGCATAATAAATTTTAGCCGCCTGGTACTCAGTGGGTCAGACTATAGAATATTAATCCGGTTTCATTATTTCGCTACATCTGCCATCTAAATCTACGTATGCATTTCTCTCTCTTCTCACAATAACATTCTACAATCTCTTCCGCCTGAGGGCTCACACTGCACGAGATAGAGTGTGTAAGCGAGAGAGAACGAGTGAACGCTACATCGCTGGAAGGCCGTAGCTTAGCCATGGCAAATTAATTTCTTCATTCTGACTATAATAATGTTATCATTTTCCACGATAATGCGTTTTCGGTTTTTTTGTATCTTCAAAACTGTGGCTGCCACAGATTTTTGTCCTTCGTTGTGGCTGAAGGGGCAGTGTACCTTTGAAATCAGCTGATCAAGAATATACATATGTATGTAGAATGCGATGGTGGTAGCGGAGTACTTTATAGTATCGGAAAGTGTAGTTCCGACTCAGTATAATGGTTATTAATTATTTGGAAAATTCAAATTTTGAATTAAAATTATACTACGTTATTGGTGTTACGAAGTTATTACTTTTCGCCAGCTAGATAACCCGTTCCGCCCACTGTGCCTGCAGGCCATGGCCATGCTTGGGTGCGCCTACATTGAGCATTAACTAAAAACTCCCATGAGGGTTTGCCTGGACCGCATAAATTTGTCGTCAGACATAGGCAAACAAAGAGATGGAAGAAGACACGACTAGTCAGGGGCGGGACGGACTCTTCGCGTCCTCATCTACAGATGTCTGCACTTACAGAGGGTCTGGGTTTTTACGGTGTCTATCCTTCAATTGATGTTAATCTGAAGAAGAACTGTCGCTAAGAGTAGAAGGAAATGGAGTCATAGATTATGTACCGATTAAGGTGTGATTTTCAAACAGTCAATTATAATTATCCGACTGATGTGGCTATTCAATGCATTGCTGTATCAGTCAGATTAAGCCAAAAAACCGCAAAAAGTGATACATTTTGGGATCTTTCCTACTC